>NW_019732873.1:91674-411724 GCF_002891405.2 Cryptotermes secundus | reverse complement strand
AAACAGCTGCAAGACTTACGTATAGATATGGCTATGAGCTCAGTAAACAGCTGCAAGACTTACGTATAGATATGGCTATGAGCTCAGCAAACAGCTGCAAGACTTACATATAGATGTGGCTATGAGCTCAACAAACAGCTGCAAGACTTACATATAGATGTGGCTATGAACTCAGTAAACAGCTGCAAGACTTACATATAGATGTGGCTATGAGCTCAGTAAACAGCTGCAAGACTTACGTATAGATATGGCTATGAGCTCAGTAAACAGCTGCAAGACTTACGTATAGATATGGCTATGAGCTCAGCAAACAGCTGCAAGACTTACGTATAAGTATGGCTCTGCTCTCGGAGACACATCTCAAACCCCGCGAGAGGTTCGTCACTCCGAATTATCATTTTTATCGGACTGACCGCATTCCCCATAAACATGTAGACCTGCGCTATATGCGTGATACGTACACTCGACAATGGCGAATCATATTCATAAGAGACAACCCCATCCTCACGTCATAGTATGTGTTACATAAGGACTATGACAGCAAAGGTTCGGTTTAAAAATCTCTGGTCGTGATCCTCAAGAGGCTTGGCGCCAAGTCAGACTGGTTGGTGATGAACCGTCAGTCGTAGGCAGCTCTGACTCTGGGGTTCAGTCGTTGTGAGCTGATGCTGTTAGAAGCTAAGGCCTGTGACGGTGCGGGAAGACAGAGGAAAGTGAACATCCGCTGTTGGAAACCGCTACCAAGCAGCGGTTAGTGAAGATGTCACTGTAGATATTAGTGTGTGTATAATAGTGAACTGTAAAATGTCACGCGCTGTATCAAAGAATCCAATAAATCCGGTCATTAGTCCAAACCCCATCTATAGTCACACTCCATATCACGTGACAATAATATAAGATGGTCACATGATACGTACCTTGAAATTTAACAAAATATTTACATTATTTCGTTTACTAATGTTGATCCATGTTAGTCAAACAATTCAATAAAGACGGTATATAAATATTCATATAAACCACCTGAATAAGATCACATTTTCACCAGACTACATACACTGCATTGTTTCCGTTATGTGTGAATTCTCCATTTTACCCAAAGACAGTCAGCATTGTTACGTCAATGTGGTTCAACAATGTTACAAAGACTCACGCAATTGTGGACGTGCAGATGGCGCGGCGAAAGTGGATGTCGCCAGCAGGGCAGCCAACATAAACCGCAACATGTCGAATGGAGGTTTTGTAACGACTGGCAGCTGGACCTCTCTTCAGCTATTATATAGACTTGAGAGGGCCGGCCGTTTCCATCTCAGACACGACCTTGTGTTGTCTGCTTGCCTGTGTCTGTGTGTGACGCAGTTATGTGTACCCTGGTCGCTCTTTACTTCACAACGTCCCATCAATGTATTGGTACAATTGCCGTCTAATAATTGGGGCACAGTGCGAGGCAGGATAGCTGAGTCAGTATGATGACTATGGTAAAGCTGGGACTTCGAGTCCCAGCAGGAGCAGATATTCACTACAGCGTCCAGTTCTGCTCTGTGCCGCACCCAGCCTCATAACCAGTGGGTACTGGGGGTATATATTCCCGGGGGTAATGAGGGCAAGACGTGAAACTGAGCATTCACCTCGATTTAGTGTATAACTTAAGAATGAGTGGAGCTGTACATCTTCTCCTCCATACGTCTTCACGAAGCGCACTAACAAGCTTTTACAACTGCAGTGGAGGGAACTGTCCGCTGTTGTCTGTTTCATCGTTTCGGTGTTGAGCAGGTTAGCTCAAGCGGCACCGCCTCCGTATTCGAGTTCTTCAGTTGGAATCTCGGCTGGGAAACCTGCCATCCTGACTGAGTCCTTGTGTGGTTTTCTTCGGTCTTTTCCATCCAAATCCTTCCGGTTCCACCCTGAAGATGGAGATAACGTGTACTTCTGAAACCTCGGCAACACCGTCTCCGTCAATACGCTGCAGTTAACTGAATGTCGCTGTGGCAAATGAATGCTGAATCGGAAGGAATGGTCTAATTCCACGTGTTACCCCAACGTTAACTTGAAGGCACTGAGGAAGACCACGAACCACTGGAGCGAAGCAGCAGCAAGCGAGAGCTGAGGACACAGCCACCGCACGTGACTGCAGATTCCTTAGCGCTGAAACCGCAACGTCACTCGCACAAGTTGCATTGCTCTGTCCTTGGGCATCCGTTCCACTTTCATTTCTGTCGCTATTCTTTCCTCCCAATTTCAGTGTCTCCTTATTTGATCATTTACCTGTCCATCCGTCTGTCTGTCTGCATATCGATATATCCATAAGCCCAGTGCTCATTTTCTGCTGGTTCGAGTACCGGGAAACATTTGCTCCGTATAAGCAAACCTATCTAGCCGAAATCAGTGCATCTTCCGGTGCGCTGTGAGGCTCGAACTTGGTGTTGTAGTACCGGCGGGCAATGTCTTAGAGGAAGAGGGTGCTACACCTAACTATCTCCATGGAGCTGAGCCTTTCTTGAGAAACCGCCAGTTGTGCAACTGCTCAAGAACTTCCCAACATTTTATTACCGTGTTCACAAGAGCACTCCTCTGGTCCCTATCCTGAGCCAGACAAATCCAGTCCTGTCTCTCTAAGATCCATTTTAATATTATCCACCCACTTACATCTTTGTCTTCCTAATGGACTATTTCCTTTTGACTTTCCCGACAATATCCTAAATGCAGTCCCTTTCTCCCCATCCGTGCTACATGTCCTGCCCGTGTCATCCTCCTTGACTTGATCATTCTAATTGTAACTAGCAAAGAGTACCAGTTTTGAAGCTCCTCATTATGCAGTTTTCTCCAACCTTCCGTCACTTCATCCCTCTTCGGTCCAAATATTCACCTCAACATCCTCTTCTCAAATACCCTCAGTATATGTTCCTCCCTTAATGTCAGAGACCAAGTTTCACACCCATACAAAACCACAGGCAAAATTATTCTTTTGTATGTTCTAATTTTTATGTGTTTGGACAATAACTCACTGATCCTGTGTCTGCCTCCTATGTTACGACCGACGGTCAGTCGGCCAGTCTATTTTTGAAAAAACCACCCATATGGGGCTCAAGACCAAGTTTGTCAGACAGTTGCGGGTCTATTTATGTGGGGCGCTCACTTTGACGAGAGGACGGGTCAGTCGTTTGCAATTGCTGCTGACCCTCGCCAGCACAGTCATTCTCGGCTCCGGTTTCTGTGGGACTCGCGACAATATTTTACTGTCTTAAATCTGAGACTTCATTTTTCGTCGCCTCCTACGATCCGCAGAGCTACGGTGGAGGTATTCGACCCCGCCTACACACGGGATACTAACTCATTGCTACAACTCTCCTGCTTATAACGTTCCGGCACGGATCGCACAGAAAACACCGTTCCTCTGTTGCTGCATCCGTTGTTGCGTTAGAGTCTGTAGGGATGCCCACGTGATCGCTATTCATCCATTGTCTTGCAATGGCCGTTGTGTACAGAACCATTACTTAGCAACGGTTGTAGAATTGCTTATCTCGCGGTCGTTGCCTAGCAAGGGGTCTACGCGCCAAAGTATTCTCGGCAAAGAGATTGCACTACCGACTGAAATATAAGTACCTCGAACTGCTACTTGGAGGCCATATTCGTAAATACTGTCAACTTTGACTTCTATAAAAAAACAGAGTGGAAATCCTTGGGGTTTATATAGGACATATGGATGTCTATTGCGCACATGTCTGTTTTTAAACACTGACGTCGGCGTGATTATTCTTCAAAAATCAAGGGATGGTAAAGACACTGACTGGCATTTGCCGGCGCCTGTGCTTCCGTGGCTAGAGCCTCAGTGAAGGAGTTCTCACTTCGACCTGAACAGACTGCCACAACACGCCTTAGTTAATCAGTTTATTTGTAGCTTAGCTGACCGGGGAATTCCTGCCATCAGCCAGTTCAGGTTACTCTGTCATCGGGAAACACAAAGCCCAAAGTATGCAAGGCTATAGTTTTGCTGTTATTCTGTATGGGTTTGAAATCTGGTTGGACATAGGCCGAGGATGTTAGAGAACACGGAACCTGAGAGGGATGAAATATCAGGAGGGTGAAAAAAAAACACAATCAAAAGCTTCATAATTTGTACTCCTCAGAAAATATTATTAGGACGGTCAGGAGGAAGAGACGGCCACATGTGGTAAAGTTGTCCTGTGCTTAACTAATTAAGCACTAAGCCATGATGGTGTATGGGTAGTGGGTGTATATATCCACACGTTCTTGACCTCGGCACTAGTTGGAGGTGAGTGGTCAGCCTCACGACCCGGCCGCTTTACCCACGGGGAAATACTCCCCGGCACCCTTTGGTTAGGAGGCTTGGTGGACCCCAGAGCCGGTCTGGACAACATGTAGAAGTGAAAATTCTTGACCATACAGGGACTCGAACTCCGACCCCTCGGTCGTCCAGCCCATAGCCAGTCGCTATACCGACTGAGCTATCCCGGCTCTGTTTTTTCTTTACAATTTCTACTACATATGGTAAAAAACATGTAAAGATATTCCTGTAACAGGCCGTGGAGGCCCATAGGGTTGTGAGATGTTGAGGTTCCCACATTTTCTAAACAATCGGCTCATAGATGGCGGCAAGGTTGTCAGTCCTACGCGCCGGCCGCCCTTTACCCCCAAGAATATTCCTGATACTCATTTCTGTTAGAGATTGAGTCGACCCCAGGGCCATCGTGCGACTTGAAGGATTAAGTTAATTGAAAAACAGTCCATTGACTTCGACCCGCGACCTTCCGGCTTGTAGCACAGTGCCGCAACCAACTACCCTACCTCAGAAGTTGTAAAAAAAGAACACAACCTTTTTAGTTGGAGAGCCATACAGAAAAAGACCATTATTTAGACTCGAAAGTCGATGCCTGGACATGGCGACAAGAAGACTGTGGCCACGGAACACTGATGCCAAATTATAGGCACAACTGGCAACACTCCAGGTCAAAATCTGACTGCCGGCCAATGCTGTTTTGAGGAAGACATCGCTGAGCTCTGATACGCGGTATCATTAAGTGGTGGCCAGACTGGTTGGTTAGTTAACTGGGTAGTAAGTTTGGTTCGTTAGGCTAGAATTTTCCTAGTTACTCTGACTGCATGTTCAGCAGCAAAGCAGGAAGTTGGTGTATGCTTTATTATGTTAGTACGTAAATAGTTAGGCGGGAGTAAATATACCAATTCTTTACACAACCAGTTATTTGCATTTTCTGAGTTGTCTTATATAACAACTATGGATTTTACGTCTTGCTGACTTTCTCAGACAAAATCACACGCAGAAACCGTCAAGGTCGAAATGTACAAGAAAGTTGCAATCGCAAGAGCTGGGTGTCACAGAGCGGTTCTACAATCAAGTCAGGGCGCAATGTAGCTCTGTAATTTAAGAGTTTCGTCAACTGCAGAAATTGGACTTGAAGTTCAAAGCTTCGTAGTTCGGGTAAGTTATGTAGCAACAGTATCTCTTGTTCTTCTTCTTCTTCCTATGTGGATCCCTCGCGAAGGTCTCGCAGGGGCGTGTATGTACCGTGTAATCATGGGCTTGAGAAATCGCTGTGAAGGACGCTCCGGTCGCACGGGTAGCCTATAGCTTGTCTCTTGCAAGTGGAACTCTGTGTTGCGCATTGTAGGAATTGTTGTTGATTTTCGGGGAACTTCTTCAGTTTGAGGATGATACAAACAACGTCACTGCGGTAGGTTCTGCAAGATATTCGAATTAGCTGTGTGTTACAATGGTTGAATGGAATCTGATTGCGTATAGTTACAGTTACACTTTCCAGTCATTAAAATACTGTAATTCTTGTGCGTAAGTTGCTAAGTCGCTTTATGAAAACAAGGTCTTTGAGAAGGTCATAACACTTTGTAAGGAAGGTGCGGTGTGTAATTAGTGTGCACGGTCATAACACTTTGTAAGGAAGGTGCGGTGTGTAATTAGTGTGCACGTATGTGTGCATGTGTATTTGAGTCGAGTTATGTCACGACCGGCCGTCAGTCGGCCTGTCTGTCTTGGAATATGGGTCCCATCTGGGGCTTACAACCAGATTTTATTTACTGTCGGACAGTTGCGGGTTTGTTGATGCGGGACGCTCTCTCTGACGAGAGGACGGGTCTGTTGTTTATATTTTCTGCTGGCCCTCGCCAGCGCAGTCATTCTCGGGTCATAGCTCCGTGGGACTCGCGACATTAATTTACTGCCTCAGATTCGTGAGGTTCGCGAGACTGTTATAAATCCGTTGCCAGGATACGACTGGTGACGACTGAGAACACTACTATATGCGTAACGGTGAATACAGTTCACAGTGTGTAGATCAGCGATGGCGCTGTATTATTTGTAGCTACGAATTGAGCTTATAAGTGTGAAGTAAATCCGGTCATCAATTCTAAACACGTCTGATAGTCACACACTTAATACGTCACAGTAGGTTTAAATCTTTGATATCACAGACCATATTATTCTCGGTTCATGTTTGCAATGTAACAGTCGCAGTCACAGAAGTTTGTTTGGATGTGACAGGCATAATGAAAGACTTTTTTCCTTGGCGCTACAGCCCCAGTGGGCCTAGGCCTACCTCCATGATTCGAACCCACGATCCCGGCTTCCGAGCGAGCGAAGACAGTGCATGCCTTAGACCGCTCGGCTACCGTGACCGGCAATGAAAGACTTAGTATCTTGAAATTTTGGATTTTCTACAGTAAATTTAATTTCGGAAAAAATTAATATCAAACCGGTTGAATTATTTCAGTAATATCTATACCTGAATAGAATTGGCAGGTTGAGGGGGAAGAAACAAATGCAGAAGCCACTAAAACAGTTGATTGTCATCTAGGGGCGTAGGTCACTAAATCCTCGTGTGTTTGCGTGTGGAAACGGTACGGTAGGTGAAAGTCGTACGAAAAGGTTAAGGTGGAGATCGAAGAGGAGAAGAATAAGAGAAAGCAGAGAACATACTAAATTCTTTCAGAATGTTATGTAATCTTTGGTTCCTAGGTGGACCAACTAATAATCTTTGACCATTAGACAGCAATTGAATGTAGTGAGCGTAGTGAGTTTGCTAATTTGTATTTGTAATTGACCAAAATTATTTTCAGGTAACATTAAATCTACAGTAGGTGCAATGGCAGCAAAATCAAAAGGCAAACCAAACAGAGAATTCAGCAGTTTAATCAAAGGATATTTGATTTTTTATAACGTTGCGCAGGTTTTGGGGTAAGTATTATTTTTATGTTTAACTAACATTAAAGACAGCATTTTACGACATTGTGGAAATGTAAATGTGAAAGTTCATAATTGTTATCACAATTATTATTCTGTTTTCCGTCCATTCCACATGAGATTCTTCTTCGTTCATATAAGCGTAATTCAGTTTGTGTATTTTCAAAGTTCTAGCTATTAATCTCTTGTTGCAGATTTTGTGTCGTTTTCCGTTTTCATTGTAGTATATACCTAAATCAGAATTGGTTATATCAATTTTTGTTTATAATTTACTAATCATGGCCGAGTGATAACATATGTAAACACACAATGATGGTAAATAAATTGGCCTCCAGTTAGTTCGTGGAAATATCGCAGTAATTCATAATATCAAGAATCTTCACTCACTTTACAGTAACACAGGAAACTATCAACGCCATCATACTGTTTAACTGTGTTTAAACTCCTGTTCATTCTGTTACTGATTTACAATCTGTTACAAAGGTGAGGTAAAGATGACGATTTGAAGCTTATGGAGTTTCGTTTTTGATGGTGTATAAATCTGGTCACATCCTACTTGTTTTCTGTGATGAGCTTGGACATGTTCTGTCATGAGCCACGCAGGTTTGCATGAAACGTTGAGTGTAGACTTTAGTCATTGTGCTGATTTAGCTGCAGTTAGGTTATGTCCACTGATATTTTTTATAATATTAGCAGTGATTTACATTGCTGTTGTCATAAAAACTTGCTGACAGTAATAACCTTCTTAAATCTGATTTTATTGTAACTTTCTCTTTTACATATGTTTAGTGTAACCAGTTTAGCCGCTACACTTAACTGTTATGGTTTAATCGGCGTACACTCTCACCATTTGCCTGGAGGGCTGAGGCAGAGGTCAGGAGATCTCAGTTAGGGCAGCAGATATCCCAGCCAAGATTCAAACTGAGCACTCCCAGATAGAAGTCAAGAGCATTGAAACTATGCAAACTTGTTTGATAAGCAATGTGTTTGGTGAAATGGCTAAAAATGCAACCACAGGAGCATTTACTGTGGAATTTTATGCCTCCTCTTAATTTATTATCTCCAAAATAATTTTCTAGGTGCATTAATTGAAAATTATCGAGAGCCAGGGTATATTCTGTATGTCCTTCCTGCATACAGTGATACTTATGTAGCTTTCATGGAAACTGAATATTAATACTATATTTTTTTAGGTTACCACTTCTCAGTATACTAAATCACAAATGCTGTAGTCAGGAAAACGTAACATAACCAAAATGAGCTTAGGAAACAGTAATTTATAACAGCTTATAAGAATCATTGAGGTTTACAGACAGACTTGAATGTTCACACATTTTATGTAACTGCAGCAATTTAACATATAGTTTGTCTTAACATTTATGTTTTGAAAGTTTCTGGTTAATCATAAACTCCATTAGGGTTATGGTCTTCTTGGGATTTGATGTGATGTAGTTCAGTGTGTATATCAAAATGTTTCATAGGAACGTACTGCATCCATCTTCAGGATCAGACTTATGCCCTGAAGATGGAGGCAGTATAGTCCTCCAAAACAGTACCTCAGCTGTAAGATTACATGACACACACATCCCAAAAGCGAGTAGTCTTCATGAAATGTGCAGTTCGTGTCTCTTGTTGAATTATAGTCTCTGATTCAGTTTGTGATGCTGTTCAGTGTGAGTAAGGTTTACATGGCTTTTCCACTTGTTACTGCAGAATGTGATCATGTTTGCCATAACTGATCCGGGAACATTCCGCTGAGGGAGAATGAGATTCAGGTTCACTTCCCATTTGAGATGATGGAAGTTTTCAGTCAAACGCAGAATTAAACATCACATTTTCATGTAGTTGTCGATTTTTCAGACATTATGCATTGTCCCATTTTTCATTTAAAATGAAATGGATTCTGTCTCCAAAACATTATGTTCTAAAGAGAAAATGGGGTCATGCATAATGTCCGAATCTCAATAATTGTGTACTTTCGTCAGAAATTTTCAGTTTGCTTTTATAATATTTCAGATGGAGTTACCTTCTGTACCTCATATTCACTTACTATGTGGCCAGTCCAAAAGAAGTGCCATTGTGGGACACTGTGAAGCTCGTTGTAGTAATATTTCAGAATACAGCAGTTTTAGAGGTATGTAAAATTTTTACTACTCCTTCAAGTGTGATGTTTTGCACAAGCTCCTGCATAGTTAGACTTGAAGGGATTCTGACGATGGTGTATACTGTACAGAACTATTAGGCTTATTTTGGACTCTATCCATCGTCTGGTGTATATAAGACAAAAAGACCACAATGTTTTGGAGACCGGGTTTGTGTTTTTTCATCTTCTATATACCAGACAATGGATAGACTCCAAAATAAGCCTAATAGTTCTGTACCTGCATAGTTACTAGTTTATCAAGAAATTCTTGAAGATTTATCACATAGTCCAATTGAAGGCTACCTCATCCTGTTTCACATCTTCATAATTATTAATCTTATGTCCATTTTAATCATTTTAGTCCAATCTATGTATCAGTGCCCAACGTTTTTACTTTTATTGAGGGTTCCAGTCAAAATTTTGTATGTCTTATTTCTTTCTTACTTGTCTTACCCAGTTCGCCCTTCTTGACATATTCATGTACAGCTTATGTGTCCTGTTGTTATTGTTGATAGTGTCTTTTAGCATTATGCATTGTTCCTAGTACTTTGTTCTGAAATGTCCTTGAGCTGAGCCCTCGCTACTCTGTGTATGTGTGAAGTGCATTATTCTTCAAGGCTATGTTTAGAAGGTGGAGTGAGGATAGTGTAGTCGGTATAGTGACTGGCTATGGGCTGGATGATTGAGGAGTCAGGGTTTGAGTCCCAGTAGAATAAAAAAATTTCTGTTCTCCACGTTGTCCAGACTGACTCTGGGACCCAGCCAGCCTCCTATCCAATGGGTACCAATGGCTCTTTCCCCGGGGGTAAAGCGGCAGAGGCTCAAAGCTGACCACTCACCTCCAACTAGTGCCGAGGTCAAGAAAGTGTGGATTTATAAATCTACTCCCCCATATGCCTTCATGGCAAGTCCAACAGTGAGGGGCTTCTCTTGTGATTCCTAAGTGGGATTTTACTTTTCTTATTAGACTTTAATAAATACTGATTTGAATCACAGTAAGTTCCCATTGAAGCAGAATGCTCTGTGACATAACCTCAGCTTCCTAATGCCACCTGCCACTGGGGTATACCAAACTGCATGGGGTTATATCCCAGATGAGAGTAATGTTCACATTCTGTGTTTAGTTGGGTCACTAGAAGACTGACACTTGTTCCAGATCCTCCATGCTGCCACCAAGCTCGTTCCATCAAACGTGCTCATCACGGTGTTCCAGGTGTTCTCACGTGTTCTTGTGGTGTGTGGTGTGCTGTTGGCAACCCCAACGGGTCCAACCAGCCCAGGTCTTCCTCTTGCTCTGGTTGCGTGGTCTATAACCGAGGTGGTACGATACCTCTACTATGCCCTGAACCTATTGGGTACAGTGCCATACCTCCTGGTGTGGTGTCGGTGAGTGACGCAGACTCATGATGTTGGTCTCGCTCACTGCTAGTTGATTACTGTCACAGTGAAATCCCAAATTACTGTTCCATATTGAGTGAAATCGTGTGTTTAGTGAACATTTGTTATGGTCCCAGCCAAGGCCCATTGTAGCGAATGTCTTTGTCTCTCATATGACTGGATTTTGAGTTAATAATTTTATTGCACTTCCAGTTATCTATGGTAAGGAAGGGAGAAGGCCACATGAATGCTGAAAAACATGGGGGCTGTGGTTTGGGATTGTAAGCATTGGAAATTATGCTGTTGAAGATCACGCCCTTGTGAGGATAAATTACATCTACATGTGCTCTAGACCAGTAATGTTTGTTTATGTGCACAGGTACACACTGTTCATCGCACTGTACCCTATTGGAGTGACGGGTGAGCTTCTGTGCTTGTACGCAGCACAGGCATATGTAGCCCAGAAGAAGCTGTGGAGTCTGGAGATGCCAAACGCACTGAATCTCACTTTCAGCTATCACTATTTCCTGCTCTTCATAATGTTCTTGTACATCCCATGTAAGTTTCAATGTTCCAGGGTGCTCTGAATATCTTTGATGAAGACATTAACAATATTAAGCACATCTTTGGTTACCATGATTCATATTGGTTACTGTAGTTACTGAATTTCAGAAGTGGCAGTTATGTTGCTTTCACCTCATAAGTTTGCAAGTTTGCCATGTTATTATTGCAAGACATAAAGAGGTATGAGTTTTGGGCATCCTCCAAGGACATGTGGGATTTCATGAAATTACATCTGCTGATTCAGTGGACTGATCGGGTTGGTCTGGCAGGAACACTCTAAACGGGGGGGGGTGTTCGGTTTGAATGTCAGCCAGTACATGAGCCATGCTGACTTACGTTCAGGCACGCGCCATAGCTCACGCGGTTAGTCGCTGGCTTCCCACCGCGGCAGCCTGGGTTTGATCCCGGGTCTGGTCAAGTGGAATTTGTGGTGGACAAAGTGGCGCTGGGGCGGGTTTTCTTCAAGTACTTCGGTTTCCCCTGCCAATCTTCATTCCATCAAATTCTCCACCATCATAATCACCTGTAGTAGGCTACAATAGGCCAATTAGTGGCTGCCATGCCGAGTGGACCCAGTTGGACTCCACCTCCACTAAGTGAATTTAAATTTTTTAGGTTCAGGCAGATGCCAATGCCATGACTACTTTCAAATCCCTTCTAGTTCCTCTTTCATCCTACCATTCAGGGCTGTGTATAGTCTGTGATGCATGGAGTGTCAGAATGAATCAGCAAAAGAGCAAGCAGTAGACGGACGTGTTGTTTTTATGCTTATCATGCAAAGAGCACACAGAATCTGGGTGGTTAGTGGAATGATGTTTGTGGAGCAATCACGTTTCGATGGCCTGTATCAGAGGGAAACAAAATATATGTAAATACATCATAGTAAAACTTGGAGACCTGGATATAGGTCTGAAATAAAATCATCAGTGTGTGTTACAGTCTGTGACAAGAGGGGTTTGTAGTAAAGTTCCACCCATTTTTAACCTTGGCACTAGTTGGAGGTGCGGGAGCTCTGAAAGCTGGTCTGGATACAGTGGCAAAATGTGAAATGCCTGCACCTCGTTGGGGACTTGACTGTAGCCATCTATCCACTTACTGCACCACTGAGCTATCCAAGTACCAACACTTGGAACAGCATTGTCTCAAGGGAATAGGTTTTGATGATTGTGGTGAAGATGATAGGAAATCACTTGATGAACTCAGTAACTGTCAGCTTTTCAATAGGTGCTGTATTATGGGTTTATCCATATACTGGAAACTGCCCCTGGTCTGACGTGGGGTATGGAGTCTGCCCGTCACATGACAAAGGCTGTCACAGGAACTGAATACAGTCATAGCAAGAAGTCTTCACTTTAGTTCTTGCATGTGTGTTTTCATATGTGCCAGTGGATTGATGGGCAAAAGATTTCAAATGCCTGTACTATATAAAATAGGATGACAAGTTCAACCAGCCTATGTGTCCTGTGATGGGACCCGCAAGAGAGATGACAGTGGGTAGCACTGCTAGTGGCAGTTGGGAGAACTACCAGATGGCAGATGAACATATGCATGTCACAGATTTATTTTTGAACAACTTTATAAAAATAGTAAAATATTCACCAGTTAGAGGAGAATTCTGGGTGCTTTGATACCAGATAACTGGCACTTTACTGCATGTAACAAAGGCTAGGGCTTCCTGTTATGTGATTATGTATGTCTGTTAACAGAGTTGGTAGTAGTTATGGATAGGAATATCAGAGGACAGTAAACACTTACTATTCTCTTGTTACAAGTTTGTAGCAGGCAACAGCAGAGATGGTAGTAGTTACAGATAGAAACAGGAGATGACATAGTTGGCAGCAGTTCTGAATAGGCACTAAAAATGGAAGGGGAAAATGGCGGTGGAAGGTACTTAACGCTTCAGCTGGTATTGCAGTCTCAATCTTTGCTAGAGAGAAGTTTCTCATAGATAGGAGCGCCATGTATTCTATCAGCATATTTACTGAAACTGTGATTTCAGAGTCACTCAAGGGCTGTAGTATGTAGGGGTGGGTTAGTGGGGGCTGTAGCAGGTATTGGGAATTGTCGGATTTCCCCACTGACATTTTAACAGGTTTTATCCTATGTTGGACTTGAGGTTCTCACTTCTGGGATATAATGCTGTGTAGTCCACTGAAAATCAACCATTGTTTCATCGAAACATGTTGCCTCCATCTTCAGGGTTGAAGAGTAAGCCAAGCAGGAAACCAGCATGTTGATATTCAACGTACTACGCAACGTTATATCCCAGGAGATAGAACTCTTCAGACTTCATACTAGTTAAGAGTTTTGTGTGTGTGCTTACAGATTGCCATGGTGTGAAATGCTGTTTTCTCTGTCTGTTGCAGTGTTTCCTCAGATGTACCTCCACATGTTTGCGCAGCGCCGGAAAGTGATCACAGATGGCACAAGCAAAAAAGTCAAGTGATTCCTTTCATGATATGTTTAACCACAGACTTTTGTAGGGAAATTAAAATTTCTCCTGCATATACTGTGTCTAAAATTGTCACACAAGAGAGACTGTTGAACACTGAAGACATTTCTTCCAGTTGCCTGTTCAAGGTATGACGTACCATCAGAGATGTTTTAGACAAAGTATAACACTGTGGTGTTTTTTTAAAAATTTACATATCAGATTCCAAAGAATTCTATACATGCTATACTATTTTGATTTATGTTTCCACATTCACCACTCAGGACCAGAAACTGGGTCCATTATAATTGGAGCCAGGTCCTTCTAACTGGTCCAGCTGATGATGAAACCAGGTTCAGTTTCTGAAACATTCTGTATGTTATGTATACCCCAGACAGTGGACATTGTCTATAATATTTGTGCAATGAATCAGCCTCTGTCACAAGCCTGTAAAGAATGTGTTCGATTTCATGTTCCCTTACTTGGTACTGTCCATGTTTTAGACCTGACCATTTTTACCACAGCGAGCACTGGATTTGGTCAAGTCCACTAATTGAGGTAAGGACTGTGAGGTGTGTGTGGGTTATGACATGGCCCTACAGCAAGTAACCCTACCTCCCTTCTACAATATGGATGTAACCACTGCCCCACTACTTTCTGCCAAACTTCTCCTCACATGCAACTCAGAGGTAATGTCTAGAAGCATGTATGTCTCGAAGAAAGCAGTCTTCTGGGATTTGGCACCGTGTATATGTGGTGTTAACTGATGTTTCGGAGGAACGTATCGCCCCCATCTTCAGGGTAGAAGAAAAAGATGGGGGCGATACATTCCTCCGAAACGTCGGTTAACACCACGTATACACGGTGCCAAATCCCAGAAGACTGCTTTCTTCATAGTCACCGCCGTGAAAGCCTCAAATCTTACACGTATGTCTCGTTTGGTAGTTGGCATGTTACCTCAAGGAAGTTGCCTCACATCCAGTTGATGAGGCATTATTGAGGGATTAGTAAGTAAAATAGTTATTCTCGCAAGAAAAAAGAAAAATGATTGATGTTAAGAAATTACTCATTTATGGTTTAGAACACAGCAAGGCAGATGGTGCTTTTGTGACTGATCAACCAGCCAAATGTTCAAATATGGCAATATCCCAGACTAATTCTGTCATGCATTACTGCATGTGACAGGTGGTGTTACTTGGCGAGTGGACAGCAGTACTCTGCTAACTCGCGACATAAAGCCGAGGGAGGGAGGGTGAGAGCTGTGGCAATAAGACACAAAAGAGATGGGGAAAGAACATGAGAGAAAGGAGAGGAGATGCAAGTGTGAATGAATGTCTGTAAGAGTTCATGTTGAATTTGCAACATGCATTATACAAGCATGTTTATACATGGTGAGTCATCATGTTCTACACACATAGGCAAGCAGAAATGGTTATATAAATATACGGTTGCAACTGCTTCACGAGCAAGATATTGCAACAGGAAGCAAGAGGAAAGACAAGTAGACAACATAGTTGTGGATAAAGAGTTTGTTATCTGTGAACAGTCCACCATTAAATCAGTGCTTAACTGAGCCCTGCTCAGGAATGGTGCCTGTTATCATCCCAGCTTCTTCATCATTCCTCAGGACGCCCTACATGAACAGTGCTCTTCACATGGCAGGAAGTGAGATCAGGTGATCGCAGAGGCCACACGACTGGTCTCTGTGAACAGTAGTGACCTTGTACAAGTCTATAGACAAAGATTCTTCATCCATTTGTGGTGATGCCTCACTAATGTTACCATCTGTTTATGTGAACACAACTCTTATGCTTAAGCTTGTGTACATAAAGACTGACAGCGTTCTTACAGCCATAGCAAGCACTGCTCTGTGGTGATGATACCAGTGTTTGCAGTTGTACAAACCTTGCAAGTTTCCCAGCTGCTTGTAACTGATCCCCAAAACTGTAGCAGTATAATATGAGATATGTTCAAGTGTTTCAGAGATCTTGTACTAATGTGGTGGTTGCTGTACATTTCATACTTTTATACATTTAAATGTGGTATTGTGCGTCTTGTGCAGTATAGGGGTTCTTATGTGCAATATTATTATGTATTGTTATAGTAACATTCCTTTTTTGTTTTATTGTTTTCAAAAATAAATATTCATGTTATGGAGGTAGTGGACCCCCCTCTATTTTACATTACACCATAATGTTTTCAACCCTCACTGAAATTCCTTTCCAGTGGTGCATTATAGCCTGGCCAAAAATGGTACCAGAGTGAAATTCAGGTACTGTCTTCTCTTATAGAGTTACTAATGTTTTGGAGGAGTAACCTAATATGGGGTAGCAAGTTTCTCTGAAATGTCAGTATCTACCAATTTAAAAAGTGTCGCATATCAGAAGGAGATAAACTCAGTATCACTGCTGTGAAACCCCTCAGATATCAAAATATTTTTACTTTTTTAGTTGTATTTCGCCTGACTATCTATTATGGAACTCAGCTGTTTTCCTGTTTCCTTAGTTTGTTCAGTTAACTGGTATGATAAGACACTGAGATAGGGTAACACCATCTTTCCAATTTGCCATTCTGTTGTCTTCACATTTCAAAGATTACTGTCTTCTAAGACGTTACACTGTAATCTGTAGTTCATTATGAACATTTATGGGGAATTTGCTGCCCCCATCTTCAAATTATAAATTTTTCTCTTCTGTCCTAAAATAGGATGCAGCTGACTGAAAGGTTTGTAATGATTACCAGACTACATGCCATCAGAACCTAGAAGTCTTCAAAATCATTGCCACTTGAATATCATATTTCACATTGTGACTCCTTTTAGCAGTCCTACAAAGAATGACTCTTGTAGATTGCAGGTTAACTGAGAGCTCTGGAAGCATTAGGAGGGGAAATAGGAAATGAAACAGAGACAATATTTGACTGAATGTTCAGAAGAAATCAAGATTTATTAAGCTGGTCATGTTATGCAAATTCGAAAGGCCAATACTGAGCTACAGGCAGTGAAATACCAAAACTGAGGGAGGCACAGATGAGGTATGTGTGAAAGTAGTTTTGCAAAATGTCAGCGGGGAATTTGAGGTTCTCATAGCAGTGACCATGTATGGCAGAAGTTCACCTATGTTTCAGAGGACTCTTCAGGATCAAAGAACTGGCCAAGCAAAGGCAGTTTTCCACCCATTTCTGGCATGGCTTACCCTTTGTGGAGATGCAGCCTGTACTTCCTCTCAAAAAGTGTTTCCCAATTAATTTGACCATGGAACCCTTTTGTGCTCAAAAAATGTTTATAGAACCCCTTAATTGTTACATATGAAGCTAAAAAGCTACACACAAACAGGTAAGAACAAAAGAAATGTTATACAAAAACCTGACATCACCATTACTTAACACTGCATTCCATGGATGTGAAAAATTAAGCTTAGAATGACATATTTGCAGTTCTCAATGCAGAGACTGTCTTTACATTCAGCTTGAGAGTAGAAGGTTGAATTCTCACACTATTTGTGGAGTTTTCTTGCTGCACAATTCAAGAATCGGTTTCACTCAAGTATGTGTTGCCAAGGGTATCAGCTGACATACTGAATGTCTTGATAAGCTTTTCTCCCAGGCATAAACACACTTTATTAATTTCTTCCTTTGAAAGTCAACCATCTACAATTTAGAGAAGCTCCGAAATGAAAAACCTATGCAAACTTCATAATAATATTCCAATTATTTTTATGTTGTAATGCAATTTTCTTGCAGAACCCTTATTTTCACTTCACAGAACACCATTTTGGAAATGTGCTGAAACACTGGCAAACTTATATGCATGAAACCTAATCACATCCCAAAAGTCAGTACCCTCCAAACACTAAATTTCATACTCATTTATGTGGCTTCACCTTTCAGAAATATGCTGCATAGGCCGCTGGTTTTCATGTGTTTTGGTAAACCCTGCAGTTCCTATCTTCTGGGTTAGTGACCCGGGTGGGAGTTTGGCAACTGAAATTTTTTGAAAGCCAAAGCCACCCATCAGTCTGTAGCCATGGAAACCTAAGACTAATATTCATCAGAATTTCACAAATACCTTCAGAACTGTTCTGTTTATAACATGCTGAAGATTAAATAATAAATTACTGTATAATGAAGTAAACAGAAGAAATACAAATTAAAACATGTTTTTATTTCAGAGTTTGCATAAATATACGAAACAAAGAATCACATTTACTGTCCATCTCCAGTTGGCATTGATCGAATAATGTCTGAATCTCCAGGATCAGTGATTGACAGTGTACAAACACGGAAATATTTTCCACAAGCTGTTCCAAGCTCGATATTGTTCCCAGAGTAATGGTGCACTCCAGTCTTTGCCAACATTGCATAGTATTCAATCTCTGACTTTCTGTGAAAGAGGAATGGTTTGCAATTAGTTAATCGGGTCTTACTGTAAATAGATTTATTAAAACCTGGAACTAAGCAGGCAACATCTACCCCATTTCCGGCCCTGATATTAACACCAACGGATCAAAAACACAGAACTTGAAGTATGCCATCACTCAATCTAACCCCTTCATCCTCCTGAAATTGGCTGGTTTATGAATATGTTGAAACTGCCTCACTTGACCAAGGCCAGATAGTAACATGCCATGGTATGACCACACGCTTCTCACTCAGAATAGATGTTGCTGTAGCTATAATTTTAGGCACCTCGAGTAGGCACAACCTTATGTACGAAAAGTCCTGCACATTCAACGAGATCTTCAGTATGATCTTGACTGTTGAAAATAGACTACTAACTTCTGGATGAAGATGTAACAATGTATGTCACTATCTAATGACTATGCAGAAACATTTTAGACTACTACTGATGATGCATGTATCAATCTCTTCTAACTGTAAATGTATATACATTACTTGCAATTTGTTTCTTTGGAGTGAAATACTACAAACCACTAGCGAATCATGACAAGCGGCTGGCCTTAAGGGGCATACATAGAATTCTGACTTCCAATAATGGTATAGCACTTAACCCAATAGTCATAATTACTTCCCTATAATAAATGAATGTTTTCTCATTACTTACACACCTTGGTACTAATGAGAACTTCATTAATTATTCATTGCTTAGGCCATAATTTGCAGTAGTTTCAGTTAATACAAGCCTAATTATTTCAACCAAGCACTGTAGTCAAGACTACTCCATAGGATTCCCTGACTAGTAAAATACTTCCTTTCTTTACAGGGAAGCCTACTTCTCAGTCTCACCTCAGTGGAGGAGTGTTGTTAGCAATGATGACAAGCTTGGCTTTGCCCTGTCTCAGTGACTTCAAAGTCTGCTTAAGTCCAAGTACATACTTCCCAGACTTCATCACCAGAGCTAACCGGGAGTTTATACTCTCCATCGCCTTTTTCTGAAATATTATGGAAAACATTCGTTATTAAACACTTAAAGGAATATTATAAAAAGAACATGTGTTCGGAAACAAATAATTTCAAAAGCCACGTGCCAAACACTAACCTGCTTCTTTTGAGCGACCATTTTTATGTTGTGCTACCTTCTGTGATACGAATAACGTTACCTGCAATAAAAATGATACGACTTTAATAAATCAATTTATGCATTTTCTTCTACATTAAATTGCATGTACTATAAGATCAAACGTAGAACTCCAACCTCAAAACCAAACCACCTCTTCGAGTAACCGGAAGGTAAAAGAAGCTGACTATCGGAATAAGGGACACGGGTGTATTCGATTATTCTATAGCTATGTGAAGAGATGTAAGCCTTATGTGTGTGCCGGGTAACAAGTTTGGAATCTTTACTCTGTAACCGACGTTCTTAGGAATTAACATTTCCAACTTAAATTTATAACAAACCAGGGTAATAACGCAATCTGAAAATTTTATTAATAATAGCATTCTGCTACTTAATATAGTTTTAGTAAATTCAGTTCAACAATGATGTGAATTGTATTTCTGAACGTATTGGATTTAATGACGTACCCAAAATATTTGCGCTTGCGTATGCACTGAAGTTCTCGGAGTTGGGTTCAGCCGCCATTGTTTCCCCATGAAGTGATCAGTGTCTCGAGTTTTGTATATTTTAGAAGTTGATTGTGTATACGCCACTGATTGGACTATCAAACACTCGAACGTAATTTATTGACAGTTCAGTTTAAAAGACTTTGCGCGAAGAAAGAAGAAGAGTGCATAAATTAGGTGATGTCTGCAGGCGTGTCAGACCAGGTAGGGAAAGAATTAGTCTTGGGCGTAGTTGTGTTAAGTGCACTTTTTTAAATATATAGAAGTGTTTTTCGTCTCACCAGTAGCTTATCCTACCTTTAATCTCTTTTTCATGTTGCCCTGTACATGACAATGCAGCGGATGAAAGGACAAGGGAATCAAGGTAAGCAGAAATAACAAAAGCACATGCTGTCAGATGAACTGACTTTCTTAAAATCACATCTGAATGATAATATCCGGGTATTAAATTACCAGTATTAAAATAGTTCCGATATATTGCCAGAGTTATTGGAACAGATTTGGTGGAAAATAGTTGGTTCTAGAAACCCATACAGTTTAGTATGCTTTGTTGTGGGTGATGTATGCCACTATTTCAAAGTATTTTAATTTAATCTCATGTATTGGTTAGATTTCGTGCTACGTGTAGGAGTAGAGGATATATTTTTTATTACTATTGTGGCTGCTTTCACTTGCTCATAATTTTCAGCTACGTACAGGCCATTGTTGATGGTTAGGTTCATTCATTTGACCTTGGAGTATATAGTGAAGTTAATCATCATTGTCACTGCTTTCAGTGACAAATGGCCCAAAGGACCACGTAGGTGAACATGAGGATTTTGATTCATGGAGGACCCAACATCATCAGGTAATACATAAATACCTGCGAACACTTGGTCAGTGCAGTTTGGTGATCGGCATGTACAAAGTGCAAGTGGTTTGTATTGTACAGTCTGATAGTGAGCATAACAAATTCAGATATTTACATTATTCTAACTTCTTTATGTTCTGACAATGCATCAATAAAATTTGTTGATTGTGTATTCATAGCATTCACATGTCATCATTTGGATTTGATGACACGTTCATTTGACAGAAGTTTGGAAGTACCTTCTTGTTATAGTGACTATATATATAGCCCTGTATTTGAGGTTTATTTACCCTTTGAAGAATTAATATAAAATGATGACCTACCCATCGAATTCTTATTTTGAGGTTATATTTATACTCCTCTCTGTTTTGCTACACTGCTGAAATAGTGTTTCCTTCTGTCCTGTTGTACTATGTTGACTTGTCACTGCATAATCTGGATGCTCACAAGATTGTAGGTCCCAATACAAGCCATTTTTAAATGTAAGTGGTCACCAGGTTATAAAACTTTATCTGAGTGTATTGATGTAATTTATTTGGAATTTGGTTTATTCTGTCTCACCTAAAATCAAACAAAGATAGTACTTGTTGTGTGCACCAAGTTTATACCACAAAATACATTATAAAGTAAATAGTAAATTCCTGTTTCATTCTAATGTGTCCATAACCGACTGAGGCCATAGTTTTACAGCAGAAGTTGGGTTGACAGGTATCTTATGAGAACAGTTGAGTGTTTGTGCCTAAGCTCTGCATGATGTTACATTAGCTGTCTTTATAACAGTGTGCAGTGCATTTACGTATGTTGTTGCTTTAGATAGTTCCATTGCTTTGGCAGGGTTACAACACCCCCATCTCGACGTCGATGGCTTCGGATCCGTACAGCATGTCAAACTACTATGGAACATCCTTCCCTTATCAGGCATTTGGTGTAGGAGATGGGACATGGTCAAATGGAGGCGATCCCATGACTTTCCTGGGCGGATATGGGGGACAAATAGGACACGACTCTTATGGCATGGATGGGATGTTTGGGGGAGGGGGTGGTGGCTTTGGAACAGCATTTGGACAGCCAGCAGCAGCTGCTGCTGCTGCCGCAGCAGGTTTCAATTATTTCCATGGAAATGGTGATTATTCGACATGGGGCAACTCTGCCGCCATGTCTAGGAAACCCCATTATGATGACTACTATCGAGGTGGAGATGGGATGTATGGTGCGGCAGCTGGCGTGGGCAGCTCAGCAGGTGGGGGAGTGGACGGGCTTAAAGCAGTGGAGCAGGGCATGCAGGGATTGGGACTGTCAGATGTGGCTGGTGGGAATGGGGGAGTGACTCAGGGGGTGATGAAAGTAGTGGATGGTAAAGACTTGTCTAAACAGCAGCAGGATGTGCCTGGGGGCAGCAAGATAAGTGGCATGGACACGGGGGTTGGTGTGGGTGGGGGGATGGTGGCGGTGCAGACCAATGTTGCACCGGCCCCTCCACCACCCAAGAAGATGACATGGGCATCCATTGCAAGTCAGCCTGCAAAACCACAGCCCCAAGTGACTTCAAGCGGTATGAAGAAGAAGGGCCCAGGCATGCCTCCTCCACCCATGGTGCCTGGCAAACACAATATGGACATCGGAACCTGGGAAGGAAAGAATGGAGGTGCCAACTCGATCAGTGGGCCTAAACAGCCTGTCGGCCCTCCTCCCACAGCAAGGCCCACTTGGAGTGGTCCAGTGAGAGGGGGTGGGCCAAGAGGGACAGGGGGCCCTCCAGGGGGTGGAGCAGGTGGATATCCTCCTGCAGGAGCTCCGCCACATCACCACCCAAGTCATCATCCTGGTCAGGTGACCATTCTTACAGGACCACATCATCCTCATCACCCCCATCACCCTCAAGGGAGTGGGACTGGGGCACCTCCCCCACATCATCTGCAGCAGCAGCCCCCTGGCCCTCACCCTGGCAATGTAATGGTTCCCACGCCATTACCCTCCCATCCTGTGCTTGATGAACTTCGTGTCAAGAACAATTACAACCCACCAGACTTTGACTTGTCAGCCAAAGGGGCACGCTTCTTTGTGATAAAGTCTTACTCAGAGGATGATATCCATCGTTCCATCAAGTATGACATCTGGTGCTCAACTGAGCATGGCAACAAGAGGCTGGATCAGGCGTTCCGAGAATGCGAAACTAAAGGTGGTGGGGGCCCTGTTTACCTCTTCTTCTCTGTGAATGGGTCAGGACATTTCTGTGGAATGGCACAGATGGTGTCGCCAGTGGACTACCATGCCTCAAGCTCGGTCTGGTCTCAAGACAAGTGGAAGGGACAATTCCGCGTACGCTGGATTTATGTCAAGGATGTCCCGAATGTTCAGCTGCGGCACATCAGGCTTGAAAACAATGAGAACAAACCTGTGACTAATTCGCGGGACACGCAGGAAGTGCCGTTTGAAAAGGGAAAGCAAGTACTTCGTATTCTTCATGGGTATCGCCACTCCACTTCGATATTTGATGACTTTGTACATTATGAGAAACGTCAGGAGGAGGAAGATAGCCGTAAAGTGGTGCCAGATGTGGGCGGTCCTGGAGGAGGTCGGGGTGGAGCCCCCCCACAACAAGGACAGCAGTCCAGTGGTGGTCCAGGCTCTGGTGGTGGGGAAAGAGGAGGCAGTCATCATGGGACAGGAATGCCACCACAACAGAAGGTAAAGACACTTAATGAAGTTGATAGTTTTGTAGAGAGCAGCACTGCAGTATGGCTGCTGTTTTTTTTTCTTTGTGTTGCAAGATAGTTTGATTTTAAGAAATAATTCATCTCTGATATATTTGATAAAGAGAAATTCTGAAGTTCATCTTTGGTGACAGAATGGGCAACTTCAGTGTCGGTGTCAAAATTCTGGCTTGTATTCATTCAGTTCAACCTTGTGGGGTAGTTTTCAAGTTTGCAGCTCATGCAGCGCCTTTAGTAATTAAAGTATACAGATTTGTAACATGTTTATTTGAATACAAAATTACCCAGTAATTAATAATGTGTACAATCAGAGGCCGAAAAATAAAAAAGAAATTGAGTTGTCTTGGGTGCCATACAGTTATAATGTTGTGCTTTTTCTCTGTAACACACTTTTGCTCACCAGATCCTTGTAATATCTAACGAGATGTTTCTGAGGTATGTCATACCTTGAGTTTGTAGCCTTACAGACTTCAACAAAGTCTCCACTGTGGCTGTTTTGGAGCCAGTCTTATACCAGAAACAAAATTTGTTAATTTCTTAATGCTGGCAAAATTTTCTACATCACTGTCGATGATGATGCAACCATAAAGATGTTTGCAAACCTAGAGTAATATACCTCCCCCCACTTTTGCATTTGCAATGATGTAAATCACAGAAGTGCTTCATTATGTCTGTCTGTACAGCTGTTTGCAAGTAAGACCTCCGTAATTGCTGAACATATGAAATTTGATATTGAGGAGTTTAACTGAAGTTTCGTAACACATCCCAGTTAAAATAGCCAGCCAATTTCAGATATGTTTATGAAGTTTAGGTGTGACGTGAACTATAAAAAGAAAATATTCTTGTAGTTTAGAATTGATGTTCACTGTGACAAACATTTTGATGCATTTTATCTTCAGTGGGTGATAGCACATGTATTACTTTGTGTCCTTCATTGTTGCCAACTTGAAAGAGTGATATGTTAGTGTGTTTTCTATAGTGACTGGAAGTATTGGTATGTCTGTCAGTATATAGAGCATATAGTGTTGACTGGTTGCGTGAGCAGCTAGCAGTGGTAACCCATCTCTCACATTTGTCTTCTTTTGGTAGCATCAACATCTGCGACCAAGGTCAGTGTTTTGGAGATGGACATGAAAGAAAGTAATGCAGTAAATATTCCGAGTGAGTGCAGCGGTTTGGTGTTGTAAATAAAAAATGAAAGGAGCATGAAGCATTGCCCTGTTTATTTACTCTATACACAGTTTAGAATGCAGAAGTACATGATTTTATTTTGAATGGTCTTTTCATTGTTACTGCCTGAGAGGGATCAGTGACAATGTATTTTGTTTCTCAAACATTTGTGATTACTGAATTTTCCCTCACATACTCAAACTTGCCAATGGGAAAAGCGTTCACATTTGGAAAACAATACATAGTCACAGTGCTTGGTATGTAAGAGTGCAAAGATTGTAGCCAGATGGCCTGTCACTCAGCTGTGCTGGTATCTCAATATGCCAGATTTTGTTGAACTTGTTACCTCCCGCCTAGATCTCTCATATCCATAAGTTTGTACAGCTGTGATATTATTGACATCCAGACCGTAACAGTGAACTTCCAGTCACAAGCAGACTATAAGAATTTGTTTAGCTTTCCGAAGAATGTGTGACGTTCCCTAGTGAGATGAAAATGGTGCGATGGACTTTGGACAAATGGCAGAGTAGAGTTCATTGGTGGTTATAATAGCAGTATTTCAAAGGAAAACTGAGACAGTGGATTCTTTGGAAATATTGGTAAAGTAAGTAAAGGTATCCCTGTAACAGGCTGTGGAGGCCCATAGGTTTGTGAGATGTTGAGGTTCCCACATTGTTTAGACAATCGGCTCATAGATGGCAGCAAGATTGTCAGCCTTTCGTGCTGGCCACCCTTTACCCCCAAGAATGTTCCTCATACTCATTTTTATTAGAGACTGAGTCGACCCGAGGGCCATAGTGCGGCTGGAAGGATTAGGTCAATTGGAAAAGTCCAATGACCTCATTGGGACTTGAACCCCTGACCTACTGGCTTGTAGCATAGTGCCTCAACCAACTATGCTACTCCCTGCCCCCTGGAAATATTGGTACTGTCTGCTAAAATGTGCCAGAAGAGAGACCCTTGTGCTACGAAAGGCATGAATTTTATGGTCCCTTCAGGAATGGAACATTTCAGTGGAGAAATCATACGAATGTGCAGATTGTAGCCTTAGATAGGAACAGGGTTAGCTCAGTCATTATAGTAACTTGCTGCAGGCTTCATGGTTAGGCATCAATTCACAAGAGGGGAAGAGAATTTTGACTTCATCACAGCGCACACTTGTTCTGTGTTTGAACCCCTGTCCATTGGATTGCTGGGGACTTCCTCCAGTGATAAACTATCCAGTACTTGTGTGTGTGTGTGTGTGTTCTTGCATAAGGGGCAGTATAGTGTTCAGGCTATGGGCTGGGTGACCAGGAAATCAGGTTTCAGTTCCCAGGAGGATCAGAGATTTTTGCATCCATACACACTCAAGCCCACCAAACCTCTCTGTTGGGTACCAGGGACTCTTTCCTTGGGGTAAGTGGTTGTAGTGTAAAGCTGATGACACATCCCCATCTGTTGCTGAAGTTTCAGATGACTGAGCAACACCACAACTCTTCTGTATGTTCTCTAGGCATTCTGTTTAATAAAGTACAGGGAAGAGCAGGTCTGTCTTCATGGATGTACTACCATTTAGTCCGCCAAAAGTCAACGAGCCTATTAGAGGAACATGTTGCCTGCTTTGTCAGGGTTCAAGAATAAGCCAGGCAAGAAACCATCATGAAACAGGCAGCAAGCAGAGCTTGAACCCTGAAAATGGAGGGGACATGTTCCTCTGAGAAGTTGGTTGTCTTTAGTGGACTACACAGCCTTATGTTCCAGAAGATAGAATTCTTCATAATGAGTGTACCTTCCTTTAGTGAACGTATGTAAAGTGCTTACAAGGCAGAGTAAATGATGGATTTGTGATTCTCATGGCAGTGACCATGAGGAGGATTGTTTACTGGGGTGTGATGCCCTGCGGTCCATCACATCACACCACCTCTGCTGCCGAGGAACCCTCTCTCTCCGTCATCTGAAGACAGTGGCAGTGGGTTCCTCCGCAGTGCAGTAACTACGTGGCATTGTGAAGGGTCCCATCTTCCAGGATATAATGCCACGTATTCCGTTGAAAGTCAGCCGACATTTCAGAGACTCTTGTTGCCTCCATCTTCAGGGTTGAAGAATAAGCCAAGCAAGAAACCAGCATGAAGCAAGATGATAGTAATCTTCAAGGCAAAGCAACATTTATAATGCTAAATTGTGGGAAAGATATTATGAGAAGATTATATTCAGATTAAGTGTATGTTATATGTGAGATGGACGAGACTGAAACGTAACTCTTACATCCCTGCAATCTGATGAGATGATGCCGATATTAGATATACTTGTATGTTTGTGTTGCTCTGTTTCAGGAGCGTGATGGCGGTGGCAGGGGTCGAGGAAGGGGGGGAAGAAATTAACAAGGAGATCATCCCCCTTAGCTTACTTCAATTATATACCACATTATGTAACAGTTTTGATTTAAGGAATTCTGTACTAGAGGGTGAATTTTCTTCTTCATTATTATTATTTTTTTTTAATTTTGTTCTAGAAGAAACATGTGTATGGACTTTGTGTGTAGAGGAAAGGTGTTCTGAGAATTTGCATATTTACACATCTAACTAATGATTGTTTCCACTGTCACATTTCTGTAAGGATGAACTTGCCACTGTAAAACCTTGGAATCATTTTTGTGGCTGTTTCCTCAAGGTCATCTTTATGGAAGTGTGGTTTCCCTCGGATGCTATCCCACTCCCCCTCCCACCCATGTTGATTCCCACACTTTTTTAAATGTATGTAATGGTACCATCCTTTCTTTGCTTCTTGAGTCGTGGGTCACGTGCAGGCACGGTGTGTGAAGTATTTCTCCCTGCTAGGATAAATGCAATGGACATTAAGTATGGCACCAAGGAACCTTTATTTATTTAGAAAATTGAGTTTGAAAGTGTATTATTCAGTCATGTTTGGGAAGAGATCACTGTACTGCTTTTTTGTAGTTGCAGGATGAACTGAAATTTGTGACCACAGATTGCACTTTGCATCCACAGCTCTTCAGAGGAAGGGATATGCTGGCTGATATGCACAGTCTATGCATTTCTGTCGTATTTCAGTCCTAAAAGAGAAGCAGGTGAAATGATCTGCAAAAGAGAGTTGTAAAATGCTTTTGTAATCACCACTTACTAGCGGAGAGTACCTTTAGGACCTTATGTAAGCATCCAGGGGCCCTGAATGTGGTTCAGTTTCTGTTGGAATATATATGACTTAATGCCCAGGAATTCAATTTTAATGCTGAATTGTGTAACGATTTCACGCGCGAGCATGGCAGGGTGGAGCTGCATCAGACACCAACCCCCACAGAGCTGTAGATGCTGAGACGCATTACCTTTCCTGGTGTTTTACTGTTGCCAGAGTTGAAGCAAATGGCTGGTTCCAAAACATTATATATGTCTCAACATCCCAAAAAGTTGTCATTTGTATCTGTGTGCATTTTGAACTGTTGTAGCGCTAAATATTGAAGGGTACTACAAAAGGAAGAAATTTATTTCTGTAATGATGGCTTCTATACCTGCTCCGCAAGACAGGTAGATGGATACTTTGTACGTCATTTTCTCCATTATTCGGGCTACGTGCTGCATTTTAATGTTGTCTTACAGTACAACTGTTTGGCTCAACAGATTGTGGTAGATGCAGAAACCCCCCACTCCTTTCCCTCCATTTTTTTTAGTCTGCACACTTTATAAAGATTTGTGACAGTGTTGTGTGTTACAGATTTTCTTTCGGTAACTTGCTCTCCTCATGATCATATTTTCAAGAGGGCTGTGGTTCTAGTGACATTTCATACTGTTCGTTTGTGAACGCAATGAACAGAAATTCAAAAACTGGAGAAACAGTTTCTTAACAACAGAGTTTCTTCCTCAGATTTGAAGTTCTGGCTCCTTGACGTGTTCAGTAGCTGACAAGCTTTTTCTGCTTCAAAAGTGACATAAGGAGCAAGTTTCTGATAGCAGTTTATGCATTTTGCATACTCTGGCAGCTGGCCTGTAGAATAAACAAAAAATGTGGCATTGTCACCAGTATGTTGTTGCCTCTTATGGCGTCCTCCTTATGTTGTCTGCATCACATATTTTAAAAGTTCTTTTGTTCACAGTGCCACATTTTTGTTTTTCATAAACCAAAAGAGTGTTCAGGTTATGAAGAAATGTTTGCAGAATTTTGGATTTAAACCTGATACTTAGCATCATTGCCACTCCATGTACATTTTTCAGCTTTCCATACAAGTTCATAGGTATTATGATTCATATTACTGTGGACTGAGGTCCATAAGATAGTCATAGGTTTGTGAGTCGCTGTCATGACAGATTTACATGAGGTTTGAGCTTCATAGTGGTAAAAATCTAGACTGTGGTCTTCGAGATTATGGTGCCCCATAGTCTGATAGGTGGACACTGACATTTCAGAAGAACCTCTTACGCCAAGGTTGACAGCTTCTACTGTAGGTGAAGGCATGATCTTCTGAAATGTTGGTAACTGCACGCACGACTATACAGTGTCACAATTTAGAAGACCACAATCAAACGTGAGTCACATTCATGAGGTGTATATAGTTCTTGCAGCAATGGATGTTAAGGTATGGTCCTCTAAGGCGTGACACCATGTTGTTCGATAGAAAGTTAACAGATGTTTTGGAGAAACCTGCTATTATTTTCTTCTGGGTAAAAGAGTGAAGTTGAAGCAGGCAGTTTCCACTGAATGTTGGTATTTGTCTACCAAAATTACAAAATATAAAATGCTAGAAGTTAATCTCAGGTTAGGTTTGCTGTACAGTTTCTTTGCTTTCATACCTATGTTGCGATTTTGTTACCTGATTTAATCATGTCAGATGACACCCAATTACATGGCCCAAGTATGCATTATGAAACAGGGAAGGTGCTCTATGTTGTAAAGATGGTGGGCAGGCAATTTGACAGACATACAAGTGCTTGGGGTTTATTTTAAGGAGTTCTATGTTGTACTGTAATGTATTGATGTATGAACCTCTAATGCACTTGTATCGGGTACAGTGTGTTCTGCATGCCAAGTTCTGTTGACACAGGATGAGCAATGACTACACAAACCCCACCTTCCTTTGGTTCAGGTACGCTGATGTAGTAGTTGTGTATTATGTGACTCAGTCTTGTACACATAATTCTGTAGCACTTGGTCATTCACGGAAATTATTCTTGCAGCACCTAGTATTCGGCTTCAGTCATCCACAGCAGTAAGGATACTTCTCAGTTGTAGATCCAAGTGCATGAATTAAATTGTGATTTCAATGTGCCATTTTGATAACATTGCACATTAATTTCATATGTTTATGTATTTTTACAATGCACAACATGAGTACCTGTAGGTGTACTCAGCCCTTAAGAAGACATTGAGGAATTTTATTCCAAAGTTTGTTGAAAAAGTGAACCCCCCCCACAGGTGTCCTGTTGTATGATAGTCTTCCAGTTAGTTCCCTGACATATATCCTGAAACATTTAGCTTATCTCTGTAGTAGATAGCAGATGTTCATGCATAATTTTCGTGTCTTGAAGGTCAAGCTTGTATTCTTTTGTGGCATATAAGCAGTGTTTCACACCTGTGAAAAGAAATTTTGTTATGTATAAGGTCTTAGGTAAATTTGAAATTGTGTTGTATTTGCTTCATTTTGGTGTGTCATTTGGTATGAATATTTGAGGCCAATTTACCTAATGCTTTTGAGCATCTTTCAAGAAAGTAATTGACCCAGCTGAAGTTGTGATTATTTGCCATTGTCTTGTCATGAACAAGAAGGGGCACAGAGCCCCAAGTAATGCAGCAGCTCTATATATGTCAGTATTGTAGTCAGGGCTGCTCTCAGGCAATGTGGGCATGGAGCCAAGTATGATCTTGGGGCCCTTCTGTTCACTTTCAATTTTAAGAAAAATACATTTTGATACCAACATTTATTATTATATCAGAAGTGAAGAGGATAGGAAGGGATTTAAAAACATAAACATAAAATAGATGGAAGAATTACTTGGAACTTGCTGTTCCATAAACTAACAATTTGCAGATATATTCTTGAGATATTTGGTAATAATTTGGGCAAGTTTAAGCATGTGGTACAGGTGCCCATTTGCCCATTGGTGGAAGTGTGTGCCTCATAGGGCCTTCATTCTGATAGGTGCTGTACTTTGGTATGTTTTTAAGTCTGTCATGCACGGACAGATCGTGGTGTGGCTGTGGTTTATGCTATTGGACATCTGCCAGTATACCAGAATGCTAATTTCGTTCATAACCTCATGTTGTATATTTGTGAATTGTATAAAAACATTATTGACTTGTACTGGTTGAAATGATTTGATTGGTGGAGAGGCATTGTGTTTAGGAGCCACTGAATGGATGAAGCCTCTGCTTGCAGCCAATCAGATGACCACTACTTATGCTGTATAGTATGAAAGGGATATCTAAAAAGAAAACAGAATTCACCCTGTTTAATTAACTTTTGTGTTTGTATGGTAAGCTCCCACTGGTCTGGTTGTTGGCCACTGTCCAGTAAATAATCAAGGGATGGCAGGAACAATACAGACTAATACTACGCAAGTGTTGTTAGCTATGAGCTGTGATGGATTGTTTTTTGCTTTCTTTCTGTCAAGTGTAATGGATTTGCGGCGCATACTCAGCGGAATCGGCAGGCATGAAGAACTGTTGTGTCGTGTATTGAAGAAATGGACCATAGTGCACTCTTTTTCTTTTAACTAGATTATTGTCTGGTAAGAAGCGAACCGTCGCGACAGTAAACATGACAGGTTAAATCCGAAAATGGAATTCAAGAAACCGTTGTTTTTTTAATGGAACTTAAAAAGAGTTACTCTGCATATTGACTCTGCTGCAAGAAGAAACAATTAACAAGTGTGTAGTGATACCTTGTTTCAAAACTTCTTTTTTATCTCAGATTTTTTCCACGATTACTTCACAACTACATTTATTTAATGTTCTTGTTTTCTTTCGGAGTTTGGACCGTTTAAAAAGAAAATAACATTATTAGTGAACAGATGAAACAAACATGAAAAAAAAAACATTTTTGGACTCGGAAAGAATTAAGACTGCAGTGAAAATTAATTAAAATGATAATTTTTAAGGGAGTATGTACTTGAACGAGAAGAAGTTGGCAATAGTGCTGAACTCACAGGACATCATCTTTTCTTTAAAAAAATGAACTTTCTGAAAAGTTGTCATACTGTTAACTTTGAAATGGACCTCAATCAATTGGTAGCGGACATTACAATAAAGAAGCGGTGTGTGTGTGTGTGCGCGAGTGCATGATTGTGTTTTGTTTTGATTTTTGGCGGGTTTGGGCTATGTTCAGTCAGGTGCAGTAAGATCTTAGTGACAACTGAAGAAGATGAAGAATCAGAAGAAAAATATTGCTAAAATGAAATTTCAGCAATGGTATTAGTATTTAAAAAGCAAATTGTTAATAGAATTGGAATTTTTCATTCAAAGCTGCCATCTGTTGGCTTAACACTAGTACCTTGAGGTAAGGCTTCTGAGGATAATTTTGGGTGACGACCATGGTGTATTCCTTAATGCCGCAAGTATGGAAATTGTTGTTAGCATTGTCACCTTTGTATTATGTGAACAATGATTGCGAATCATGGTCTTTCTTTGTGCGTGTACAAAACTTTGTCCATTTTTTAGTCCATTTCTGTGTGTGAAAGTAAAATGCCTTCATGTTTCTCAGTTATTTCTAGTAATATTGCATTATGTAGTGAAGAGAGATACTGCTTATTGTGTTTTGAAAGAGTGGGATTATGGTATTTAAAAAGTTATTGGGTCAGTAGATACAAATTTAGTACTTCTAGTTGATCTGCATTGTGAATCACACATGTTCTCTTGGTTAACTACATGTCCCAGGTGCTAGCTGTGGTGTTTAATTTCATTTCTTCACTCTTTGGAAAGTTACTAATATCATTCTTCCATGTTACAAATTTTTTTCTTAAAAAGTGGACAAAGTTCAGGGGATCCGACTAGTGGGAAAATATTGTTGATAGCTAAATAAAAGCATCAATTATGAAAATCAGTTGACACAGTAAGGTGTATGTTTTTTGCTTTCTTTTCAGGGACCTTCATCAGATAAAGGGCAAAACGGATATTTGTGTATAAGGTGTGAAAGATAAAAGTTGCACAGACAGCACTCAATAATTCTCACTTTCATTTTATTAGGTTTATGCCCTTGTACAGAATTTTAGTTGAATAACTATAAGGGCAGGAACCTTTTCAGGATGTTGCAGTGAAGTGGGTTATGAAGGTTTAAGTTGAAGTGGAGGGACTTGTGTGGATATGTGCCTTTGTGATGACAAATCTTGAAGGAATATCACCAGGGAATATCTGTTACTCAAGTAATGTTTATGAAGTAGGCAGTAGATTGTGGTAATGTTTCATCCCTATAGTTTGACTAGGATTAGGCCCAATTTTATTTTGTCCAAGCACTTAAACATTTATGCATGCTATTTCCAGTTTTAATATAGTCATATGAACTAGTGGCCAGACTTTCACCATCTGTTATGTCTCCTTTACAGAGATATGAGAAGCCAGTGTTATGTCACAGGTAGGCTTAATGTTGCTGCTAGTAGTTAGTCATCTTCACATCATTGGTGTAGGCGTATTCTGTTTTGTGTGAGGATCATTTGGTAACACTCCATGAAGCCAAGTGAACAGTTAAATTCCTCAGTAAGTGAAGTTTGAATTTCCATTTCGTGCATCCTGTTTTGTTATTATATACAATTTCTTTATTAGAGATCATCACAACAACAATATAAAGGCCAAGGCCAAAATTAGCTTGGATACATGTTTCAGCTCATAAAGCCATCATCAGGCAAACACATGATTACCATATTCACACACTGTTGAACTGCAGTTGTGATGGTAAAGCTGGGTACTTGATAGTACATTATAAAATAAATGGTATAAAAGTACAATGAACTATTATAAACTTGTTAAAATGAAAGTTGTGACATAAAATAAGGTTAAAACTCTTCATGTGATATTCTGTATCATCAAGTCAGTTTGTTATATTCCCATGGACATATTGGTATATTCAGACTTGTGTACATGTAATAAACTGCTTTGGAGGTCTGTGGTATGGATGTAGTGCAGTTTTGAGATTAATTGTTTAGCTGGTGCCTCGTCTTATAATGTTAGGAGGATCAACACAGAGAGAGGACAATAGACCAAACTCGTGTGAGGGGTGGTATCCCTCAGCCCTTGATACCCCTATTAAGAATGTTATACCTATTCTAACCTGCAGACCAATTTCCATTGCTTGGCTGCTATTGCAGAAAAATGAGTCTAATGACCCCAGTAGAGCTAGCCAAGAAAGGACAAGAAACAAGTGCAGGAGAATAGAACTGTTCACAAAGTAATGAGCTTTGGAATTATATAAAATAGACCTTGGTGAAATTAAAGAGGCATAAATACCTTAGGGCCTTCAGTGTAGTGGTAAGAAAGATGGTGCAGAAGTAATTACAGAAGAAACTAGTGTATGTTGATCTGAAACCAGAATGTGCGATAAAGTCATAATATGGTAGCTAATAAATTGTCCTTCGTCAAAACGTTTATGGAGCTCAAATATCATGGAATGTTAGCAACAGGTCAAAATTGTATTCATGAGAAAGTAAGGAGCAGACTCAGTTCAAGGAATATCTTATGATTGGTTTGAGTTCTCTCAAGTTCAATCAGGAAACAAAATGTATTGAACTCATTTTTATCCGGTTTGTGGGGGCAAGAAACTTTGCCTTGCATATTAAGGAGCAGAAAGTGAGAATATTTGATAATGTGGATCTAAGGGATGATGTAACAATGGAAGAAACTGCTTTTGAGGGAATTTGAACCCTGTGCCAAATGTTATGTAGTGATCAAATCAAGGAACATGAAATGGCTGGGAACACACGAGGGATAGAGAAAAAGGGGGGGGGGAAGTGGCATGAATGCAACATTTTCGCCAGTGTACTGGAAGAAACACTTGCAAGGCCTAGGAGTAGATGACTGTATAAAAATATGGATCTAATTGGGTAGCACCACGAATTGGATTCATCTAGCAGGCTAGGGATTAGTCTCGGGGAACACAGTAATGAACTTTATTGTTCCACAAAAGGTGGAGACTGTTTACTAGCTGGGTGACTGTTAATATATCTAGCCGGTCTTCGTGGAATTTCTCCAGTGGCCTTCGATATATCGATATAACATAGACTCTGTGGAATTGATTAATGTCAATGTGTACCTACTTGATTTCTCGATATGATTGGTTAAATATATATATAGATTTTTTTTTTTAAATGGAGGATAGGTGTTAAAGAAGTGTACGCAGTTCTTGCACGAAAAAAATACAAAAATAATTTGATTTTGCTCCCACGAGGTTCTTAAAATTACGGAAAAGAAATTATTGTGTTACTGGAGGTAAATATATACCTATGATTGCATGTGACATTTTCTAACGTGAAAGTGCATAAAAACCAAACGCCGGTGTACACCAGAAAGTCGGTAGCATACAATATTGGATTATTAGCGTCAAGTCCACCCCTTACACATTCATTCATACTTCTTAATTCCACCAATTGTTCCACAATCACCCTCACCTATCATCTGGTGCTGGTACAATTGACCAGAAGTGGCCGCAGTACAAGGGACTTAGTCCCACCCCACTGGCAATAAAAAAATACTTAAAAGAAGATATTATGTGTGTTCAGTTTAGTGGATTGAGGGTCCTTTTCATTCTCATAGAGGATATTCGATGTTAATTTCTATATCATAGGGAATGACTTTTAGTGAATGTCTTGATCCACTGGTTAAGCAAAGCTGACTTAACTTGGATAGACTTGAAAGGATTCTGACGATGGTGTATACTGTACTTCTTTTGGCTTATTTTGGACTTCACCCATCGTCCCGGTCTTTTATATACCGGAGGATGGGTGAAGTCCAAAATAAGCCAAAAGAAGTACTGACTTAACTTACTTACTTACTCACTCATGGAGCTGAGCCCTTCTGGAGGAGCCGCCAATTCTGCAGCTACTCAAGAACTTTCCAACATTTTATGGAACCTGAAGGTTCATCATCGTGTTCACAAGAGCCCTCCACTGGTCCCTATCCTGAGCCAGATCTATCCAGTCCATACAATCCCATCCTATCTCTCTAAGATCCATTCTACTATTGTCCACCCACCTACACCTTGGTCTTCGCACCAATATCCTATACGCATTCCTCGTCTCCCATATTCATGCTACATGACCTGCCCACCTCATCCTCCTTGACTTGATCATTCTAATTATACTTGGAGAAGAGTACAAGTTATGAAGCTCCTCATTATGCAGTTTTCTCCAACCTCCTGTGACTTCATCCCTCTCCAAAGCTGACTTAATCTAACTTAAAAAAACTGATAAAATTGTCCCTGTGTTTCATTAACATTACACTATGAAGACGTATCGCGAGTTCGGGTATAGCCATTCTGGACCTCGGCACCAGACAGGTGAGTGGTTAGTGTCACGCCCCCAGTAACCGAATCGAAAAAAGTCAAATTAATTACGGAATGCCACCATGGAATCAGAGTGAACCTCAAACAGAGCACAGTCTTGGGGATTTGAGCCACATTAACATTTCTAAAATAAACTCTCCTGTATGGGTAGTTTCTACATATCTTACTGTGACTGTGCCATATTTTTAGGGCTGTGTATTGTGTTTAAAAGTATAATTGACTTTTATATCTCATTAGCGGAGATTTCAGTTAAATTTGTAGATTATTTTACATTGCCTGGAATGAATGACTTCACACGCCATGTACATACGACTTGCTAAATATTTATTGGAATGAAAAGTGTTTTGAACAAACATTATAGAGGAAAATGACTCGCACATATTGTATCCCAGTGCACTCTTTTCCAGTAAGTCTTACAGTGTTCAAGGTAAATTAAATAAAATTGAGTGCACCACAGTGGCTAATCCGTGTATACATTTATGAACCTGTTTTAATGACATTGTCTCATACTAAGACATAGTGCATTACAGAAAATCTAAACTTGCATCAAGAAATGGGAGATAGTTTCATTTCATTTTTAAGAGAGGCATTTCCTAGAAAATTCCCTGGTATTAAAACCATTCCAACCATTGAAACTGAAACAAAAAGTATAATACTGTGCTGTATTTGCGCTATGCAGGACACCCCCTCCCCCGCGGTGATGTAACAACATCAGAGCAATTGCCGCGGTGATGTAACAAGGGGACACTGCTATAACATGAGGTAACAGGGAATGGTATAAAAAGCTGGCTGAACAGTGTGGTCAGGAGTGACACAGTGTGGATCGTGAAGTCGCCAAGTGCAGCAGAAGTCTAGCAGTCTCCGAAAGCAATGGATTTAATTGTGATACTGCCGATCGCAGTAATTGTAATTGTGAATTGTGTCAGTGTGAGAACGAGTGTTCAATAAATTCATTATAGCCAATATGGCGTGAAGTTATTTGTCGCGTGACCTATACCCAGCACGTGACAATACATTTCCTCAAAACAAAAAAGCTCTTCAGGTTATGATGGAATAACAAGTGAAATTTTAAAAGTTTGTGCATCTCTAATGAGTAGCCCATTAACCCACATCTGTAATCACTCATTATCCACAGGAATCTTTCCTGATCGTCTTAAGATTTCAGTAGTAAGACCACTATGTAAAAAGGGGAACAAGACTAGTATGTCAAACTACAGGCCAATTTCACTGCTAACTACTTTATCTAAAGTACTTGAGAAATGTTGTATTTTAGCGTCCTGTTGCACTGATCTTCGTCCATGATATGTAAGCAGTGTCCGTCTTTTAGTGCACTCAATTTTACCTGTTACTTCACAACATGTTTCAGCACTATAGTGGCATCATCAGGTGCTCTATTTACGTCAATCTATTTCATTGCTTGCCATTACGTCATTGTAAAATTTAAAAAGTATTTAAAAATTTTCGTCAATTATAATAAATATACTAAAAACTTGTTAAGATTATTTATCTTATCTGTCCCAATTCTAACACCACGCATAGTTTCACCACTATGGGTGTTGTAATCNACAAACGTTTTTAAATACTTTTTAAATTTTACAATGACGTAATGGCAAGCAATGAAATAGATTGACGTAAATAGAGCACCTGATGATGCCACTATAGTGCTGAAACATGTTGTGAAGTAACAGGTAAAATTGAGTGCACTAAAAGACGGGCATTGCTTACATATCATGGTACTTGAGAAAGTTATGCACAATAGGTTAAGTCATTATTTTTAGAGTAACAATGTACTAGGCCCAGAACAGTGTGGCTTTAGGAAAGGAATTTCCATTGAGAATGCAGCCTTTAAGTTAACAGACAGTGTGTTGAAATCTATTAATCAAACAATGCATGTTGGTGGAATATTCTGTGACTTGGCAAAGGCTTTTGACTGTGTAAGTCATGAAATTTTATTAACGAAATTACATTTTTTTTGGCATTCAAGGAACAACTTTAAGTTGGTTTAGATCCTACCTAAGAGATAGAAAACAAAAGACTGAAATAAAATCATAAAATTCAATCCAAAATACCTACTCAAACTGGAGAATAATAAAACGTGGAGTTCCGCAGGGGTCAATTTTGGAGCCTTTGCTTTTCATAATTTATATAAACCACCTTCCTACACTAAGGACCTCATCAATACCTATAATATTTCTAGATGACACTAGTGTTATAATTTCTGGTAAAAATTTAGATGATTTCTGCATGTTATCAAGCAAGGTTCTTTCGCAAATGAGTAAATAGTTTTCTCCAAACAAGCTGTCTCTGAACCTAGAAAAAACAAATGTAATAAAATTTATAACAAAACTCACCACAAGAGCCATTAAACATAGGATATAATGATAAATATATAGAGGAGGGAGTAAACACAAAATTCCTTGGCTTGAAAATTGATAATCATTTAAACTGGAAAAACGATATCAATCAATTCATTCCAAAATTAAGTAGAGCATGTTATGCAGTTAGATTCATGTTACATATTAGTGACATTGACACTCTAAAATCAATCTATTTTGCTTATTTTCACTCTTTAATGAAGTATGGAATAATTGTATGGAGTAATTGCAAAAGAAAACTGTTAGAATCATGATGGGTGTCAAATCCCGTAGTTCCTGCAGAGATCTATTTAAGAGAGTACATATCTTAACTTTTCCTTGTGAATATATATATTTATTAATAAGCTTCATTACAAATAACGAAGAACATTTTCAGACGAATGCGGATGTATACAGTGTTAACACAAGACACAATCACTGTCTTCACAGACCAATTGCTAACCTCTCATGCTTTCAGAAAAGCGCATATTATCCTGGGATCTACATTTTTAATAACCTGCCATCTGACCTCAAAGGTCTTATGAATGAAAAGGCACGATTTAAAACAGCACTGAAATGATACTTAAATACACATTCATTCTACTCTGTTGATGAATACTTATGGTCTAGAAAATAACTTATGTATCTTTAAATAGCCCTGTGTGTAGTCACTGTGCATTCTTGGTTTCTGTTGTGTCACAACTCCATTGGGTCTCCACATATGTTTTGTATTTATATGACATATTCCACATCCTACAGTCATTTTGACTAACTTTGGATCCATGTAATGCAATGCAATGTAATGTAATATAATGTAATGTAATGTATTGTAATGTAAAAAAAGTACATAATGTATACATGATTAATGAATAAGTCATGGCTGTTGCTCTTCTCTGGCCCTTAGACTGTGACCATCTTCAGTTTGTGTATCCCACTGCAGTTAACCCTTGAACATATAAACACCTGAATGACGTGTGGTGCTTTACTAACGGGACAGCTAAGTAGTCGCGTGGCTCTGTGAAGTAATTTTCCAGGTGACCAGACATTGAATTACTGAAGGTTTCAGTCACATGGTACATGTGAGATTGTTTCGTCTTTGTTGACAAATGGATGAAGCTCCCAGGTTGGTCTTCCTCCATTGTTCATCCCCCTTTCTAGAAAAAATATCTGTAAAGTATTGTGGGAGCTGTCATGTCCCTTGTACACAGAATCATCACATAAACACATCACTTCTCTCAGAATATGGAAATTATATGACATAACCAAAATTTGGAACACATTTAATAAATGCTACCTTCCTGGGAAAGCGGAATGGACCATACATCACTCACTGTCTTTGGAGTGTTGATAGCTTTTTGTTTTTGTTTTGACAGGAGCATGGTGCCGTTAACAGAGAAACCGAAGCAAGAGACAGTTCCACTTGCAGCTGGAGTGAACATCCAGCTTCATGGCGTGTTGTCTGGAAATTCAGAGTCAGGCTAGTGTTATCTGTATCCCTTCTTCCTTATACCCACCTTCACTGGTGGAGGCACAAATCAGTTGGAGAAAACATCAAGAAAGAGAAAGGAAACATTCTGCTCTGGGGAAGCATAGCGTTGCTGCCATCGAACTTCTAGAAGAGCTGCCATAGAATGTAAAGAGTAAAGATGTAATACCTAGCACACATCAGGCTGTGCCATAGATCAGGCAGTTAGTTGCTGGCTTCCCACCATGGTGGCCCAGCTTTGAGTCCAGGTCACATCATGTGGGATTTGTCACAGACAAAGTGGCACTAGGACAGGTTTTCTCTGAGTACTTTGGTTTCCCCTTTCAATTCTCATTCCACTGACTGCTCCACACTCATCATCTGGGGCTGGTACAATAGGCCAGTTAGTGGCTGACGTACCAAGTGGACTCAGTCCCCCCCTAAACCAAGAAACTGACTGAAAACTAGCACACAGCCATAATGTGGGAATTATCTTACAAGGTCGTGATGATGTATTTCCAATAGTGCACCCCTGTGGGAAAGTTATGACAATTTCTGTCACAGGATAGGACACGGTTGATGCATTTCCACAAGTTTTGTTCTTCATGAGTTGTCTAGTAAATGTGAAAAATATGGCAAACAACAGTAGCTGGATTACTCATATAACTTGATAAACGTGTCTGGATTTATATATCTATATTGTTACTTTTCGTTGGTTTGGATGATGTGGCTCCAGTGAAGAATTACTGTTCCAAGTGATGATGTCTGGCATCGATTTTGGACTGAGAAAGGAGAATCTAGGAAGTTTACCTCAGACACCATCTGCAATGATCCTGCCAACTGGAGACAAGAAAAATGCAGGAACCCCCAGAGAACGGTGAGGAGTCCTTGTACAGAAGTTGTGTTGCATTCATTCACTTACTATGATGTATATTGAGTTTGAAAGTTGTTTGAAGTACAATTCAAAGGAACATTTTCTTTTAGCGAGCTGTCCTCTAAATGATACTGTCACAAACTGTGGTATAACTGCTTTATACACCTATTACTTCTGTTTACAGTCTCAGAGACGCAGCAGTGATGAGATTGCTAGTCCAAGCGGTGAAGGATGCAATATATATTGAACTCAACAAGGATCTTCTGAGGGGTCCACCCGAAGTGTCAGAGCACACAGAAAAATGTACATCCATTCCGTGTGTTACAGGTATGTATGACATGAAATGCAGGCCACCATTAACTACATTTTCCTGTTTACTCATTCAATTGAAGGAGAACTGATGGAACATGACAGTTCTGGCCATTGTGTTAGGTGGCTGGTCCTCCTTGTCACAGCAGCAACTGCGGAGAATACAGACCTCTGTGCTGTATGCTGAGGAACATATCACTTCTATTTTCAAGGTTGAAGTGTAAGCAAAACAAGAAACCAGCTGAGCTAAGACCAGCTTGCCATCTGCTTATGCTTGTGTCTGTTTTCACGTTTATAATACACAGTGACACGTAGATCGAGGTAAAAGTAAACTTGCCACTGTGGGCTCTTTACTGTCTCGTATACAGGTCACTGCTAAAAGAAGAGGTAAAATTGTCGCTCTGATTAATTAAACACTCTGCCATGAAGGTATATGGGGGAGTGCATGTATAGATTCACATTTTCTTGACCTCAGCACTAATTGGAGGTGATTTGTCAGCTTCATGCCTCAACTGCTTTGTTGCTGGGGAAAGACACATTAGATAGGAGGCTGGGTGAACCCAACAGCAGTCTGAATGACATGGAGAAGAGAAAATTCTTGCCCATACTAGGACTTGAACTACAGCCCCTTGGTCATCCAGCCCATAGCCAGTCACTATACTGACTGCGCTACCCTGGCTCCACAGGACACTGCTATGGTGAAATATCATGTACACCTTTGTAAAGGCATTATGCAACTGTCACTGTTTACTGCACAGTTTGGGCTCCTCTGAGGGTGTGCTTGCTGACTGTACCAGCTACAAGGAATCTAATCAGAAAGGAGTTTAGTTACGAACTTATGTCTGCAGGACTGTATAGTCATGAGACTGTTCTAGGGCTGGATAAATTTTGGCCTGTTTGCTGTGGGTGAGGGATGGGAGTAACCTGCCTCCATCTGCAGATAGTGTCATAATCCCAACGACAGATGTCACGAAAGGCCAATCGCCAAACCACATGATCATATCGATCAATCACAATCGCTGTAAGCGTTGCAAAATTTGGGCCAGTGACAACACAGTTCACGTCAAACAGCAAAAGTGTGATGTAGTGGTAAGTGATTCGCTTGTCAGGTTGGTCAGTTGGGAGGGGCATGGGGGAGTTTTGTTATGTTAAATTCAATTAAGGTTACAGGATTTTAATTAAGTAGTAATATTTGGCAATATTTACGTACGTTGACGTAGTGTGATGTTACATGTGTGATATGTTTGTAATGCAAAAGCTTTCTGTTTATGCTGTGATGATTTGATATAAATTTGTTCAGTAAGCAGGAGACGAGTGTACTTGACAAATATTGTTCATCGCACATCTTCGTGAATATATAAATTTGAATCATATAGACTCTTATTATAGGTGCAGCTGCAGTTGTGTTATGGTTGAACGAGTCTGTGCTTCAGCTCTAAGGTGGTTGTAAACGTAAATGTAAGTCCGTCACTGTGACCAAAAGAATTAACAAACTCACAGTATGCTGCGGAATGAAACAGATATGTCATGTGATGACAGAGTTATAGATGCTGATTTCATGTGCAAAATAATGATTACTTACTCTTAATATTCATGTTAGAAATTGAAAATTTGAAGTATGCCATTATGGGATCATATTGGAGAGAGAGGGAAGGACTTCTTAGAAATGTTATGCAGGTTTATATGATTCGTTATTAGAAGAAAAGATTAATATTATTACAGGTACTTACGAAACAGCACTTCACAGTATAGATTAGCTTGTATTTGGCTCATGAAATTTGGCGTTGTAGGAGAGTTTATAAGTAGATACAAATTTTGTGTTAGACACTTTTCTGTATTGGTAAATATGTGTTTGGTCGTAGTGAACTGTAAGTAATGAAGCTTCACTGTTTCAGTTACTTTCTTTGCAAGTAATTTTGCAGTATGAAAGTTTGTGTTGAATCCCATCAATTCTCCATGCCTTGCATAGTCTTTTGAGTGGTTTGTAGCCATATTTTATTAATTGTTGAGCATAATGTTAACACTGTTTTTGTAATGATGGAACTGATACATAACTCAAGTTCTGGGGAAGATCAGCATTTTCATTTTATGAGCTGATTGTCCTTGACTTTGTTATTGTGCTTGAATATTCTTGTTCCATTTTGTTTCCGGTTCTTCTAGAACCAATATTTGGTCCCTGCTAATAATCTGATCTAGATAATTGCATTTTATAAAAGCTGTGCTGACATCAGAGTTTGTGAAACAGTGAAAACTACAAACGTGGCTATGGATATCGTATTGTTTTGCCTGTAGTAGCTGAAATGTAGGGGACAGAATTATATAATTATTGAGTGGGAAATTTGGTTGCACAGGAGTTTGGAAATGGAAAATGAAATTTTTGATATATAGGTAGCGCAGTATTGCATGGCTTGCATTTATAAGGAAATGTAAATTAATTTCCCATTTTAAAGGAGCTGAAGTCTTTACTTTTATATATTTTTACAGTGTTCTAATATGGAGAGATCTTTGAGAAAAATTTACTTAGTGTATGGGTATTATTAGTACCTTTTCTTTAGGCCAGTATGTATACGAGCAAATACTTGATCTGTATTGACAAGCTTGTCAAAAGTCTCACACATTTACCATTGCACTGTATTTTTTCAATCTTAGAAGTTTTACATTTTGTTGAAATTAAAAGTGGATCAAGTTTGAAACCGTACATGCAGATTTGCATGCAAATCAGAACCTTTTTTTTTTAATGCTATTCATGTAATTGTTTCAGGCCTGCAACTCACCAGCACGAGACCTCAAGTGACTTGTCTGCCATAAGAGGAAGGGATGTTGCTGTACAGTCATAACGAGCAAGTTACAGCATTTCTCTGACGTCCATTATGCTGTCCTATCATCCATGCATGGCTCTTTCAGATAGCCTTTTCTCTTGTAGCTATGCCACCGGAATCTCTGCATGTCAAGACTGAAGTGAAAATCTGGACATGTGAGGACTGAAGTGAAAATCTGTGCATGTCAGGACTGAAGTGAAAATCTGTGCATGTCAAGACTGATGTGAAAATCTATGCAAGTCAAGACTGAAGTGAAAATCTATGCATGTCAAGACTGAAGTGAAAATCAGTGCATGTCAGAACTGAAGTGAAAATCTGTGCATGTCAAGACAAGTGAAAATCTGGGCATGTCAGGACTGAATTGAAAATCTATGCAAGTCAAGACTGAATTGAAAATCTATGCATGTCAAGACTGAAGTGAAAATCTGTGCAAGTCAGGACTGAAGTGAAAATCTGTGCATGTCAGGACTGAAGTGAAAATCTGTGCATGTCAAGACTGAGGTGAAAATCTATGCATGTCAAGACCGAAACATGACAGGAAGATACTATTACAGTATTATAGGAAGAAATGTCGGTTTGATGTGTGAGACCATGTCAGACTGATACTTATTTGTCCAACAAACTGCCTCTCTTGCTTTACTGTTTGCATGTAGGAGGGTAACACATATGCATGATATCATCTGACTTTGTGTGTTGCTTTGATGCCGTCGATGTGCAACATCGGTTACTATTCACTTGCTTTTCTTTATTGACACTAAATGTTTCGGCCCAACCAGCCGTCTTCAGGTGTACAGGCCGTTGTGATTGTAGAATCTGCTGCCCACTGTAATGCTGTTTTGTTTCCGTTATCTAGAGGCCTCGAATTGCATCTGGTTATGTGGGTTAGTCAACTGTTTTTTTATTTAGGTGTCCTTGAGTTGCTGGTGTTTGCTTCATGGGTTTGTTTGGCTGTGGCTGTCTTGAATGTTCTTGCTGGGGTGGGAATTTGTTGTGTTGATGGCCAACCACAGCACAACAAATATGCCCAGCTCAAGGACACCTAAACAGAAAACAGATGGTTAACCCACATAACCAGATGCAGCCCGAGGCCTCTGCATAACAGCAACAGAACAGCATTACAGTCAGCAGCAGGTTCCTTGATGGCCAACCACAATACAACAAATATGCCCAGCTCAAGGACACCTAAACAGAAAATTGATGGTTAACCCACATAACCAGATGCAATCCGAGGCCTCTACATAACAGAAACAGAACAGCATTACAGTGAGCAGCAGGTTCCTTGATCACAACAACCTGTACAGCTCAAGATGGTCGGTTAGGCGGAAACATGCAGTGACGATAAAGAGAAAACTGTGAGAGAATGTGAACTGACGTTGCACACAGATGGCATCAAAGCAAAACGCAAAGTCAGATCTAAGCAGTGCAACAGAATACTGCAATATAACATTATGCCTGGTATCAGTTTTTATGTGAAATTCAGTCATGGTCTTCTGGCTTATGACATGGTTACCAAAGTTTTCTGCTGGTCCGTTGAAGCCAGGGGCAGTGTGTTCGCTGGTAACCATCTACCAGGCAACACAGTGTCATAACTTAGGAGACCAGAATAAGATTTTCACCACTGTGAAAGATTAAAATCTGATACTGTGTAAACTTGTTTGTATATTCAACTCTGGTGGATGCTGTAAGGAAGTAATCACTAAACCATAGTAGTTCTGTTTTTCCTTATAAAGGAAAGAACTTGAGAGGTAAAGCTATCCCTGTAACAGGCTGTGGAGGCCCATAGGGTTGTGAGACATCGAGGCTCCCACATTTTCTCTAGGCAGTCAGCTCACAAATGGTGGGAAGGTTGTCAGCCTTATGCGCCGGCCACCCTTAACCCCCCCCCATGAAGATTGCTGGTACTCATTTCTGTTAGAGGCCAATTACAGACACTGCACAGTTTAGATAAAAGTAATTGCATATGCACAAACACAACATAAAGTCAAAGACTATTTAATGTAAGCACTGGAACATAGACACATTAATGCAATTAATGTAATTAATAATTCAATTCAATGCATGTTTATTTACGTGCAAACTTAACAGCACCGAGGCCAGTTAAAAGGTTAGCACGAGTACATAGAAATACACAAAAATAATTAAAAAACAAAATACAAAATTTGAGAGTCTATATATTAATGGAAATAAATTGATAATAATTCCAAGAAAAATTGAAGTTACCTGGAGAGAAAAATAAAACAAGACCAATATACATAAATACACAGGCCATGCCATAGCTCAAGCGGTTAGTCTCAGGCTTCCCATCGCAGAGACCCAGGTTCGAGCCAGGGTCTGGTCAAGTGGGATTTGTGGTGGACAAAGTGGCGCTGGAGCGGGTTTTCTCTGAGTACTTCGGTTTCCCCTGCCAATCTTCATTCTACCAAATTCACCATCATAATCACACAGGGCAGGCTACAATAGGCCAATCAGTGGCCGCTGTGCTGAGTGGACCCAGTTGGACTCCACCCACCACTAAGCGAATTTAATGTAAATTTTATGTACATACACACACCTAATGTTAGGAGTATTATCAAATATTATTAACAATTTTAGGTTCAATGTGATTGACAGAAACTGTTCCGATTGCAAAAATGTCAAGATCTTTACCCACAGTGTTGGCAGCATTGGCGCACCAAGCAGAAGGACAGTGTTTATTAGAGGGACAAACACCAAACAATGAGAAGTCCGTAAGATTGCTGGGAGGAACACGAAGGCTAACATTTTCCAAAAGAGAAGCACAGGATTCAAGACGAAAGACCTGAACAAAAAAAGTGCATCAAGGTGATGTCTCCATTTATCTAAAGAATGTAAACTTAATTTGTCTAAAGCATCAGTATAAGTATATGGAATATGAAGGAAAAATGATATAAACAGACGGATGCAAACTTCTGCTGGATGTGCTCAAACTTATTGGCATCAGTCGAGGTGATGGAGTTCCAAACTTCCGAGGCATATTCCCACTTGGACCTGACTAAAGTAAAGTATAGTACATACAGACACTCCAGGGAAGGAAATCTGTAGGTAATGGAGCGAATAAGGCCTAAAAGCTTTATGCATTCAGAAAATATGTTAACATGTGTGTGAAAATGTAGCTTTGACTTAAAGAAAACACCCACTGCTAGTGCGTGTAATGATAGCATGACAAAGCTGATATTCGTAGCTTGGAAAACTTAGCACTTTCTGTGACAGAACTGTGTCTGTATTCCCATTGTTGTATGTTGCAGTTCTCACGGGCAACACACATTTTGATGGAGTGTGATGTGGGAGTTCCATAATGAAACCTGTCTAAAGCATTGTATCAGCTTCCACTTTGGTTGGTCTAAATCACTTTCATGTACACAGAAGTGTTAGAGGTTACAAACGTTTGGTAAAGTTATTGTGTATATGTAAAATGGACTCTGTATGCTTGCACCTTACCTCTCTTTTGCTAGTTTTTATCGAATAAAGTACAGTCATTGATATCTCTTTCCCAAAACTCATCCTGTAAACTGTGGCTTTCATAATTGCATACAGCATCAGCATGTGACAATTTGGATTAATTGACAGTAACTGTTGTCTTCTTAGATGTGAGGCCATGTAGACTGGTAAAATGTTACCACCACTTTGGAGGAACATGTAAAGTGATAAGACCATGAAGATGGAGGCCTCACATTCCTCAGAAACGTTGGTAACATTCTACCAGACTACATGGTGTCAGACTGAAATCTTCGTGGTTACAGCCATATTCATGTGGAAGATCTTGGCCGAAGACTTGTTCACTTAAAGAGTATACATTGTAATTGCACATACAGGGAATACACAGTCATGAGTAGATAACAGTTGGTTTTGATTTGACATGGGAGTTAGTTGTAGGAATTGAGAACTGAGAGTTGCGTGTTCTGCATTTGTCGATACTTCTGAATTGCATGGCGACAGTGAGGAGGCTACAGCCGGTACTTGGAATGAAGAGTATAGCGTTCTGAGTTGTAGCAATGTGTATTTCGGAGAGAGCCCCACGTTTTGGAGGTGACATATTCGTCCTAAACATTGGGCCATCTCCAAACTACATGTTGCTGCAATGCAGGACCCTGAACTCCTTATAGACATTGCCATGAAAACATCAAATCAAACATGGTACTCAGAATGTCTGTGTAAGATAGGTAAGTTGCTGTCTGATTGCAGAGGCAATTGTAAATATAAATTGAATAGGAACTGCTGCAGCTTTGGGGGTTGGTGGGGAGATGTTAAGGCATTTTTCTAATTGGTACAGTTAGAAATTTCTTGGCAGCTAATTCCTCAATAATCAGACAAGCCATAGTGAACAGTTTAGGCATTGTATTGATGTAGAATTCTGTAAACTGTAAATGCAGTTAACAAATAATTTTAAAATATTTAAGAATTTTAATGTTTTGGATGAATAACGTTGAAAAAGTAATTGGATTGGGAGTAAATTTAGAAATTTTTGTCCTTTTTTAAAACATATCTTGAATATTTCAGAACACCAAAACATTAAAATTCAGTGGCATGTTGAAAGAATACATGTTGGTTGTGTTCATGGAGGTAAGTAAAAATGCTTTCACCTCAACGCATAAAAAGCTGCAGTCACATTCCCCGTGGACATGAATATGGAACCTTCAGAAGGTAAGTTCGCTGCTCTGTCCCTGAGACCCACACATCTACTGGTTGAATTTGCTTATAAAATTACATGTGCAGTGAATTTACAAATATCCTCAGAGCCTGACTGTTTGAAGTCCACTTAATGATCAGAATAAATGTAGAATAAATCCTTACAAGACCAGTTGTGTTACACGTCTTAATATGGTCTGTATAAAGCTCAAGACAATGTACCAAACTGTTTAACCTGTACTGAATACAGCAGTTATGACAAGCGTTAGCTCAGTGGTAAGGCTTGTATGCACGAGAACATGGGTTCAAGTCCATGTGGATGGGAATAGAATAAAGTAACCAGTCATTATGAAGGGGTGGGGCCAAGTTAATGTGCATGAAATTAATACTTAATGCACGATTTGCAGGTACAGTAGGAAATGCAAACAAAACCCTGTACTTTTTGTTTCAGTAACCTTCAACAACCTTCAAGAGCACAGCACTGCCGCAGCCCCAAGCTTTCAGCCTGGGATTTGATAGTTTGGCTGCAGATGTAGCTGTATTTCTGAAGAAGGGGATCCAGTGGACAATCAGCATCAAGGGTCGGAGCCAAGTTAATATACATGAATCTAGTGCTAATTGCAAGAAATGTAAACACCCCCCTGAACTGTCTGAACGTGTAACCTCCAAAATACCTTCAAGAGTACATTTATAGCCACAGGATTACTGAGGAGTGTTGCGGCTGAACGTTTATGTGTTAGACAGGATATGAGGATAAACTCCGTTTCTTTGATTCGCCACCTGTGCAAGCCAAGTGGTCAGTCCTTGTTTAAAAACTCTTTTAATTTATGCTGAAATGTCTGCTCTGGGGAATATCATTTATTCTGTATGTCTCCTGTGAGGCATCAGTTGACTGGTTGACCACAACCTCCTAAATCCCAGGGGTAAAGCACCATTTCCTTTTGCACCTCAGGCATGAGGTTTCGTACTCTTCTTGGTATGGGGTCCAAAGCTTGCATTCAGTGTAAAGCAGATGAACGGAGAGGATGAGAACTGACCAGTTGGCTTGCAAAAATGGCTAACTGAAGAAACGAAGTTCATCCTCATAGCCTGTCTAGGAGATAAATGTTCAACTGTGGCACTGATGTTTAATCCTCATCAGAAAGTTCACAGCTTTGGCTTGAAATGTGCTCTTGAAGGCTTTAGAGGTTATAAGATCAAAACAATCAGGGTTATATATACATTTCTTGTATCTTCAAAATATTTGCATTTAGCGCTACATTCATATATTTGTACATAAACTTGGCCCCTGACCATTGATTCTTACTGGCTGCTGTAACTCATTTTTTGGAAATAAGGCAACATCTGCGTGGAAATGCCCAGAGCTGCAACAATTCTTGTGTTCTTGAATGTCGTCAAAGGTTATTACATCAAAAAATTACGGATTTTGTTTACATTTCCAGCTATACCTATAAATAGTGAACTAAGCCCAGAATTCATGTGGACTCATGTGTCCCCGCCCCTTAATGTTGGTTGGTTACTCAGTTTACGTCATTGGGGGGGAGGGGGTTGGATGATAACACCTCTGACCTCCCCCGAAGGCGTGGTTTGGCTTACTGTTCCCACTGAAGTGGCCCCGCCCCTTAATGCTGATTGGCTACTCATCAGTCATGGTCATGTAACTTCCGCATGTTCGTGTTCCTGCCGCGGTGCATCGGAAAGTACCTGGTTTTTGTTTACATTTTGCCGCGGTTCATCGGAAAGTACCGAGTTTTTGTTTACATTTTGCCGCGGTGCAACGGAAAGTACCCGGTGTTAACGAAAAGTTCCGAGGTTTTGTTTACATTTCTTGCTGTATGCACAAAATCTGCAAAAGTACTGCCCTGCTTCGGGTTTTCCAAATAACCTCCGGGTTTTCACAAAAACCAATCAGGTTTTCAGAAAAACCTTCCGGGTTTTCCAAGAAACCGGGTTTTGTTTACATTTCTTGCTGTATTCACAAAATGTGCTCAAAGACTGCCTTACTCCGGGTTTTCCAAATAACCTCCGGGTTTTCAGAATAACCACCGGGTTTTCCAAATAACCGAAGACGATTAAAACGAAGAAGTACCAGGATTTTTAAATTTAATTCCTCATTTGCGATCAATACTGTGCTCCTGAAGGTGGTTCAAGGTGCCAGGTTTTCCTGATAACCGAAGGCCATCAAAACAAAAGTATCGCATTTTCCTGCTAACCGAAACCATTAAAATGTAAAGTACCGTTTTTTTATTTAATTCCTGATTGCAGAAATTTTACTCAGCTTCTTCCATTGCTTTTGTAGTGTGGTGAAATATGAAGGAAAAAATGTATTGATGGGTCTGGAATACTGTGGGTGGTAAAGTGGTGCATCTTGAAGACTTTACTCATTACCCATAGAAAACTGCCGTCATCCTTATTAGTAGCAACACCAGCAGCAGTAGTAGTAGCAGTGGCAGCAGCATTATTGCAAAATACTCGCTCGTATGTCATGTTTCCTTTCTACTCATATTTGTAACTGACTTACCTGTAGGAATATTTTAATGATACATCAGTCATGGATCAATAGGTTCAGGGAAGGGAGCATACACAGACAGCAATGTGATCTCATAGCCCTGTTTTAGAGGAAAAAAGTGACACAAGCTGATAAAATATTCTTGGGCTATCAGCCATGTCTGATGATAGGGAGAGATGGTCCATGCGTCATCAGTGATACTTAACCAACTGACACGGCTGAAAGCCAGAGCAGATTTCGGCCACTGCAGTTGCCATGGAAGCTTCAGATCTTGTGTTTAACGTGAGCTTTACACTGTAGTTAAAAAGGTAAAGCAGGGTAATTTTATTTCAGATGTACACAGTATTTGTTACATGCCACAGGAAATTGACTAGCCATATATGAATTGAGAGCTTACAGCATTTTTTTCTGAACTGTTATAAAAAACTGGCACTTTTAATATAATATGACTGTTAAGAGACAAGTTATGGCTGCCATAGGAATTCTGTGTTCCAGGCAGTGATGTGATACAATGGCAAGTGTCCTCTGTACGCAGGACGCCACTGAAGGTTAAGCAACAAATATTTAAATATGGATTCCAATCACAATGTGGGATATTTCATTGGGAAGTGTATGTCTCCTCCTGGTGNCCCCCCTTCTTCTGACCTCTCTTGATGGGCCAGCAATTACTTCATACTAAAGCAAGTGTTACAGGTCTAAATTAACTGACTGCATTAAAATGAAACATGTTTCCAACTTGCATATACCAAGGAGTACCTGTACTTCTGTAAGACTGGCAGGACACAACTACATTTTCACCACTGTCTTACGGAGACATTACTTGTCAGCATACCCTTGCAGGATGAATGTTGCTAATACCAAAGCCCACCAGTGGACACATCATGATCCAGTCTTATACCCGGTTTCGTCAAGATCTGGTTTGATATCTTCCTTCCATCACTTTTGTTTTGCCAAGTGGATGCTTTCCAGCATGTTCCAACAAAAATATTGTACGTATCTGTGTTCAATTATTTACTGGAGTCCGTCATAACACAATAACATAACGTTCAACGTTAAAATTACACAACTACATGTTTCGGCTATTTAAAGCCATCATCAGGCAAAACACATGATTACTATATTCAGACACAATTAGTAATCATGTGCTTTGCCTGATGATGGTTTTAAAAAGCTGAAACATGTAGCTAGGTAATTTTAACCTCAACCGTTATGTCGTCGTGTTACGACAGACTCCAATAAAGAATTGTATATATAATAACACAACAGGATGCAAGGAAATGAAAAGTATTTGTGTTCCCCCAACCCAGCTACAAGTCCTTGAGGTAACTTTCCTGACAAAGCTGCAAAGCTGTATAATCAAGTTCCTTGGTGGGGACGTTGTGTGCTATAACACTGTGTTGTTGTCTGGCAGGCGGATACCAGTGTGCTGGTGAAACACACCACACTGCAGTCTGATAGGTGGATACTAATGTTTTGGTAGAATGTGTGCCTCCATCTTTAGGATGACTCCAGATATCAGACATTTAGATTGTGTAGGTACAGATGTTTGAAGTCACAATATGAAATCAGGTCATCCACAAGCAGCAGTTTCATTTGGCTAATGATACGGGATATGATACTGTGTAGGTTGGTACAAGTTTAACGATATTTCAGAGGAACACAATGCCTTCAGCTTCAATTTTTCATCCTGAAGATTGAGGAAGTACGAAGGCAAATCGAAAAGTCTTTGCCCCAGTTTTTTTTTTCAGCCACAACACACGTACAGGGAAATCAAAATGCAGTGTTCTAAGTACCTTTGACTATTTTTCCACATAGTCACCACCTCGGTTGAAGCATTTGTCCCATGGCACCACTAGTTTGGAGATGCCGCTGTTGTAGAATTTGGCTGGTTGAGAGTGGAACCACCAGCAGACAGCAGTTCTCACTTCGTCAGAAATGAACCTCTGGCCTACCAGGAACTTCTTCAGTGGACCGAACACGTGGTAATCACTGGGGGTGAGGTATGGACTACACAGTGCATGCTCCATAATCTCCCATTCGAATGACTGCAGTCACTCCCGGGGATTCTCTTGGACGTTGTGGTTCTCCTCCATGACAACACCAGGCCTCATGTGGCAAACAGGACCACCGCCCGACTGCAGTCATTCGGATGGGAGATTATGGAGCATGCATCAGATAGTCCAGACCTCGCCCGCAGTGATTACCATGTGTTCGGTCCACTGAAAAAGTTTCTGGCAGGCCAGAGGTTCATTTCCAGCAACACAAAAACTGCTGTCCGGCAGTAGTTCTGCGCTCAACCAGCAGAATTCTACAACAGCGGCATCTCCAAACTAGTGGTGTGATGGGACAAAAGCCTGAACCGGGGTGGTGACTATGTGGAAAAATAATCAAAGGTACTTAGAACACTGTCTGTATTTTGATTTCCCTGTATGTGTATTATTGTGTCTGAAAAAAATAGGGGCAAAGACTTTTTTGATTTTCCCCCGTATATTTGTCTGCAATGTTGGTTAAAACAAATTACAGAGCGTTACATTTCAGAAGCTTTGTTAGGATGTGATAGAATGTATGTAGTAGAAGTCTACCCTTATGAAGGTGGCAGTACGTTCCTCCAAAATGTTGGCGGACTCCTACCCACCTACACCTCCAACTTCCTCGTGATCACTACCATGAATATCTGAAATCTTGCACGTAACACTGGTGCTTGTATATGACTGTACTTCTGTTTATATGAACAAGAAATATTAACACACTACAACCATACAGTAATTGTGCTGTACTGATTAAACTGAACTGTGATCAGTACAGATGAATTATATTACATAATGAAATAAATTTGTCAGAGCGTTGTTTGAACAAGTCTTCATCAAAGTAGTGAGTCTGTTAGGAAATCTGTACAAATTAATAAGAAATTGCAAGTCTACCATTGCAACCATTTCAAGCTACGGGCCTGACACTTCAGTGGCCCTGCCTGGGCTCCAACTGCACACGGCCACCTCAAGTTTACAGTGAAACTTTGAGTGCATACAAACATATCATGAAATTTAAGCATTTTTATATCATTTTTCCTAAAGATGATATACATTTAAATACTACACCAAGCAAAACTATTTTATTGTTATCTTTCTCAACAGGATACTGACCAATAAACAAAATCTTCAGTTTCTATTGATAGGTGTGTCATACCTTTTGTTTGAAAACCATTTTCTGAAAAATTAATTACCTATGGTAAGGACGGATAGTAATGACCATCAATTACCACAAGCAGACTGCTCTGAGTGAGAATGTTACAAACTAAAATCAACTCCACACATAATTCCAACCTTGCAAGTAACTGCACTAACTGAACAACATATTCTGCATGCACCTAATGGAGTAGGTGTACATGCTTTAAATTATAATCCGTATTTCATGAGGAAATACACAAATGTAACAACTTTTGTAATAAGGTGATTTCAAGTTAATTTATATTAACAAAGACTAAAACATATTGAAACTGTCTTAAATAATTAGGTGGCTGGAACATATGTGACTGAGGTTGTCAGCTTACAGTTATGCATTACTGATATCAAGAAAAATGCAAGTTTGGGAACACCTGTAGTCTGTCCGTGTACCTACTTAAGTGAAGATTAGTAGCACATCAGGATTACAATTCAGACTTCAGATAATGTTCAGCATCAACTGATATGTTCATTTTGGGTTCAAATCATTATCACCACCTCCAAGAAGATGCCTTAAGATCAGTTTTACACAGTTTCATGACCTGACATTATTGGCCAAGTCTCTGTGTCTTTCGAGTTTTTGTATACCTACAGAAGACTCTTCATCATCTGCATGTGGATTAAACACAGGACTTTTATAACCACATGTAAGATTTGTAACCACTGTCCAGTGCGATTGATAAAAGTCGTTTTTAATGTTTCAGTCAAAATGACCATCTTCAGAAGGATATTATCAACACATACGGAAACTACTGTTACGTCACAGATATATATGTTATATCATTTAACTAATATTAAGATGTGCAGTGATTTGTTAAAACATCTAAAATTATTACAAAAGTGTAAGGACAAGAAACCACATTGGTTCTAGTTTAAAACAAATACTGAACATTATTTTGTAAACAGACTAACTGTAATAACGTGAAACAGTAGTTTCCATACGTGTTGATAATATCCTTCTGAAGATGGTCGTTTTGACCAAAACATGTAAAGTATAAAAAATTAAAAACGACTTTTATCAATCACACTGGACAGTGGTTAAAAACCTTGTATACATTTACTAGTGCAACGGACCAGGATGAACCAAGTTACTTTTATAACACATTACAAATGTTTCAGTGATATATCAGTGGTGCTTTACAATGATTTGCAGTAGACTGTACATCTTCTGATTCTGTTGCTTGTATAATTTTACAGCCTTTCATACTGGTCTACAGCTCAACAAGGGCTTCTTTCTTCCCTTGGAAGGATACAGTATTGCTACTGCAATCAGGAAAGGCCAAATATATTTTTTTCTTTTCTTTTTTCTCTTGGCACTACAGCCCCAGTGGGCCTAGGCCTACCTCCATGAACTCTGTTCACCAAATATAATTACTTCATGTCTGTTTTAGCTTAGAGGCTGTTCATCTGTCTCAAGTCCTATAAGCAAGCAACTAATCACTAGAAATTGTACTTTTCAGCTTACAGGTGCCAACAGGTTACCTAAGGAAGCAGGAGAACCACTGTACTCATCTGAATGAGACATGAACTCTGTGGTCTTCCTTCCGGCACACATAGACACTGTTGGCAGCTGCAAGCTGTGTCTTATTTAAAAATAGAGATGATATTCCAGACAGTAAGAAACAATAAAAACATAAGTCCGCGCCAAAGTTGAGAGTTGGTGCCAGCACATTTCATGAAGAATTTGCAGTTTGGTTTTTGAGATGGTTGCCCTGAAAAAGAAAGAAATAAAGAAAATGTAGTAATGCTCATGTTAAACTTGAAGATTTCACAAAAACCTCACATGGTGGTTTTCTTTTTGAAAATGAAATTTCATATTCTGCATCAAAAACAGAAATTTTTACTAAAGCTTCACAGTACCAAGGAGGAAAGTCTTATTAATCAATCCATCATTAAAATGACACTTTATAGTGTACAGTCTACAAATTATAACAAGATAAGCGACATGCTCAGAGAAAAACAAATATTTACTTTGCAGCAGTATAATCACCATATGACATTATCGACATTACTATATGGCTTCCCATCTACTCAGCCTTTAAGTTAAAGCTATGAATTACTGTTATTTGCAATGTCGAGATTAGACACATTTTGAATTGAGTTCACTGGTTTCATCTAGTAATCTGTGTTCTCGTGTCTAAGTCTGTCAGTTAATGAATACATTTCTTTTTAATTAGAACTGGCTGTTCTTTTCAATGAATGCAAACAAAATGCATACTCATGTCTGTTTACCGCCACTAAGGACCACGAGTTGAGACTGCATTTCTTTCTGCTTCTGCTGCAAGAGGCTAAGCGTTCCGAGTGTGTGTGTGTTATCCGAGAAGTTATTCAGTACATGTTTCGACCTATAAGGTCATCATCAGGTGTTTTAAAATTACAAATTATAAATGAGGAAACTGCTTTGCTTCCATATTGTGGTTGTTGGTCATCACCATGCGGTCCCTTCTATGCGCATGTATATACAAAGTGGCTGATTGATCTGCTTGCTGTGTCATGCTGTGCAAGACACACGCAGCATAACAACCCGCCACTTCGTATATACATGCACACAGAAGGGACCGCATAGTGATGACCAACAACCAGAATATGGTAGCACAGCAGTTTCCTCATTTATAATTTTAAAACACCTGATAATGACCTTATAGGTCAAAACATGTAGTGAATAACTTTTAGGAAGTTTTACAGAAGGACATGCTGCACGTGAGACTGTGAAATAATTGTGTACTAAATGAAGTGCAGCAGGCTGCTACAATACACTAAAGTAAAGTAAAGGTATCCCTGTAACAGGCCGTGGAGGCGCATAGAGTTGTGAGATGTTGAGGTTCCCACATATTCTAGACAATCAGCTCACAGATGGCGGTAAGGTTGTCAGCCCTATGCGCCTGCCGCCCCTTACCCCCAAGAATATTCCTGGTACTCATTTCCATTAGAGGCTGAGTAAACTTCAGGGCCATGGTGCAGCTGGAAGGATCAGGTCAACTGAAAAAAATCCAATGACTTCATCGGGACTTGAGCCCATGACCTTCCAGCTTGTATTAGAAATAAGAGCCCATGACCAGATCTGGACTGATAGTCACTCCCTCCTGTTCAGTTTTCTTCATTCGCTTCCCCACTTTATTTTTGCCAGGTCCCTTTCCATGAAATTCATGAGACTGGTATCTGAAATGAGAAATAGAGACAACATTAATGTCACAGTATTTTAGGATCTTACAGAATGTGGCCATGTTTCCAAGTAACACGTAAAATCCTTTCATCCTGAAGTTTCAGCCTTAAAGAAGGGTATGATCCATATATAGTTGAATCTGTTATTTTGTGAAATAATAAAAATATGTAACATTCCATTTTCCAATGCAACTTACTCATACAACCAATAACCAGAAATGGGCATGCTACAGAACATTAAAGTTGTAGGGACTGAAATGATTAACACAAAATATTTTAACAAAAGTACAATGGGACAATAATAATTTTGAGGTATGTTTCTTCCTAATTCATGCAAACTATCTGCAAAATGAACCATTTTGCCACATTCTATGCCTGCACAACAAACTATATCAGGTACAAAGTATTTACACACTCAAATGTCACAATATGTTGGCTAGTTACAAACTGTCACATAGAGAAAGGGAGAAAAGGAAGTCAAAACAACACGTATATATCAAAATGTTCTACTGAAAGCATCTGAGGTGGAAGACAATAACCTCACCACCCATGATAGGGTAATCATGATAGTGCTGGTCAGCAGAGGGACCCTACAATTTAACATGGGCTCTAAACCATTGGGGGGGGGTATCCTTTGTATTCCTGAACCTCGAACTCTGGTAGATGTGAAGGCATCATCTGTGAGCAGAAAAATCTGTACACAGATGTGAGTGGGGATCAAACTCAGAACCTTCTCAATGGGCATAACAGCTTACCCCAGGACCTTTTTCTTAAGGACCTAATTTAAGTGGCTCTAGTGTTGCTCCCAACTCAGTCACCATGTTAATATGGCTGATGGTAGACAACTAAAAGAACATGTGAGTGGCACGATGACAATACAGAGTTTCACATAAATCCATCAGTTGGTTCACACATTACCCTGAGGATGGCACACATGGATGATAAACACGGTAGTCCCATGATCTTGTCTGTTTCCACTGAAAACTACTTCCTCCTTGGAATTTTTTTCTTAAAATGGCAATTACTGTGGAAAATTTTTTGCCGTAAAGACTGTACTACCATTGGAGAGTCTACCCTCCACAGTGTGACCTGTCTTAAAAACAGATATGCTATTATCTGTGCTGACCTGAAAGCCTCCTCTGCATTAAGTACATGTCCATCATCATCTGTGTAGTCGAGTTTAACATTTGGTTTGTAGCCCTCCTCTTCTTTGAAGTTTGAGGTCAGACCACAGTGGTGCTCGCAACGCCCACACTTTTCATCGTCTCTGAAAAAGATAGAGCAATGCTGTATATTAAATTCCTTAATCAGTCTTGCTTGCTTACTTCATCCTGTACACCTCCCTAATACTCAAGTGGGTCAATCCCGAGAGACAAGACGAGACTTGGAATCCAGTTATAGAGGAGATGACAAAGTATTCAAAGCTCAGATATTCTTTAGCCATCAAATCTCCTACTCTACTCCATAATCAAAGCAAGTGGCCGATCCTTGTGCCCATGACAACTCTCTTCCCTAAGACCTGCTGCAGAGAAGACTTGACAGCTACAGGACAACTTAGGTGACTTAGTCTGCAGCCACCTGCCCACCNCGAGAGACAAGACGAGACTTGGAATCCAGTTATAGAGGAGATGACAAAGTATTCAAAGCTCAGATATTCTTTAGCCATCAAATCTCCTACTCTACTCCATAATCAAAGCAAGTGGCCGATCCTTGTGCCCATGACAACTTTCTTCCCCCTAAGGCCTGCTGCGGAGAAGACTTGACAGCTACACGACAACTTTGGTGACTCAGTCCGCAGCCACCCACTCACGCTAGTTACTCGCTTGTGGATTTTTATACCCTGAAGATGGAGGCGATACGTTCCTCCAAAACATCTGTTTATACAATATCTATACGGTGCCACATCCCAGAAGACAGCATTCTTCATGAGTGACATTCATTACATACCAAGACACTATACAGTAAAAAAAAAAAGTAAAGTCAGCCCTGTAACAGACCATGGAGGTCCATAGGGTTGTAAAACATTAAGGCTCCCACATTTTCTAGACAATCGGCTCATCGATGGTGGTGAGGTTGTGAGCCTTATGCACCAAGCTATCCCTGTAAGACTGTGGAGGCCCATAGGGTTGTAAAACATTAAGGCTCCCACATTTTCTAGACAATCGGCTCATCGATGGTGGTGAGGTTGTCAGTCTTACACACCAGCTACACTTTACACCCCAAGAAAATTCCTGGTACTCATTTCTGGTAAGAGGCTGAGTTGACCCTAGGGCCATAGTGCAGCTGGAAGGATTAGGTAAATTGAAAAAAATTAATGACCTTCTTGGGACTTGAACTCACGACCTTCAAACATGTAGCATAGTGCCTCAACCAACTATCCTACTGCTTCTAATATTAAACAGTAATGATTAATGTGTTCCTACTAGAACCCCTAAGAAAACTGCAGTATATGATTAAATATGGTACACCATTTATGAAATAGTTAAAATATAAATGCACAATTAAAACCAATACTAGAGTGTCAATATCTCTTAATTTGAATAGGCCTATGTTGTACATAAAGAATCTGCTAATGACTCACCAATCAAAACTTCATTCCAAGCTCCACGTTTGCCTTCTTCTTCCTGACGTGTCTTCTCTTCAATCATTTCCCTCTCAAAGTCCTGTAATGTCAATTTTGTACAAGATTAGCAGAACGCAAATGCGCAGTCCAAAAATTACCAATTCAAAATTACCTTGAGATAGACTGAAATCTGAACTGTTTACGCACCAACCACTGTATAAAACGTTACTGCACTGTAAAGTACTGACTCCACTGCGTAGGATTTGAGTTTCTGACAGCAGTGGTTTTGAAGAGTTCTGTCATCTGGGATATAATGCCGTGTAGTCTGTCGAAAGTCAACAGACATTTTGCAGAAACATGTCACCTCCATCTTCAGGGTTGAAGAATAAATCAAGCAAGAAACCAGCACTGGCAGGTAACAAAGCCAAGCTTCTTACCTGCTTCATGCTGGCTTCTTGTTTCATTTATTCTTTAACCCTGAAGATTCAGGTGACATGTTCCCCCGGAAATTCGGATGATAGCCCAGAAGACAGAATTCTTCTGACTATACTGATCATCTTGAAACTTCTTTGCCAAAATATCTTTCTAATATCATATTATGCTTTAAAGTAACAGATCTATTAGAAGCATACTCTCATTCTGCCAAGCAATGTACACCTGCCAAACTAATTCTGAGTTTGCAGTGAGAATACTGTGACAATTAACATTCACTTCACTTTGCAATGAATAAAATTACAAGAACTATTGGTTTTTGATTTAGTCATGTTCTGAGCTATTTATTCATCCCTATTTCAATTTCACATATAATTCCTAGTAGCGTCTTTTCTACCCTTGTCTCATGCACACGGCACAGGGAGAAAAGAGAAATAAAAGATGGGAAAAAAGGACTGGATTTGAGATTCCTGTAGAGGAGATTAAGAAAGTCACTATCTTCTGGGAAGTCACACCCTGTAAGTCCACTGACATTCCTTCAAATGCTTATGGACCTTATCACATTATACAGCATTTCATTCCAGAAGGTACCACTTGTCAAGAAGAAGAAGAAAAAGGTTCTGCCATCTCAACTATCACATTCTTATTGCATAACGAGTGCTTTCATTTCTAGGATTTCTGTTGGATGTTTCCAGTTCAGTAATTTATATATCCATTACCATGGAATTCAACTGTAATTAAAATATATTCTCATTCTGTTGCAGCTGCAGTAAATAACTGTACATGGGCAATGGAGTGTTCTAGTCTTGACACATGCTAAATCAAATTGCCTTGCCAAGTGTACGTGTATCTGCGGATGGTTATATTGCACTCACTAGTTCCTGAGCGTCCTCATCCGTTGCCAGCCAGACCATAAAGGGGGATGTCACCCAACGCATGGCAGAATTCTGCGGTAGCATTCAGCACAATGGAACCGCCTTCCGTGTTTCCTTCTGAGCTTCTCTCCAGTACTGACTCTGCCACCTACAAACATCACAAATCACAAACAGTCAAATTACGTAGCTATAGAGCATTCTGTTTTGTAGTGTCCATAAATGCAAAGGTGTCCCTATGCTTAATTAGTTATGCTCTAGATGGAGGTCAGTGGCCAGCTCCATGACACTCAGGAGGCCATAACAGGTCTCAATAATCAAAATACAAGGATGACAGTATAAAAAAAGGTAGAGCTCTCCCTGTAACAGGCCATGGAGGCCCACAGGGGTGTGAGACGTCAAGACTCCCATACTTTCTCGACAATAAGCTCACAGATGGCAGTGAGGTTGCCAGCCTTACATGCCAGCTGCCCTTTAGCCCCCCAAGAATATTCCTGGTACTCATTTCTGTTAGCGGCTGAGTTGACACCAGGGTCATAGTGTGACTGGAAGGATTCAGTCAATCTAAAAATCCAATTACCTAACTAGGAATCGAACCCATGACCTTTCAGTTTGTAGCACAGTAAGAAAGGATGATGATATTACTTAAATGCGAAGATATGATTTACTGGTTTGAGGCCTACCACAACGAACTGTGAGAGAAACAATTTAATAGCCCTCAGGTTAAATTACAATAGTTTCTCTAGGGTACAATGGTTTTGTACAGTAACCAAGGAGGAAACATCATAATGAACTTTACTACAAAGTTCTGCATAACATTTTATAACTGGAACATATGGAGACACTGTGTGGGAACTAAACATGGCACAGGATAGGGGCAGGTAAGGGGAGGGTGGCCTTGACTGAACAAGAGAAATGACCCCTACTACAGCCAGACATTTGTGAGAAGGATTAAAAAGGAAATCTGCCGATGTGATGTACCTTTTCTACATTGTTCTTTGATTCTGTAACAGCCTCCTGCAGCTTCAGTCTCCTTGCTTTCTTGAGGGCTACCTGTAGCTCCAGTGCGCTGTCATTGGGCTTAATCTTGATGTTGGACATTATCTCTTCTGGCGCTGAAAGTTGTGTCCGATTATTAATAACATTCAAACTGCTCCTGCACATTTCCTTTCATGATTTCACAGCACACTTCGTAGCGCGAACTATACGTATGGTATCAAATGGCTGTTGATTAGTAAATAATGTATTCAAAAGCCTTGGTGCTTGTCACCTGATTAGGGATACTAAGTCCAGCCAGCATTTGCCTGGTGGTAATGTGAAAAACCATGAAGACACTTAAGTCAGGTTCGCCAGATGTTCCAGCGGAGATTCATGAACACAAGAACCCAGCCCCCCCCCCCCCTTTTTTGTGCTGATTTGAGATCTATTTCAAATTTATGACAACAAGCACTCGTTACCTCACTTGTTTCACTACTATAATGGATGAAAACTTTAGTGTCATCAGCTTTAACCATCGAACGAACTGCCATTTTGGATATCAGTTAAAAGTGATGATCGATGGATCGATAGTGATCGATCTCTCGTGAATTTCATATGCAGCTCCTAATAATTTTGTAGAAACACCAAAATTATTCAACTTATAAAATAATTTATACTCAACATCACACAGCTCTCGTATGCCGAGTGCCATTAAACTACATGAACAAAAACAGGATTAATTTTGAACTTTGATCAAAGATAATGCAATATTTGTACATTTTAAACTGGACTGATAGCTCAGTCGGTTGCTTTTCATAACCATCACTACCATGACAGCCTGAAATCGCTTATAAATACAGCCATGTGTAATATTTGAGGCCCTCACAATGTGCTTATGAGGAGTACTCTCCTCTGGGATGCGACAGCTTAGTCTGGTAAGAGTGCACTCACGTTTCAATGACACCACCGGGCGTTTGTAGTAAAGCGAATTTGAATGCTATGACTGGTGTTTCGTGTGGATTGTCACTTCACGAGCCCATAATTGAGAGTTTCTGGCCGTTTCTGGCACTGCGGGTAACACGTGACTCACCTACGAACAAAATACAGCGATGTAAGTGATAATGAGCTGCTGACCAACGACGGAATTCCCATACCCATAGCTGTGAAACAGTTTACATCAGGGCCCACGCTGATATGACATTTTTCACTCAGAATGACCTTAGGAACTTATAAATTGCTAAGAATCCCTGTGCAATTCTGATAGTCTTAACCGTCTTAACTACTACACGGAACAAAGTATGGCAAAATGTGTGGGGTAAGCAAAGGTTTTTATTTCACGTGTTGATATATAAGATGGAAGCAGTGACGTTATATGTAACTGATATAATGACAATCTATTAATCCAAGGACTATCAGTCTGTCAATAAAGGCCCTGTTGCCGGAAGCCACTCACTCAATACTATAAACGAATGCTGAAGCACTCTGTCTCTTAATAATTTATAACATTACTCGTGCTCGTGCTCGTGCTCGTGCTCGTGTGACTCGCTATGCTCGCGAGTAATGTGGACGATATGTCAAGTCACGAGACAAGCAAATTTTAAATTTAAAAACTATAGCGAATAAATTAATATACGACTGCAGCCTATATACACTACGAGTAAATACGCGGATCCTCACGCACCGAAGCCTGGCGAGCAATTGAAGTAGTGTGGACGAAGATTTACGAGCACAAGTAAAAGCCAGTCGAGTCTCCCGACGAGCACAAGCCTGCCGAGCACGAGTAATGTGGACGCGTCTTTATACACATGCACCCATAGATAAACTATAAATTAAGAGAATGACGTACAAAAATACTGAAATGTTTGCATGTGATGCATTTGTTTGTCTCTAATTGACTGTTCACCTCGACTCAAATGGAATCGTTCAGAAATACACACTTACATGCCTCAGTTCACTTCACTAACATTCCCGCTAGAAAACTTGCTTACAAACTTACGTTTAATAATATTTTTATTGATAACATTAAGGTTGTGGGTCTCTGTACTGAAACACAGACGACGACACATTTAAAAATAATTTTGAAGATCGATTATTTATATTTGGCTTATTTTCGTCCATTTTCTATTTCGATATGAAGCCATGAAGGGAAAAGACCACTCAGAAAGAATTAGACATAAACTGGAGGATAATATTAAAGTTTATTAAAGGTACAGGGTTGCTGATGGGATAATCACAGGGTATGCTCAACAGATCATGATTGCTCATGTTGTTTGATATCCATAAATTCCTATTCTGCTCAAATTATTTAAAATACTATTCTAACACCCGTTGAAAATTCAACGAGACGTCTCATCATTTATTACGCAAGATTGCGTACTCATAACTTCCCTTGCTTTCTCCCATATTGCTTTCAAATCCTTCAAGTTATCGCATCGACACGTCGAAGCCGACGGTGAATGCCATCTCCCACGAATAACACGCACAAATACTCAATCGTAATTTGTCTTCTTTATAAGGTGTACTACACTTCACATAACCACAACAAAATTCTCTCCATACTCACACAATAGACACGATACACCGAAACAAAATTCTGCGTGCTCATTCGTGACCTACCATATACCTTATGTTCTTGCAGCGCGTTAACGCTTGAGAATTCGTTACTATGGTAACCTAAAATTGCTCAAACACAATGAAAAATCACACGCTTACCAACTATTCATGTATATCTATATACATAAAACGGTTAATATGTATGTATATAACGGTTAATATGTACTCTTGTCTTCATGGCGTTGTGCTAATTCATGAGGTACAGGGACAACTTTACCTTAAGTTCTATGTATTTTAGTAAATATACAATGTGGAAGGAAATGGTTTTAATTGGTGCAGAGTCAGTGGTGTAGTCCCCCCCCCCCAAAAAAAAGTTAAAAGTACCAGTGTGTATGGGCAGGCAGTTTCGAGCCGAATGAAATGCATAAAAATCATGAAGTCAATGTCGTTGCTTGACAACGGCTGCTAACTTTAGTGTGCAGACTGAACAAGCAGCTCATGGGGCCCACATACTTGGAGGGGCTGCGCCCGCCACCTCACAGGTGGCAAACTAAACACTCTACAATAACGGTTATACTTTCTGGCTATAACTCCGTGTAGCCTGTTGAAAGTCAACCGACATTTAGGAGGAACATTTCGCCTCCATCTTCAGGGTTTAAGAGTAAGCCAAACAAGAAACCAACATGAAGCAAGCCGAGACGTCGGCAGACTTTTAACGGACTACACGGCGTCACATCCCAGAAGATAGAATTATTCATAACCACCTCTGTGAGAACCCCAAGTCCTACAAAGGCCACAGTAACTTTATACCCATACTTCACGTCACAGACGAGCAGTAGGGCTCGAGCACAGCCCTGCCTGGTGGAGGACTTCGATATCTAACAGTAGTACTTTCACATTCCGCCATCAGAGGTCTCTGCAGGAACTCTGTTAGCCTCTTCTGACAGTAAAGGTGTTTTCAGGTCTCTTTTTAAAAGACTTGAGATCTCGTATCACATCGCAATATGCACCTGATGTGCTTTGAAACCAAGTGGAGCTCAGAGAACTAACTAACGCATATTTCAGGGTTCAGTTTTCCGTCAGTTCCAATACTTCAAACCTGCACAATGAAAAGCAATATCTGACAGCAAATTAAGGCCGTTCACTTGCAGCGCTCGGCGTAAAGTGTACTGACTGTGCAGTGGCGGCTCATCAGTAGCAGCGACGGCATGGTACCCTGTACTGCTGTTCCTTGGACGCGGGGAAACCTCAAAGTAACACAGGCAAAAAACGCTCGAATGCAGAGAGGGATGGCGTTAACAATTAAATCAATCTGTTTTGACGTAAAGGAGAGGTGTGAAGGGGAGGAAGAGGAATGACGGTTGAACGAACATACAGAAACAGGGAATACGGTCAGTAAGGGGGTGAGGGATGAAAATACGAAAGCTATTGTTTTCCCCGAGAAACTAAACCTGCGCAAGAACTAAAATGTCACGAAAAGAAACGGGATTTTGCTCGTTAGATTTAAGTTTCTATAGGAAATAGTGAGAATTTCCGTTCAGGGTACGACGGACATGGCAAGAGCAATACGTTTAAATTTGTACCTGACGCAAGACTGGTCATGAGAACGGCAGGCTGTAGAGAGGAGTTACTGCGTAATGCGAATGCTTAGCAAAATTCACCAAAATTCTTGCATGGACTGTACCCTTACAATCTTCCGTAGAGAGGTGTTGTGTCATTTCGATCTAAGTAAGCAGTTCTGTTCTACTTTGAAATTCAAATTACACGGAATAAATTAATCAAAATAATAATGTCGGTTCTTAAAAGTAATTGGTAACGCAGGTTCCTGCACGCTGTTGTCATGGTAACCCATAAAATTATGTTCAATTCTTCTGAATATATCGAAGAGACCGGGTGTGTTCCTCTCGAAAACGTGACAGTATTAAGATATCTGAACGCAGTTAATAGAGTTAGACAAAATTGAAATAAATTCTGTACGGGGTCAGTAACCAGCAAATATTCAATTTCGAGAAATCAAATCGTTCACAGATAAGTGACGTAAGTGTTTCTCCAGAAATCTTCCGTGTGCACAAGAGAGGAAACTGTACCATGTAACTGCGTGCCGAGACATTGCTAGCAAGCCGTTCGTAATTCGGAAGGAAAAAGTATCCTTTCATATCCTGCGGCCTCAATTGCGCTGGCGAAGCAGATGAAGATGATGAGGATGATGGTTAAAAGGATCCGGGAAGAACAGAGTAGTAGAATAGAGCGAACATATACAGGGAGATTCACTTGGAGGAGGTCCCAAATTAATAATTATACAATACGAAATACAGATCTGCACATGAAAACGAAACCTAGCAGCACCGACCTGGTGGCTGCCTCCCCGGTTTGTGCCACTTACTTCATTCTACGAATCCCACCTGTCATGCTGGTTCCAGCATTCGCGAGCACGAAGCGTCCTGTCGGCCTGTGTCTCCGGGCGGAGGGAAACCAAATCACGCGCCAAGCTCCGTTCCTGTCGCCCAAATTATTGCGCGATCTATATGCACTAATTTCGGGCCTTCTCTGAATCACCCTGTAGATGGAATGGAAAGAGAAGAGAAGCAGAAGTAAAGAAACGGGGGAAGAAACAAAGGATAAGAGATGAAGAACACGAACTAAGCATAGAGGTTCACGGGAGGAGGCGGTAGTGGCATAAATTGAGGTACATTGCCTTCCTAAAATTTCCGGGAGAGACCGAGGAAAACCATGTATGTAGGGAAGCAGAAGTGCGAGCAACACCTGTCTGTGGTGCCAACCGCCTCACTTGCATCGTGACAGCAGAGTCCAAACTAAATTAAAACCCGCCACTGGGCACGATCCTGAGCCAGTTCCATCCAACTCATACTTTATGATTCTTCTCAATGTTATACACCATCTTCTTCATAGTTTTCCACATCAAAATTCTATGCACATGCCTTGTCTCCCCCTCCCAGCATCTCGTATTCCCCTAGATCATCCTAGTGAAAGGCATGGGCTGGGGATGTAGAAGGCAGGGTGCTGAAGGGAGTGGATTTGGAGCTAATGGGGAGGATGGAGAAAATAAGATAACAAGGAGCTTAATAATTTGTGCTCCTAATGAAATATTTTTAGGGTGATAAAATCAAAGGGAGTGAGACGGGTGGGACACGTAGCATGCATACAGCATTTCAAGGAATTCCCGAGACTTCCGATTTTGTCGTTCCAGAATCGCATAGATTGATATCTGACGGGAACTTGGAAACGCTACTACACCTCATACATCAACATCAAAATATTATCTATACTCACAGAATAGACACGATACACTGAAACAAAGGGATACTCCTTCGCTTATGACCTGCTACATAACTCGTTCATGCAACACGATAGCGCTCCACAGTTTGTTGCCAAGGGAACCTGAAACTGCGTATTGACAATAATAAACCTCATGCTTTCGAAATGTTTATTTGTGTGTGGGGGTATGTATGCCCGTCAATCACTGGTCACGGTGACAAGTCGAGTCTGTTTCCTGCCGCAGTTTAGCCCAGTTTCCACACACCTCAGTACGAACCTGTTGGGCGCCAACCCTCTGCGCATGTGTAGCAAACGCCCGGCACCCGCAAACAGCCCCGCAGGAGGGACGGCAGTAAGCGTCCGTCTCCCAGAGTGAGCAGTGTTCGCGTCGAGTTGCGATTGTTACAGCGTCGCGACGCCGAGCTACTTATCGAAGGACGTCGACAGGTACCTCGGACTAAACAAGTGGGACATTTGAAAGCAACCAGCAGCATAGAGGCATTCATTAAGCCTATAAGTCACATCGGTTACTATAGATACCACCTGGCGTAACGTTACAAAACTCTGCATTCTGCCCACACAGTGTATCTGCGTGTTCCGTATGGTTCTCACAGTAAACAGCGACTGTTTCCCTAAACAGAATTAACCGGTTGGGCTTTGTAGCGGAGACGTAATGTTTCCTGTGAGGTACGGACTGAACATACTAAAACTCTCCATTCTGCCCACACAGTGTATCTGTGTGTTCCGTGTGGCTCTCACAGTAAACAGCGGCTGTTTCCCTAAACAGCATTAACCGATTGGCCTCTGCAGTGGAGACGTAATGTTTCCTGTGAGGTACGGACTGAACATACTAAAACTCTGCATTCTGTCCACAGAGTGTATCTGTGTGTTCCGTATGGCTCTCACAGTAAACAGCATTAACCGGATGGGCTTTGTAGCGGAGACGTAATGTTTCCTGTGAGGTACGGACTGAACATACTAAAACTCTGCATTCTGCCCACACAGTGTATCTGTGTGTTCCGTATGGCTCTCACAGTAAACAGCGACTGTTTCCCAACTCTGAATTAATCGACTGGCATTCCTATTGGTCACACAGCATGCTTACTGTGAGGTACGGACTGAGTCTTAAATGTTATTCACATTAACTTCAAAATTAAGCTCCACTCCACCAAAAATATTTTCCCAAATTGTACAGCTCGACATTAATTCAGAAAAACAAATTCCAGGATTGAAAGCCAAAATTAGCAACAGAAGTGATGAATATTTAATTAAGCGTTCGATATGTCTCAAAATTTCAGAAACTGGGGTAAACACCAGATAATAGAGAAGTTTGTAGCACCATAAAGGAACGTCAATAGTTCCATTTCGAGCACTCACGGTTAATCGTAACATTCAGCATCGAGAAAGGAAACAGAAATTAGAGGCTTCTGGAAGATCTTTTAAATAAGCGTTTTTCGTGAAAATGACGACAAAGGAGAACCGCCGGCGCCCAGAATTAGATCTATTAGCAGCGAGCGCGTGCAATCATTTACCGGCGCACTAAGTTCCCATAATCTCAGCATCATTACTGTTTCATTGTGCAGGGAGGCTTTCTGAAAAACACTGCCTACCGCACAGTCCCGCACGAATGAGCCAGACTGGGAGCAGAATTTCGCGTTACATAACAACAATTTGACCAGTTATTTTGTGTGGGTGTGAAACACGGTCTCTTAGTTTCACACAAAAACATAAACCCGGGTGTGGTTATGACAATATTTGTACGTAACAAGCAAGCACTTCCGAACGAGAACAGATGACAGAGTTCTCCGGGAGAGGGTGATGCATCAGGGAATTCACACACAGTTTCATGGCAAGACTCCCTATAAAACGTAAACTTGGGAGATCAAGAAGAAGACGGGTGGACAACATTAGAATTGAAGAAAGCAGTCTTCTGGGATATAGCACCGTGTAGATGTGGTGTTAGCCGACGTTTCGGAGGAACGTATCGCCTCCATCTTCAGGGGAGAAGGAAAAATAAGAAATCCGCAAGCGAAGAGACCGTGAGAACAGGTATAAGCACACTGCTTATTTTACCTTCTACCCTGAAGATGGAGGCGATACCTTCCTCCGAAACGTCGGTTAACACCACATCTACACGGTGCCACATCCCAGAAGACTGCTTTCTTCATAGTCACCGCCGTGAAAACCTCAAATCTTACAACATTAGAATTGAGCTTCAGGAGTCAAGTTGTGACGAGAGGTGGATGGAACTAGAGCAGGACCGTGTGCAGTGGCGTGGTTTGTTATTAGAATTAACAGGCAAGTGAGCAGGCAGTGCACTGATTAACTTCGTGATTACCCCCATTTTAATTAAATCGACGGGTTTAAACTGGGCTCAACACACAGCTCTAACGGAGGAAATAACAAATACATGCATAATTTTTGCAGAGAATCCTGTCAAAAGCAACAACTAGGAAACCCCGATAACGAAATTCCAGGAGTGTAACAGAATACTAAATAAAAATTATCAGCAATTTGATTAATCTGGCTCAGAATTACATCCAACGGCCCCGGAGACTAAAGCGGACAAACTCGTAGTTCCGAGGTTAATGGATTGAGCTTTCCCACCCCTTCCCCTTCCATCTTCAGGCCATGGTGCTCAATTGTCTACTTTAAACCTGTAATATACTTTGTTCAGTCGTCTGTTAAGTCATTCTGTATCAGGTACAAATGCTATCCGTTTGTTTCTGTAGTTGCAGAAGGATCTGTAAGGTAAATCAGGAACTGACAAGTTATACATATGTATGCTTACATACAGCCAATAATGGTGACTATAGGTACCGCTAGCTCTGGCACTTCCTCAAGGGCAAGCCTGTATTTAGACACTGGCTTCTCATCACGGAGCCCGACTTTAGTGCCGGGTGAGGTCCTGTGAGACGCACGAAGTGCTGTTGTAGCCGCATCTTCACCGAGTTCCCTCGAGTTTCTGCATTGCGGCCGCTGAGGTGTGCGGTACCCTGACGAGGCAGCACACTGGAGCTCCATCTCTGACCCGGTGCTTATAGAGTCAGGAAATGAATTACTTTCTTACGTGTATGTTTCATACGCTTTTCAGAACAAACAGCGGCTATTTCCCTGAACGACAGTAAAAGTTTTGTTTTCACGGTACAGACACAGTGTGTTCTCTGTGAGGTAGGAACTGAGTTCTTAGGTGAATTTCGTTGTTCTAAAGGTCATACAGGTTTCTCGGTTTTCCTGCCTCCAAGCAAATGCTGAGGCGGTTCCCAAGTTCCCAGTTGCTGCTGTGTGCTTCTCACGTAGGCCCCCCCCCCGGTTTGAGCTCATCAAAATCTCCCAGGAGTCTTTGCAAATTATGCGACTTTCCATTAATCGGACAATCAAAATTCCGCGGCCCTTGTTCACGGCTGTACACGAAAGTAATTATCTAACCTGTAATAACGAATTATTTCCCTAAACACCCAGGCTAGTGAGTACTGCTAAGGCTCCATGTACCAGGCCGTCGGTTTGGAGTGGCCCCCCCGATCTCCTCACTCTGGCTTCGTACTTTAGAGAGTTAACAATTGCACATTCACTAGAAGAGCTGAGCGTCTCAAGAGCAACACAGTGAAGAAGCGTGTTTCTCCACGGGCAGTGCTACATGTTGAACTGAACATTGACTCCGTACGGACGGACGCCAACCGAAAGTGCAAGGGAACACAGGATCACTTACGGCACCATAAGTTAACCTCACTGTGGTAATCGCATACATGGTTGGCCAGAGGGCATGGACGCTGTCTACTGTGCGTGAATTCGCCATGTTTCTACACGTGCTCACTATTGCCATCTTCAGTAAGTATCACTGAACAAGTTTTGTAATACGTAGTGTCGTTCCACAATTTCATGTGAGCTTAGCAAGTAACTGTCGAGTGTTAACATTAACGGAAGTCGTGCAGTAGGTAATGAAACAACGAGCAGTCTTGTTTCAGTGAACGTGCCTATTCTGTGAGTACCGATAATATTTTGTTGTGGATGTATGAAGTGTAGGCCCCAGAGCCACTGTCCTTCAGCCGGGTGTGCTTCTGCTGCCCTATGAGTCCACAGATATTCTTCTTATTCCATGTTTTAATCTAAATAATAATATTTAATATCAGTTGTTTTGTTCTGTCCATGCACAGAATTTGTTTATGTATTCGTGCTGACTCTAACTGGCCTTTGGGCTACTNCCCCCCCCCGTCTCCACGGTGTTTTATTCACTTTTATACCCTGGGCGCAGAACACGCACACAGCTGAATGAATTTATATATTTACTGCATTGCTCTTCAGTTTGCAGGGATGTATAGCGAAACGGGCGGGCAGACGGCTGCGGAATTTACTTTGATTATCGTCATATATTAACCAACCAACTTCTGGAGAAGCTAGTAGTGTCTCAGCTAGTTACGAAAATCCCCACCCTTCATGAAACCGGAAGTTTCTCTGTTGCGCTCACCAGAGCCCAGCACTGGTCCCTATCCGAGCCAGATGAACCCAGGCCACTTCTTCGAATACTATTTATTTAAGATCTGCTTTAATATTATCCTGCAACCTGTTCATATGTCTCACAAATGGCCTCCTATATTTATATTTTCTGTCCACAAATTTATTTACACATTTCAACTTCACCTTGTGTGGTGCGTGTTCCTAACTCACTCGACATCCTGTAACCTCTTCAGCTGAAACCGTGTCATTAAATAAGAAACTAAACGCGAGGTGGTCTAGCGATACCGTTCTAGGTGTCCGGTTTGAATCTCGGTCAGGACGCCAGAGGTTTCTCGTGGTTTTCCTTAGTTCCTCCAAGCAGTACCTCGAGTACACCATGCCCGTTTCCTTCCAACTTCCTTCCAATTCATCGGGATCACCCCCCCCCCATGAAATCCATAAGAACGAACAGATGATGTGAAGACGGTAGAACTAGTGGCGCACGACACATCACCACTTCGGTTCTGCCAGCGTGCTCTTTTAGAGGTGATCACTATCACTGCAAAATGTTTAGGGCACCCTGTACTTAGCAGACAACTACTGAAACCTGACCCGTGATCAAAGCGTTAACGCTATGCCATGCAGAGGGCAGTAAGTACAGCACAGCCTCAAAACACGGAAGTGACGCACTAAGCTTACGGGTGAGGGGTGCACCGCTACGGCTCCGTACAATTGCTGCATTTCAGCTTCTCACAGCGGTTACCACAACGAGTGTTGCGGTCTGGAATGTGATGCAGTATAATCCGACGTTTCGGAGGAACGTACTTCAGATCGCTGCTTGCTTCTTGCTCGTCGTTCGTTCTCCCCGAAACGTCGGTGAAATCTTATGGCGTCACATCCCCCCAAATAATATTCTTAGAAAACATTTGCTTGAATTAAATGTTTCCAGGTCGATGGATTGTACTAGATATGTGCCGTGAAAGGTTTGCCAGACTGTATCGACATGGGATGCAGTCATACCAACTGTAAGGTTTATACGTTATTATTCACAAACTGTTGTGTGAAATCAAGTAACCCACTGTTTAGCTGGCACTCCGTAAAGTTGCTTCTTTCCCGACACGAAGAGAGAATTGTTGATATGTTTTACGGAACAGAAATTCATTCCAATTGGCTGCTTGAACAGAAATGAAGCCCGCGTCCTGACAGTTGAGTAGCCGTAACCTTGTCATCCTGGTAAAGTTCATAATGGGGGACATTATGCGAGCTGTCCGTGTGTAACCACTCAAGAACCGCCGAGCGGACTCTAACGAGATCTGACATCTGTTGAGTATTAATTAAAATGCAGTGACACGCTTCAATCTGAACTAAACTCAGGCAACAATGACGGACACTAGACACGATGAAGGACGCGCGCACCTCGAGCGGAACTCGCACATCCCCTGACGTCGTATACACTGGTAATATGTTGCGAGGGAAATCCAGAAGAACCAGGCGTGGGAGAGATGACAAATGCAAGGCAAGACAGAAGTTGCGAGAACTATGTGCGCGTGACACAACGCATTCTCTGCATGGCTTACTCTACTACCCTCTCACTCTCTGAACTACAAGTATATTGTGTCCAATGGCAAGAAGACTGGCGAATCGTAAAGGATCTGAAAGGAAGCGGTCACGACCTAATTGTGGCAGTATACTGGGATTTTCCTGGAAGGACTCATGAAAACCACGGTAAATCTTAGTGAGGCTAACCGATGTCGACCCAAGAACCCCTGGAAAACACATTTACAAATTTACCTCAACCTGCTCGGTTGAGATGGTATAGAATCAGCTGGCTCAGGACAGAGTCCAGGGGCGATATATTGCGAACACGGCAATGCACCTTCAGGTTCCATATAAGGTGGGGAAATCCTTGAACCGTTAAGCGACTGTCAGATTCTTCACAGAGGTTCTATTCAGACTACAACAGTGAAAATCGGCCTTAGTGAAGCATATGGAAGGGTGGATGACAGCAGAATAGTCGAAACATTCCTAGGACAGCTTACTGAGTAAGTGTGAATTTAAATTCTTCGCTCGGACCACCCGTGTCTCAAACATCGGCAGGGGATCTGAAAAGTGCATTACAGAGAACAGAGCCCAAGGACCTCCTGCCTGGGAAGGACGCGTACTGAGCACGGTCCTTAGGGAGATACTTGTGTGTGACGCGATCGGAGAGCAAACATACGACGAGCGGCAGGCTCGACGCCGGGAAACCGCACAAAACAATTCCATGGCAACCGGCCCGTGCAGCAACATCGCTTAGGGTGACTTGGCACGCTCTGCTTCCCGGGGGTTCGCCTAGCGTTTCGCGGCTCACTCAACTCACTCCTCAGCAGCTGGACTATGATCCTATGCTACAGAATAACGAACTCAAAACGTTCATTTTAAGGTACTATACCGGTATTTGTCTCAAGGGAGTGGAGAAAACCGGAGTCCCGGTTGAGGATCGAACCGAACACCTTCAAAACAAGAGTTTTGACCATTAGCGCTAAGCCAACCCGCTCGGCTTATTTTCTGCTACGTATATGCGTACTCATGCGTGTTTTCATTAATACTCATGTGGAATGGCGGATCTACAATCTAGGGCACTGACTTTCCAACTCAGTGACGTGTGCGCGCTACAAGTCTGTTCGATTCAGAAGTTTAACATCAACATTTTCACCTATTTCCAGGTCTACCCGTGTCCCTATTCTCTTTCACATTATACAGAGTGCCCCAGGAGGAAAGGTCAATATTCTGGGAGGTCATAGTATCAGTCATTCTAAGCAAAAGTGTGTATGTGTACATGTGTCCTATTCCGAACGGTTTCCGAGATAGAGCTATTTCACTGTACAGTTCCAAAACCGTTGAAAAGAAAGAGATATTACGTACTCTTTCTAATACCGGTATTTATTGTTCAAGTGACAAAGGTGGTACAGTTTACCTAGTGTAATACATTTCCGAAAATTCCACCGTCAACATTAGTGCACTTTGAACTCGTGTGAGGACATGACGTGTTCCTCGTCTGTACAGTGTAGGTGTACTGTTCAGTGAAACAATTGTATCCCGAAAACCGTTCGGAATACGTCACATGTACATACACACATTTTTGCTTAGAACGATCGACGCTATGATCCCCTAGAATTTTGACATTTCCTCCTGGGACACCCTGTATAACAAAGAGGCTGCCACAGTGGTAGATACCCCATTTGTAATATTTTAGCTGATAACGGCCCGCATGACATACTGTTAACGTGTTTACATGTTTTTACGAAAGTTTAAAGCGGTTTCATTTCCAGCAGCTGGGAGGTTAATTTACAAATCAAACAGTTGCCACCGCAGTGAACAGCCAGTTTGATTTCATCTTGTGGAAACAGCCGTTGGCACACGCAACACTACAACAGCACGCGCTCTTCTGTGGAGAGTTGGGATGAGCGAAATTTCGCAATGCGAACCTTCGTAAAGCGAGGGCTGCCCCTAGTAGTAAGCTTCCCCCCACCCCAAAGCTGTCCGCTTTCCTTTTCGCAAGCACAAACTCCGCAATAGAAGGGCCACTTCCTCCATATTCAATGTGGAGACAAATCTGTGCATGAACACCATGCCATGAAGATGTACAGAAGAATGGAGATGAACTCCATGCATTCACCGGACGTCGCAGTGGCTATCATACCTGCCTCGTATTCGAGAGATCCCGCGTTCAACCCTCACCACGGATATCAACTGTCCTGAGTAATAGCTTTGGTGGTTTTCCTCAGTCACTCCAAATGCATACCGGTACAGTACTTCAAATCAGGCCACGATCGCCTCCTTGCAGATCCTTGCCTTCCAGTTCTTTACTCACCTATCGTCCTATCGTTCGACGCTGCCCGAGCGTAAAACAAGACAACAGAGTCCTGACAATCGGTTTGTTAGTCAGTAAACTCAGCGCCTTCTATGGATCTCTCAGGTTCAGAACTGTTTAGAAAGGCCTGAACCAGGCAGATCACATTTATCTGAGACCCACTTTGACGTGCTACTCTCCAGGATGTGGGTTTGCCACAGTACTTCCGCACCTTAGCGACCTGTAAGCACGATGCACGCGCGCCAAGTGTCCTGTGCGCGCCGCGTGCTGCGGTCACAGGGTCAAGGCTTTTCTTCACAAGCTCTGGCTAACCACTGCTGAGCCCTGTGAGTGAGGAAGCACCGCAACGAGCCTAGCGGCGCCTTCCATTCTGAGTTATGTAACACGGACCCAGAAACTTAATAATGTTTCCTGTCAAATTCATACTGGCTCATTAAACAGAAGCTTTTTTGAACAAGACGTCAGGAGTAATACTCACCTCGCGTTACAACAGGGGTGGACAATCAGTTCATACTCAGGGAGGCCGGACAGGGCCACTTCGAAATGGCCATGTTCTGAAAAGTCTCGCGAGAGAAATCATATCATCGAACATTGTTAAACAAATATGAATTATGTACACTGAAAGCACACAAACCCTTCGACACATACAGGTATATGCAGTTTGTAAGCGCGAGATTTCGGGTATCCATAGCAACGAATTGTCGGGCGTTAACAGGATTCATGGACGTAAGTTTTGTCGTAATTCTCGAACGAGCGAGCAGACTCTGTTTCAGTGTTTCGTGTCTATTCTGTGAGTGCTGCTGCTAATATTTTGCTGTGGATATGTGAAGTGTAGTATACTTTATGAAGAAGACAATTTACGATTGAGTGTTTGTGCGTGTTATTCGTGGAAGATAACGTTAAACGTCGGCCTCGATATATCATTCGATAACAGGTAGGCCTGGGAATGAATACGGGAGAAAGCAAGGAAAGTTAAGAAAATGAAAGCTTATACAACATATGAGGAAACTTCCAATTGAATTGAAGAAAGCAGTCTTCTGGGATTTGGCACCGTGTATATGTGGTGTTAACCGACGTTTCTGCTTTACCGTTTCTCACGGTGTTGTCGCTTGCAGATTTCTTAAACTTTTTCTTCAACCCTGAAGATGGGGGCGATACGTTCCTCCGAAACGTCGGTTAACACCACATATACACGGTGCCAAATCCCAGAAGACTGCTTTCTTCATAGTCACCGCCGTGAAAGCCTCAAATCTTCCAATTGAATTATCCACGGGTGTTGCATTAATGATGATGATGATCATGATGATGATAATAATAACAATAATGAAGAGTGCCGTCTTCTGGGATGTTGCGCCGTGTAGATATTTTCTAAACCGACGTTTCGGAGGAACATATCGCCTCCGTCTTCAGGGTATAAATATCCGCGAGCGAGGAACCAGCGTGATCAGGTGGCTGCAGTATGCATACATTTAGACTTTAGTTGCCACTTTCAGGGTGGGAACGCACGACAACGAAACTGCTAAGGATGTCACTCTCCGATCGGGGAGTTAGTCTGCGACGGTGCATCTGAGCGACACGTGTTCCGACAAGTTGTACAGAAAAGTGAAACTCCCCCCCCCCCCGAAGCCGCGATAGCGCAGACACTATAGCGACTGACTACGGGCTGTAAGTTCCGGTAAGGTCAAGAATTTTCACTTCTCCATGTCGTCCGAACCGGCCCCGGGGTCCACCAAACCTCCCTGCCAATGGGTACTGGGGGCTCTTGGATCTTGCCATATCACAGGCGGTTAGTCGCCAGCTTTCCACAGCGGGGACCCGGGTTCGAGCCTAGGTAAGGTTGGATTTGTGGTGGACAAAGTGGCATTGGGACAGGTTTTCTCCGAGTACTTCAGTTTCCCCTGCCGATCTCAATTTACTACTCCACATAAGGGAGCATATCATCTATCAACCGAGGCTGGCACAATAGGGCAATTAGTGGCCGCCGTACCGGGTGGACTTAGTTTCACCCCATCCCAACAAACTAAAAACATTTTCCCCGCGGGTAAAGCGACTGGGACGCGAGGCTGAACACCCCCCCCCCCNGTGCCGAGGACAAGAAAATGCGGATCTATACATGCAATCCCCATACGCCTTCATGGTGTAGTGCTTGATTACTTAAGCACAGGGACAACTTTGCCTTACACGTTTCCCCCATAAGGACGCTTTTCCAGGAGCGCGTGTGGGTGCGTCGCCGGGAACCACTGACACGAGCGGAGCCGTTTCTGCGCCTCACACGACTGACCAGTGGCTCGCAGAGCGGAAAAGGAGTGAGGTCTCGCGGTCTTCGGGATAACTAAAAAAAGGGAGCAAATGCGGCGGAACTGCTGCACTTCCTGGTTTTATTGTTTTATTTATTTGAAGACTTTCTGGTGAGGTGTGGCGCCGTGTAGTTTGGTCTACCGCTGCCTCCACCTTCAGAATCATCCGAGACGTCAGTAAATACCAGACGACACGGCGTCACCTCCCACAAGACAGTGAACTTCACAGTCACTCACACCTCAGGGGATCAAACGGAGGGGTGAGGGGGTGGCGTGGCAGATGCACACGTGGGACAGACGATGAGTGTGCACAAGATGCAGGTCGGTAACCTGACGGGAGGAGACAGACCGACATCACACAAGTGTCACGCATGTTTGTGCTCCGCGAGGGAACAGGCAACTTCGGTTCAGACGAGTGCCATGATGAGTAGCTTGGCCTTGGTCTTGCAGAACGCTGCCAGACGCGCAGCCCACGGTAAAGTTGTGCGTTCACAAAACGTTATGTTTCTGTTTTCAGCCGGGGGTTCCTGGGCCGGAAGTCATGTTTGTGGCGATGGAGAGTTTCGGTGCAACAGTTCGCGCTTGTGTGTCCCCCAGCACCGGAACTGCGACAAGCGAGCGGACTGTCCCGACGGAAGTGACGAATGGAACTGCTGTAAGTACAGAGGACGGAACTGAAGCGCTATTCCTGCTCGCTGCAAGCAACTGCCTGTCGAAACAACTACATCACTAAGTAACGAACTCCATTAGAAGCTGAAAGTCGCTCAGCTGGTCAGCAAGTTCTCCATATTGCATCTCTTTAGGCCACAGTGGACATATGCACCACCTGCTTTAGCACACTAAAACTCTGCATTCTGCCCATAGTATATCTGTGTGTTCCGTATGGCTCTCACAGTAAACAGCGGCTGTTTCCCTAAACAGCATTAACCGGTTGGGCTCTGTAGCGGGAGCGTAATGTTTCCTGTGAGGTATAACCCGGCCACCCTGTTCCTGGGGGATATAAATATGGGGACCTGGCCCTCCAGGTTGGGGAAGTCTAAAAAATTTGAGACAGTGAAATGTGATCATGAGTCCTGCGGGACTCGGACCTGTGAATGACTGTGCTGGCGAAGACCAGCAGAAATGTAAACGACACACCCATCATCTCATCAGAGAGGATGTTAGCAAGTTTTCAATTGGAAAATAAAATTGCTGGTCGTCAGTCTCGAGGGACTTGTCGCCAACAGGAACTGATTGGCGGTAAACCGCCAGCCGTATAGTGACTCTGACTCACTGCCGTGTTCGCAAGAGGTTACCACTGGACACTATCCTAAGCCGGAAGAATCCCATCCACACTCACATACTCCTTTAAAAGCAATTCTAGGGTCCAGGTTTTGGTCTCCAAATGTATATTACAACCTGTCAGAGGCTATTATTCCTCCCTCGTATTCGCAGGGTCTCGGGTTCAATTGTAGACCAACTGACCGAATACTTAGGCTGAGGTTTTCCCCATATTACGTCATGACCGTTTCCTTCCACACCCTCTTCAGTTCACTACTGCCCAACTACCATACGGTCCAGCGCCATAGTCTCAGTTAGGCAGAGCGTCGCTAAACAAGCAAAGTGGACGCTGAGAACATGTGTTTTGCAACAGTACAGTTAGCGCTCGCTAATCCGGATCCAGTGGGGGGAGGCGTCCGGATTAATGAAGGAAAGTTCGCCCTAGAAGAAACTTAGAAAACACATAAATGGAAAATTTAATAATATAGGTAGTGCTTATGAAAATAAATAATTTCTTCCTCCGTCAAAGCTGAAATCCAGGGTCTCCTTCATCGAGCTCAAGCCAATCTCGGATGTTTTCTTGCGTGGTTTCAGTCTCTCCAGCTGCCCTCAGCACAGCCTGAAAGTCCTCTTGCTCCTAAACCCCACGTGTCATTTGGAGTATGTACTCAAATGTGTACAGAATTTCTAATTATTCATATTTAGATCCGGATTAGCGAGGGTTTACTGCATTATGTTCTAGAACGTGACGCACTGTAGTCCGGTAGAAGTTGATTGTCGTTTCGGAGAAACAAACTGCCTCCATTCTCACGGTCGAAGAGTTAGCCAAGCAAGCAGCATAGAATGCACCTGCGATAACCTCTTTTTTTTCTTCGTTTAATCTACAATCCCGAAAATGGAGGCAGTACGTTCCTCCTGAAACGTCGCTAAACTACACTACACGGCGTCATATCCTCTCCACGGTGACCGCCGTGAGAACCTCAAAATCCAATGAATATATTTTTCTTACCGTGTACGACGGCTGTGCAGATCGATTCACTGTGAACTAGGCTTTCTATCTCTCCCATCTCTCTCTTCCTTGTTTCGAATGAAGTAACGTGCCTCGCTTCAGAGAGGGCGCCAGACCTCGTGAAATATTATTCCCTTGTCTCCTTGTTATCTGTATGCGATGACAGCTTCTGGAGACGATCTCAAAACAGGATACAGAGAGGGCCGTGGGCGACACAGACAGAAGCAGTAAGTGACATCTGTTGACAAATGCGAGAAAACATAACGACATACACTCTCTGCTGAGTGCTACGTAGGAGAAGTTTAATTGCACGCATCTGGCTATCTTCACTGTAAACAGGTCAAGAAATGCACGCATCTTCTGAACGAACCTAAATGCATTTCGAACGAAGAGACAGGGGCCGAACCGAGGTGCTATCCCAGTATTTTCCTGGAGCGAAGAAAACCACACAGTTAAGACAGAAAATGTCCCTCAAAGACTCGAACCCAGCAGCTAAAGTGTACGCACGACATGATATCAGAACTGACTTTGGGTCTCGTTCAGTCTCCTCTACCAGTCTGTTTCTCGGGAATAAAGCGATCGGAGCGTGAAGCTGAAAACTCCACTTTCTACCCGATAGAAGTGAAATTGTCCCTGTGCTAAATTAATTAAGCACGATGCCACGAAGACGTATAGAGGAGTGGATGTGTAGATCCATGTATTCTTGACATCGGCACTATATATACAACGTACGTGATCAGCTTCATGACCCGGCCGCTTTACCCCCGGGGGAAGGGACCCTTAGTCTGGAAGCCGTTAAGAAGAGAACAATCTCTTGCCCCTGTCGGAAATCGAAACTTGATCGTCACTATGCCGACTCTCCTGGGTAACTAGGGTTAAGACTGCGTGGAAGTTACTTCCACTCTACAATACGCCTTCATGGTGTTGCTTAATTAAGAGCATCCCTGTCTTAAGTGCGGCGCTATGGCACGAGCAGAGCGAGCCTCAGTCTCACCACCCGAGCGCTTCATCCGGGTGTCCACTGGGCGGGGACGCCGTCCTACAACCGGTCTCAACGTGCTGACGGTGACTTATGAACGCTTCAGGCGCCGTTAGTTCTGAGACAGCCCGACGTTCCGGACGAACTTAACGCCTCCATATGCAAACAGCAAACCAAGCAAGAAATGAGCAGAATGTGGCGTTATTTTTCGCCGAAACGTCGGGCTCCCTCCGTGCTACACGGTGTAACAACCCTCATAAACACTCATGTCCCTTCCGGTCACTTAATCGGCTGAAATATCTCGGCCCAACTTCTGGAAGAATTATGCCAATAAACTATGATTGGCTGGCCACTAAGCAAGAATGAGGAGGAAAATACATGCAGAGTCTGGTGGGAAAGCAACCAGAAGTAGGTAAAAAGGTATTAAATTATGTCAATGTGGTGTATATTTGTGTCCCGAAGGTGTGAATGTCACATGCCATAATTATGAGAGAACATGTGAACATGTGTCATACCGAAAAGCTGCATAAGTATTTCAATGTAGATGACAGAGGAGGTTAAGTGCAACCTAAACAACAGCGTGGCCAGTCGAGTGTCGGGTAAGGGATGAAGCCCCCAACTTGAAGCCTGAAGATGTGATAAGGTGCTGCTTTGTTACGGCTACCGCACAGCTCAAGGGGGCGATAGATGAAATGGAGTAATTGCGAAATGAAGACAAACAGAATAAAGCCGAAGAAACCTTCCCCAGTGCCACTTTGTCCACCATGAAATTCAGATAAAGTCACCCAGGACCGAACCCGAGGCGAGAAGTCAGTACTTGATCTTCTGGGCCTAATGTTACTGTATTTATTTGCTTACTCGCACTAACGGGATTTTGATCCTTTGGTGCCGAAAGACGTTTGAATCTTTGCCTTCACACAAGAAAAAGCCATTAGCTGATGTTTGTCTTGGATAAGCCAGGAACACCTCCGCCGGGGTCTTAAGGGCTTTCAACAAACATTCAAAATGCAACGGCCACCTTCTGAACCTTGACAGTGATGGAACGTTTTTAGCGTGATGATACTATTCATCAAAACCAAGGGAAGCCACAGAAAATGGAATCAAACTCGACAGTTTCATTACGAGCCAGGCCCAAGGAAACTGAGCAGGACAGTTGCTAAGACTGGCTGCTTGAGGACACACAAACACGAATGAGGATACGCTTCGCTATGTACTGAAATGTTTTCATCACTTAGACTTCAATGTAAAGAGAAATTATATCTCGAAGCCAGTGAAAAATCATTGCTTTACAATCCATAACGATGAAATTGGTTAATCACAATACCAGACAATAACTCGTAGCAACAATTAATACATTCTAACCTCTAAAACTATTAAAATTTTAATACCAAACAAATGCGTGCGTGTGTATTGTTTTATGTTAAAAGATCATCCATAGCTAAATGTACGAAGCAACCGAACTACTGTCATATTCAAATATGTTCTACTTACACAGTGAACTAAACGTTACATTATCCAGTGTCGCAACAGTTCAGACAACTCCAATATTTACCAGCAATTATCTGTAAAACACAAGAGAAGGGCCCGCTTCTAAAATTCTGGCACAGATGCTAGCGCAGTTCTTATCGCAGTAGTTCGTAAGACTGCTACGTTTGGCGCCAGTGGTGATATCATCTCTGAAACTCATAGCAGAGCTGCGGGTATGGCTAATTACAGGGGATTCCAACGCACCAGTCGTGTAATGATTACATCGAATTCTGCGAAATTTTGGACTCTCGGTGGCTATAGTATTGCGGTCTGATTTGGAATACGGGACGGCCGGTCGAATACATGCAGTTTGCTAGTTTGATTCTGAACACTCGTAACTAATAAACTGGTATATAAATATAAGAGCAGCAGTTGCAGAGCGTTTGTTCCGCTAGGCCCCTCCATTTGAAGCCCATAAACGCTGACTTCTGATGCTGTCCTACAAAGAACACAAAAGAGGCGAGACAAAACAAACTCCGTGATTTTAGTCCGTAAGCGAATTATACCGACCGAGCGACCGCCGCTTGTCGGCGAAGTTAGTGCTAATGCAAGAAAGGGATATTTAATATAAAAACCGATCAAGTTAAGATTTGAGGTTTTCACGACGGTGATTATGAAGACTGTCATCTTCTGGGAGGTGGGGCCGTGTAGATGTTGTGTGAGCCGACGTTTCGAAGGAACGTGTCGCCTCCATCTTCAGGGCAGAAAAATCCGAGAGCGAGGAACCAGCGTAAGCAGGTGGCTGCAGACTGAAGATGGAGGCGACACGTTCCTTCGAAACGTCGGTTCACATAAGATCTACATGGCGCCATATCTCAGAAGACTGCATTCTTCCGCTCGAGATAAGTCTGCCGGATATCGAGATAAGAGACGAATAAACGTTAAGATGTGTTTTTCTTTTACTGTCTCGAAAACCTCAAAATAAAAAAAGTGCAATGGGAGAGAAATGTGCTTTTCAGCTCTACAAAGTTTTTTTTAAACAGACATTACCGTACATTAAGCCGTGGCTGCCACCTTCAGCATCTCAATTCATCATTCACTGGTCATCATAATGTTGGAAGCTGCAGAATCTGAACAGTGACGCGTCCTTTGATAAACCAGGAGTAAAACGGCAGATTTTCATATTCCTATTTTCGTCCCACACACGCCCCGGCCTCCATGCCGCCTTTTTGCGTTCAGATTTTGTACGAATTTCTCATTTCTGCCATTCATGCTACAAGTCCCGTCCATGCCATTCTCCTTGTCTTCAACATGCTAATAATACACAACTTAATGTTCCCCGGCCAGAGCAGTGCGATGCTAGAATGTGCAGTTCACCAAGCAAGATATCTCTGTAACATTCCGACCTCTGCAAACAAACATTCCAGACAAACTCACTACTCTGTTACCTCTTCATATAGAAAGTCTTGTCAGTTTATATTGATTTATTATCCTCTTAATCGTCGTTAACTTCCGTATTTTACTTTTTTGGGCGTTTTTTTCCCGGTATCAGAAACGTCGCTGTGCACATTCATCCATCTTCTGGATCCTTCAGCCAGCCTCGTTTTTGTCCATCTTCTCCTGCAAAGTTCGTTCACAATTCTCTGCGTGACTGACACACACACTCCACTGTTGTAAAGCGGTCACAGCACTCGATGCCGTCTGTGAATTTCTCTAAAATAACCGCTGGATGTCAGCACGTGCTACTTGCAACGTAAATATTTAAATGGAGTGAGCAACGCGAAGCGTTATTAATTTCACCTTTTCATTTTTTCATGATAATCAAGGAAGAAATACATCTCGTTGTGTTTGAGGTTCAGTCAGAAACATTAAATTCTGCGTCAGAGACAACCCAGCTCTCGTCACTTCAAGTAACCCACCCTGACTGAGCTTCCTATGCGCAAGCAGCTGCCGGCCCATGGCAGCAAGGCGAAACCACACTAACAGCAGCTGAAATGGAATTTGCGCGAAGAACAGCGAAACACGCAGGAGCTGAGGTTCTCATAGCCGCGTAGCCTGTGTTTGGGGGCGCTGGGGTCTTCGTATGCTCCGATGTGCAGAAGGCAAATAAAAACTTACGCAAAATTTAGGCCGCCAAATGTTCAGTGCTCTCAAAGTGTAGACAGAATGTAAGGAAACAGGCGTCCGAAACTATGGCGAAACTTACAAACCTCATCCATCCAGGAATGGAGGAGGAGCTCTGACAGCCTACTGAGTAAAGGAGGCCGGAAGGGGCAGTAAGTGGGCGACACCCCTAGCTGCCTGATGATCATGACAGTTCCTGTGTGAAGGTGGCATGCCCCAGTGTCTTATGTCCATGTGTAATGAGTTTAGAAGAAATTGACTGAATTTAACGAACCTTAGTGTGCCTTCTATTCCATATCAGTAAGACCGCCTCTGTGGTCTAGTGGTCAGGGTTCCTTGCTACAGATCCAGAGGTACCGGGTTCGATTCCCTGCGCTACCACATTTTCTGAGAAGTAGTGGGTCTGGAACGGGGATCACTAAGCCTCGTGAAGGTAATTGAGGAGCTACATGAATGAAGAAGTAGCGGCTCCGGTGCAGAAAACCGAAAAATAGCGACCGTGGGGATTTGTTGCGCTGACCACGCGACACCCTCTATCCGCTAAAGTTGGCACTAACTTCGCCGACAAGCGGCGGTCGCTCAGTCGGTATAGTTCACTTGTGGACTAAAGCACCAGAGATTATTGTTTGTTTTGTTTCATATCAGTATGAGGGTTCTCCATTTATTTTAGGCAAGTTATGTATGAGCGAGGAACAGCTCGCGCATGCGAGGTAGCATCACATGACTTGTTGCCTCGTAAATCATCATACAACTGGTCATCTAGTGTTTGTTCTTGTCGCTACAGAGTGAGTTATGCTGTGTCCTGCTTTTGATAATCCCGTCAACTCCGAAATTCGCGCTGTTACCCCTTTCTTCACGCTAACAACACGAGTGCTGCGGAAATCCGCCCTGAATTATGCGCGCTTTATGGCCAAAGTATAATGAGTGAGGGAACTGCAAGACAGTGGTGCAGGATGTTCAAAGATGGGAGAACAAATGTTTACGATGAAGGGTGAAGTGGCCGATCGACCATCTGTAGTGAATGGTGAGCTCATTCAAATTGTTGACCAAAAAATTTATAAAAGACGGCGCTAAACAATTTCAGAATTTTCATGTGAATTTCTACAAATTTCACGCACTGTTCTCTATGAGATCATCAGTTAAGTTAGGCTACCGCATGTTTTGCGCAACATGGGTTCCGAAAATGCTCACCGAGGAGCAAAACACGCAGAGAACGGCTTCCGCTTTGACTTTTTCGAGCGATACCACAAACAGGGCAATGTAATTCTCCATCAATTCGAACGAGTAACAGGCAATAAGACCGGAGGTTCATTTGTGAATGTTAAAGCTGAAGAGCGGTCGGCGCAGTGGATGCACACATTCACCAAACAAGCCGAAAAACTTTAAAACGTTGCCTGTTAGAAAGCTGATGGCAGCTGCTTTCTGGGACAGGAAAGGAGAGCTGATGGTGGAATTCATGCAGCAAGGGAGCACAATAACGTCAGAATTGTACTGCGAAACACTATAAAACTGCGTAGGGCAATTCAGAACAAAAGGCATGGAATGCTGACATACGGTGTAATTCTCCTCCAAGACAATGCGCGTCCGCACACAGCTGCTCGCACCAGAACAATTGATTTATTTACGTGACTAGCACAAACAAGAAAGTAACTCTGATGGTGTAGATTGTAGACTTCTAGGTTATGTCACATGTAACCTGGTAAGTTATTACTAACGTTTCGGAGGAACCTGGTGCTACCCCGTATTAATGATAACAAACTACACGGTGTCACAATGCAGAAGACGACGATCATATGATAATAGTTTTTTAGTTAATATTAAGCCGAACACGGAAATATTAAGAAGGCATGTGACTCCTAACATTTGACGCGAACGGTACAAATTCGTTGCGGAATGTGGGCGCACTTGGTCTGTTTCAGTGAACTTTGTCTTGTATTTTAATGATATTTCCTTCAGCAGGCTGATGTGATTTTAATGATGCTATCAACATTTGTACTAAAGTCTGAAGTTTCCACAGTGTGGCATACTGCGGGCAGAAGATACTAGCTTCTGCAATATAAACCCCAATACCAACATCTCCCCATTTCATGCCTCAATTCTCAGCACTTGACACAACGACTTATCGAGGTGGATACATAAACTCACTCGGTTAATCATATCTTTAGCGCGCCTTCCATAACCTCATGGCTGCTTTAATTAAACCCATATACCACTAATTCCGCTTGTTTATACCTCCACGTAATTCCTGATTGAAGGCGGGAGAGATGACTTGGCTTCAAGCTCCAAAGACATCTTTTTTATGCTGTACACTGACAGAAGCAATTTCGACTCTGGAGGTTTCAGGCAGTGCCTGCGTGTCCCTCTGTTACGCAAGGTGAAAAAGAGGTAAAGCGGTGGGAAGTGAACCGTTCTATGGCCATGCAGCTAAACAAGGAGGAGGATGTGGATGATGACTGTGTCAAGAACAAAATGACCATGTTACTGGAAGGGCCGCTCATGAATCATGCACTGCAATGTAGGAATTTGGGTACCAACTCAACATTTGCTGTAGGATCGAGGAAAACCACGGAACACCTTGATCCAGTTGGCCGGTCGCAGGACACTCCGGATGCAAACTGACTTCTAGCTGGGAGCCCGGCATCGAAATGTTATTTAAAAATGCAGTTCCTACCTCACAGAAAACACACTTCGTCTCCATAACGACGACAAACCGGTTAATGCCGTTTAGGGAAATAATCGCTATTTACCGTGAGAACCATATTGTGTCGCGTTACATAATGTTACAGCGAGTGGTAAAATGTGATACCATTGCTCTCCAGCCCCCCCAACCCCCCCAATGTGCAGATCTGTTTCACCTAATTAACTCACGTAATCCCCCTTTAATATCGCGCCATTTGGTACAGATTTAGTTGCTCTAATCGCCCCAGCAGGTGACGTTTCTGCTTCACATCTGGGAGGCCCCGGTTTCATATCTCGGTCGGTGGACAACTACTCTTAACATGAGCTTTAGTTGTTTTCCTCAGTCCCTCCAAACTAAAACAGGGATGCTATGGCTTACTTCTCTATCCCCGTGAATACAATTTCATGATCACGCCACATAACGCCGTGGTCATGTGGCCGTCACTTCTCCTCGGAAGGGTCTGGTTTCAAATCTCTGCCCGGAGACCGGCTCTCCTGACTGTGGGCTCTCATGGGCTTCCTCAGTCCCTCCGGGAGAATGCTGAGAGAGTTCCTTAAATCGGGCAAAGCCCGTTTCCTTACAGATCCCAATTCTGTATTCTCTAATTACGCAATAATTTCGCGACACAGTCTGTGCAACTGGCAGCGTCATCAGGCGAACCGTACTGCCGAAACACCCGTTCAGAATTCAGCAGGAAAGTTATAGAAGCTTTTGTGCCCTTAACCTCCCATCTCCCAAGAATAACACGCACAAACAGTCAATCGCAAACAGCGTCCTTTATATACGGTACTACACTTCACATATTTACATCAAAATATTATCAATATTCATATAATATACACGATACACTGAAATGGTAGGCTGCTCAATCGACGGTGAGCCACTACAACACTAACGTTTACACAACGGGTTCACGTCCGGAATTGTTTTGCTGTGGTTACCAGAAATTTAGTAACATCAAAGCATTCATTTCAAACTTTCATTACTTTTTGCATATAAAGGAAATGAACAAAATGAAATATCCGATGCACCTGATGAAGTGTCACTAAATTAATTACAATACAAATGAACAACACATGTAACAGCTGAAGTCCCGGGTTCGAAAAGATTACGTTCTCTTGTGACACCGCACAGATCATGGAGGTAGGACAGGGAAACCCACAAGGCAAGAGGAAGTGTTTCCACGAGAATCGATTACCGATCTTTCGAATTTCCATTAGTGAGCAGTCCTGTATATAGCACTTCTGTAACTCCCAGAGCAATAACGTGGCGGAAGCTATCCATAAACACGTCCGGAATTTACTTAGGCCCCTGAAGCCTGCAGAGAGAGACTAACAGACACCGCACTTTGCGCGGGGAACCAGAAAAATTGCCGGCTTTGAAGGTTCCTAGGCAGTGCCCGGTCACCCCTCTGGAAAACGTAGGTTGGAGGGAAGGTAAAGCGTTGGAAAGTGGATTTAGTTGCGTGGGTAGGAAAGGAGTTTAGCAGGGGACTTACTTCTTAGTACCGGAATTAAATTTCCAAGAGTTATGTCCCAGAAGAGGGAACTCTTCACAACCACCGCTGTGGGAACCTAAAAGTTTATGGACTTAGAATTCGCAAAGGCACGTCAGGGTGGAGGGGAGGGGGTACAGCTGCGTGAGAAGCATGACATGGGATGTGAAATTAGGGCGCAAACTCAAGTACGGAGGGAAACCACTGAAAATTTCCATCGAGTTGGCCGGTCGCGGGACCTTCCGGATGCAAACTGACTTCTAGCCAGCAGCCCAAGGACCCTGCCCGTGCCACGTTACAGCTCAGTGTCACAAAGATCTGCTTATTCTGTACGAGTAAACTTCGGATGACTAACGAAACATTTCAATGTTATGGAAGAGTTACTTTTCTCTGTTCTCGTTTCACGAATATTCGTTGTCACTTTGAAAGATTCACGATTGCTCATGCTAAGAGGGAGAAAGATAAATTTGAGAGGCGGGGCGAACATACCGACCCAACGGCCTGCTACGTCAGTTTCAAGAACAGAAGTCACTGAGGGCCTGAGCAATGCTCAATGGTCTGGGAACTCATGAACGAATTGTTTATTCGTGTTAGACAGCAAGTTTTGTGAACGAGTGTAAATAAGGGGTGTGGAGTTCTGATTTTCGGACTGATTGAGAAGCGCCAATAAATAATTAAAAATTCTGCACCCCTTGTCCATGGAGTTGCAGGAAAGTTTCTGACTTAAAGTGAAAATATTACAAAGATTCAGTCCGTACCTCACAGGAAACATTACGTCTCCGCTACAGAGCCCAACCGGTTAAAGCTGTGTAGGGAAACAGTCGCTGTTTACTGTGAGAGCCATACGGAACACAGATACACTCTGTGGGCAGAATGCAGAATTCTTTAAGCAGATGGTGCATATCGTTACCGCTGTGTTCTGAGGGGCTAAACTGATTGTCTAGCTCCGTACAGTGACCGGAAGCTGTTCTACCAGGAGTTGCTGTCTCATGCAGCTGTTGCTTTGTCTGATTTCAGCTGATGTGCTAGGCTCGCGCTTCTGGGACCACCTGTACCGGAAGCAACCAGCAGCCGAACTGGACGAGAAGGACGCAGACTGCGGTGAGCGCTCCATTCTGTACAGACCGAAAGAGGGCGGGGGGTGCCTGGTCAGGGCTATGTCACACTGCATGACAGATGAGCGTGGAGGAGTGGTCAAGTAATGATTAGCTAGAGAAAGCCGAAGGAACTTTTTCCAGTGCCACTTCGTCCACCAGAACCTGCGTGTCTCTTGCACAGGCCTGTGTAGCCAAGCAGTGGACACGTAAATTCCATCCACATTTGAAGCAGGCTCCGTCACACCTCGTGCAGGTAACCGCTCGGAAGGGAAGTTCTGTGTAAGCAAACCTGAATTTCCCAACGTACCAAAGGTAGCGTAGTTGGTTCAGGCACTCCGCTAATGCCCTAAGGTCCTGAGTTCGATTCCTGATGAGGGCACTGGATTTTTGTAGTTGACCTAATGTTTCTAGCAGCATTATGGCCTTGTAGTCGACTCAGCCTCTAACAGAAAGGAGTACCAGAATCTTCCTGGGGGTAAACGGGCGGCCGGCGCGTAAGGCTGACAACCTCACCGCCATCTGTGAGTCGATTGTCTAAAAAATGTGGGAACCTCGACGTCTCACAATCCTATGGGACTCCATGGCCTGTTACAGGGATAGCTCTAGTTTACTTACATGGTTGGAAACAGAATCTAGTAAGTTTCTAATGATGACGCAACGGTCTACGTCACTAACTGACGGTGACGTGCCCCACTGGAGCACGGAAGCTTCTGGTCAGAGTGGAAACGTTCGATCGGGCTTGCGGCTCTACAGTGTCACGTGGTAAATTCGAAATTACTTATTTCGTTAGTGGCGACAGGGTGTGGGAGGGAAACACTTGGAGTTAACTGCGACCGGCAAAGGGACACCGCGCACAAGTTGTTTTCCCCAGTTCTGACGTGACAGACAAACAGGTTACTCGCAAAACGGGGACAAGTTACATTTTGCGCATCCAGGGGTAGCAACGTAAATACAGCCTGCTGAGTGGCGGCTGTCAGAGGGGGCAGGATTCCCCGCTGCACTTATGAAAAAAAAGATACAACGCTGAAACAAGAAAATGTACAATTATTGATACCAAATAATATGAATTGTTTTGTTAATTATTCCTGTGCCCCGTGCATTCTGGTGCCGGCAATGAGGAAAACAAAAGGACACGGGAATTCCCCGACGTACGTGCTGCTGCTTTGTTGTTAAGAAGACACTGGGTACAACAATAAACTGCTTACGAAATGGACAACTTCCGGAAAAGTTTTTACTGAAATTACTTTCGAATGGGTGAGAACATCACGTGGGCTGCCCATGGAGAGACTGAAGTAGGTTCACTAAAGTTTCGGGGACTGTTCTGCTGCCTACTCGCCCACTGATACATATCCAGCCCACAAAAGGTCACGTGTTCAAGTCTCCTGCGATAGGCCTGTATATAAATACGAGAAGGGAGACAAGCGAGCTGGAGGCTGGGGGGAGGGGGGGCTCCCGGGGCGTCGCGGCTCTCCTTTTCGGAGAAATACGTCTGGGACAGGGTAATGCGCTGGGAAGTGAAGAAGGTGAAGGGTGAGAAATTGGACCTTGTTACGAGCGGAGGGAAAGAGTTGAGCACGGGCTTTACTGCGCATGGTCGGAATTTTGTTATTGAAGCTGAGAGGCTTGAAACGGGGCAAAATTTGGATTTAATTGGGGGGTGGGGCTGCAGGTTCCTGTTTTCTGCCGCGGACCTAACAGAGAACACCCACAGCTACTATGAAATCTACTCATTACCGCTGCCAGTATGTACGGTGGCCACGGCTGTTAAAGATATGTATAGGTGTTCCGGTAGACTTTTTGGATGCGACTTGAATCCTCGTTTTGCGCACAAAGGGCACTGCTATCTAGAGGAATTGTCCGAACCTTTCATGGGAAATACAGACTCAGGCATATTTCGACTGCTGTTTACTGCTGTCCATCTCCTGCTTCTGTTCGTAACTACTTGCTAATTTACACAATATATATATACATCGCATCAAGTGGAGGAATTGTTTTGGAAGAGACTGTGGACCTGTCGTCTGACAGATTACTGATGATGATGATGATGATATATACATATGCAAGCGACAGTTAGCCTTTTACATAATGACCTGGTCTGTGTAACGATGACGATATACAATCGTGTTCCGGAGGTCCTATGTTCGAATATCGACCAGAACACAAGCTATCCTGACCGGGAACTTTCGTAGTTTTCATCAGTAACTTCAGGAAAATTCCGGCATTGTTCTTCGAGTAGTCTATGACCGTCTCCTGCCGAATCCTTTCCAATTCGCCACTGATGCACCATCCTAGCATCCGACTGCTGGCTGACCTGGTTCACTGAACCTGAAGGCATGATGACGCCTTCAGAAAAAATCACCGAAGAAAGGAACTGCTGGAATGAAATGGACAGAGTGCGGGGTCGCTATCAATCATGAAGCCGCCTCAACTGCTTGAACGCGAGATGAAGGCTCTACAGTGAGACCGTCCGCTCTTCACTCATCGAACTCAATTACAAGCGCGCCCAGAGGGGCACACGCGAAACAGAGAAAAGGAAAGTACAGAAAGAGTAGGAGCATAGAGAGCGTAGAGCGAACGGCATAAAAGACAGAAAATAAACAGCAGGGCTAGGCAGGTAACAAATTAAGTATAAGGATGCAGATTCCGGGTTAATGGATTGTTTTGTGAAGCTGTCAGTTGCCAGACTATACAGCGTCCAATGAAAGGGTGAAAACAGTCTGGACGGACTGAAGAAAACCAGGAAGATCCTCAGGATAATCAGTGTCACGTCCGAGATCCGAACCGAGAACCCCTCCCCCGCCGCCCGAATATGAGTGAGGATGAGGAGCAACAACGGCAGAAGGCGCAAACTAGAATGAAGATTGGTCCTGAGCATCAGGAGGAAGTTGGGCAAGATATGCGCATGCGCGCGGGATATGGTCGCTTTCCTTGCCGCCGTCGTGGCGCACTGTGCGACGAATAAAACTCAGAAACTAAAATTTGCTTATGCGATTAAACGAGGATTCGAATCGCGCCCAAAAACTTAACAGCAGTGGCCACCGTACACATTGGCAACAGTATGGCGTCCATTTAATAATATCCTCGGGTGCTCTGCATTAGCCCAGGGGAAGGAAGCAAACAGAAAATTTCACATCTGTTTCCTACGCTACATACCCTTACACCATAACCAATTCTTTCAGAGCTGAGGGACTGGAATTCGTCTCAGTGCGCATGCGTGGGCCGATCTGTGCTCTGCAACAACGCGGGCCTCTCCCGACCACCGGTAGGACTACCTACAAGCGGGATAGATATTCTGTAAGTATGCAGTCAAGAGGACATGCACCCCTATCCCCACCTCGCGTCTGCATGCAATGTCCCTCACTGCACGCTCGTCAGTGGCTGCCTGTCTGTCTGTCTGTATGTCGCCTTGTACCTGTGCAGTATGCAACACGCGCTGAGAACTCGGCAGGAAGCCCCACCAGTTGTTACATAAGCTTTCGTACTGTTAACTTCCCCTGCTTTCCCCCGTATTCCTGTCCAATCCTACACGTTGTCGAGTGATACGTCGAGATAGAAATTTAACGCTGCGTCCCACGAATAACACGCACAAACAGTCAGTAGTAAACAGCCTTACTTATATAGCATGCAACACTTCACATAGAGGGCACGCGGTGGCGTAGTTGGTTGAGGCATTATTCTAAAATCCGGAAGGTCGCGGGTTCAAGTCCCGATTAAGTCACTGGATTTATCAATTAACCTAATCCTTCCAGCCGCACTATGGCCCTGGGGTCGACTCAGCCTCTAACAGAAATGAGTACCAAGAATCTTCCTGGGGGGTAATGGGCGGCCGGTGCGTAAGGCTGACAACCTCACCGCCATCTGTGAGCGGATTGTCTAGGAAATGTGGGAGCCTCAACGTCTCACACCCTATGGGCCTCTAGGGCCTGTTACAGGGATAGCTTCAGCTTTACCTCGCATTTCACATATCGGCATGAAAATATTCTCAGTACTCACAGAAGAGACAGGAAACAGTGGCACAGAAAGCTGCTCGCTAGTTCGTGACCTACTACACAACATGTTAACGCTCTACAGTTCACTGTTGCGGCAGTCTGAAACTGCATCATGACAATGACAAACGTCACGCTCACAAAACCCTTTTAATGACGTCAGCACCTAAGACCACACAGCTACGAATGCATGATGATTAATTGGAAAGGGCGTCGGAGAGAGCGGTCGTGGCCCAAGTAGAGGTATTATCCCAGAATTTGCTTGGAGAGACTGAGGAAAACCAGGATAGTTAATGCACCGGCAGACAGGCCAACAAGCCACCCCTAAACATATCTGAAGCGTTACCGCTGAGCTAACTTACTCTGGTCACGACGGCAGTCGCGTAAGTGTCGTGCGGTAACGCGACGGCCATTTATGGAACCTGAAGGTTCGTTACCGTGTCCACAAAAGCCCACCACTTGTACATCCTAAAATAAATGAATGCATTGCATTCTCAGGGCAGTAACTATGAAGAGTGCTTACATGTGACACCGTGTAACCGGTGGAAGGCCGACGACGTTTCGGTGAAACGTACCGCCTCCCTTTTCAGGGTAAAAGAGTAAGAAAAGCAAGCAGAAAGAATAGGGTTTTACTGTTGCTATCCTGCTAATTCTTCGATATTAAAAAATGGAAGCACTACTTTTTTTCGAAACGTCGGTTGACTTTCTACTGAACTATTCTGCGCCACATCACAAAAGATTGTACTCTTCAAACGAATGTACTAAATACTTACCAAGGCCCTCTGCTATTTTAAGAACCTACCATCTACGCCGAGGTCACTCGAGTGGTCTTTTCTTCATGTTTTGCACTTACTATATTGTTGTACTCTTCACAAAATATAATTAGAGTGATCAAGTCAAGGAGGATGAGATTGGCAGGGCATGTAGCGGGCATGGGGAGAAGAGAAATGCGCATAGGGATCTGATGGAAAAGCCAAAAGGAAAAAGATCACTAAGGAGATTTGTACATAGGTGGGAAGATAATATTAAAATGGATCTTAGAGAAATAGTATGGCGAGTTATGGACTGGATTGAACTGGCTCAGGATACGGACCAGTGGCGGGCTCTTGTGAACACGGTAATGAACATTCAAGTTTCAAAAGATATTGGGAAATTCTTGAGTAGCTGAGCGACTGGCAGCTTCTCAAGAAGGGTTCAGCTCCGTGGGGTCATTTAATGTTGACGCATCCATCCCATGCGTGGTACAAGTCCCGCCAATCGCGCACTCCTCGAGTTTGTCTCACTCATTTGACAAGGAATACAAACACATCATTGAGTCCGTTGGATTCAGTCCTACAGTGGAATGAAACGAATTTCCGTGAGGGTTGGACTGATCTCCCGCCAACGACTCATCATATTTGCAGCGGAAAACACTTATAAAGAGATGGCGCCATGATAGCAGGCATTTGTTTTGATCACCTCGCGCTCAATTCTGGCTCAATATTTCGCTAACGTGATCACCTTCCCCTGCTGTCATTAAAGTACGCCCGTGCTCCAAGTCGAAACGAAATATCGTCGAGCGAGCAAGTTAGCGCTGCGGTGACACTTCTGACTTGCATTCTGGAGCTGCCCAGTTCGAGCCTCGGCCAGGACACGTGCTCTTCTGACGATTTTCATGGTATCTCTCCAATCCCGGGTTTGTCACGACAGCTTCCTTCCAAATCGTTTGCAATTCATCATGACTGAGTCACTCGACGCTACACAGCGTGAACTGGAGGCAGCGTCTTTAAGCAAACCAGGAGATAGTAGCAGACGGGAGTTTAGCATATCCTAGTTGCGGGGAGGCAGACACTCCCCGGACTCAACATTCTAAATGTGAAACTCAGTTTGCACGCGCGATTGTGCCGTGTCTTGCCAAACTATCGATTTAAACAAAGCTTTCAGCTACATCAAGAAATAAAAAGCAACAACGCCGACTTCCAGCAAGGTCCCAAACATTATGCTACGCAACGACAAACGTAAACGGAAGAATTTCAATTTTTAAATTTTTATTTCAACGATAATTTGAATTAAAAAATAAAATGTCGATAATTTGCTTTCAGATATACTAAGAAATTAAAAAGAACAGCGCCGAATCCTAATAAATGTCGATTTTGAATGACATACTCCATTACGCCAGAAATGTAATCAGAAGACTTATAAATTTTATGTATTATGCAAATTGAAATTTTAGTTTCATTCTATTTTTAAACGAACTATTTAAATTTGATAGTCAAAGTTAAAACACAAACCGTTCTTGATCCATATCGGTAAATAAACCAATACTGAATGACATATTCATGTAATGATTGCCTGATGATAGCCCGACAGGGTCGAAACATGTAGCAATACTTCCACACAATAAACGAATGCTAAGACAGTAGCACTGGTTTCTTTGTCACAGAACTGTTGTGTCGACTGATACACTAAGAACACCATTATACAGGATGTTCGAGCATGGAGGAAACTTCACAACACCGCTGACTGGGCGCAAAATTTCTCACAGAGTGCTGCTGTAACTGCCGATAACGGAATGAGTCATTTATCAGCGCTAAGGGCTCATTCTGCTATCAGCAGCTACAGCAGCGATCTGTGAGGAATGTTGGGCCCGGTCAGCGGTGTTGCGAAGTTTCCTCCTTGCCTGAACGCACTGTATGATAACACATAACATGATGCAAAAAATAAACATTAAACAGAGCTGTTTCCATACAGCCACATGACTGATCGATGGTTCCCTAAGACGTGTCAGAAATATTCGTGGAAAGGAAACCTAAGTGCCTGTCCCATTCTCAAGTGCCACTTTGTGCTCACACCCCTGAANAAATTCTTGAGTAGCTGAGCGACTGGCAGCTTCTCAAGAAGGGTTCAGCTCCGTGGGGTCATTTAATGTTGACGCATCCATCCCATGCGTGGTACAAGTCCCGCCAATCGCGCACTCCTCGAGTTTGTCTCACTCATTTGACAAGGAATACAAACACATCATTGAGTCCGTTGGATTCAGTCCTACAGTGGAATGAAACGAATTTCCGTGAGGGTTGGACTGATCTCCCGCCAACGACTCATCATATTTGCAGCGGAAAACACTTATAAAGAGATGGCGCCATGATAGCAGGCATTTGTTTTGATCACCTCGCGCTCAATTCTGGCTCAATATTTCGCTAACGTGATCACCTTCCCCTGCTGTCATTAAAGTACGCCCGTGCTCCAAGTCGAAACGAAATATCGTCGAGCGAGCAAGTTAGCGCTGCGGTGACACTTCTGACTTGCATTCTGGAGCTGCCCAGTTCGAGCCTCGGCCAGGACACGTGCTCTTCTGACGATTTTCATGGTATCTCTCCAATCCCGGGTTTGTCACGACAGCTTCCTTCCAAATCGTTTGCAATTCATCATGACTGAGTCACTCGACGCTACACAGCGTGAACTGGAGGCAGCGTCTTTAAGCAAACCAGGAGATAGTAGCAGACGGGAGTTTAGCATATCCTAGTTGCGGGGAGGCAGACACTCCCCGGACTCAACATTCTAAATGTGAAACTCAGTTTGCACGCGCGATTGTGCCGTGTCTTGCCAAACTATCGATTTAAACAAAGCTTTCAGCTACATCAAGAAATAAAAAGCAACAACGCCGACTTCCAGCAAGGTCCCAAACATTATGCTACGCAACGACAAACGTAAACGGAAGAATTTCAATTTTTAAATTTTTATTTCAACGATAATTTGAATTAAAAAATAAAATGTCGATAATTTGCTTTCAGATATACTAAGAAATTAAAAAGAACAGCGCCGAATCCTAATAAATGTCGATTTTGAATGACATACTCCATTACGCCAGAAATGTAATCAGAAGACTTATAAATTTTATGTATTATGCAAATTGAAATTTTAGTTTCATTCTATTTTTAAACGAACTATTTAAATTTGATAGTCAAAGTTAAAACACAAACCGTTCTTGATCCATATCGGTAAATAAACCAATACTGAATGACATATTCATGTAATGATTGCCTGATGATAGCCCGACAGGGTCGAAACATGTAGCAATACTTCCACACAATAAACGAATGCTAAGACAGTAGCACTGGTTTCTTTGTCACAGAACTGTTGTGTCGACTGATACACTAAGAACACCATTATACAGGATGTTCGAGCATGGAGGAAACTTCACAACACCGCTGACTGGGCGCAAAATTTCTCACAGAGTGCTGCTGTAACTGCCGATAACGGAATGAGTCATTTATCAGCGCTAAGGGCTCATTCTGCTATCAGCAGCTACAGCAGCGATCTGTGAGGAATGTTGGGCCCGGTCAGCGGTGTTGCGAAGTTTCCTCCTTGCCTGAACGCACTGTATGATAACACATAACATGATGCAAAAAATAAACATTAAACAGAGCTGTTTCCATACAGCCACATGACTGATCGATGGTTCCCTAAGACGTGTCAGAAATATTCGTGGAAAGGAAACCTAAGTGCCTGTCCCATTCTCAAGTGCCACTTTGTGCTCACACCCCTGAAACTCCCTCATGTGGCTTACATTTTGCCCTTTAATGCCTTTGACGCTATCTGTGAATCAAGTTCCCTTTTGTTCTAAAACCCATACATATTTCAGTCGCGCAGTCGGAACAGGCAACTACCTCCTGCCATCTTTCAACTGTGTATGCGGGCTGGAAGCATTGTTCCGTTTACAAAAGAAGATATATCGTGGGTAAATTAGTGGTGCTATTCCACACAGAGCTGGCTAATCGCTTGGCATGATCAAACGTAACACGTTGACAATTAAACCGCGAACTGCTGAGGTGTACCTTCCGGGGATCTACAATAATACGAACCAAAAATGTTTTAAAATTACGTAAACAGGAATTTAATAAACACCTAGACATAAATTCATGTGGCAAGATATTTCATCTAATTACTGTCGAAAATAGGAGATTTCGGTAATCTCAGATTGTGTTTGCAGTACCATTTTTGACTGTTGACATTAGAAGTTCCGAAACATTCACAGATCGTCCATCACGTTTGTTTAACTGTTTCGAAAAACTTCAGGAGTCGCCGAGAAAGTATGTTAAAGCATAACATCTGAAATCTCTTGTGAAAAGGGCAATGAAGCTTTGTGTTACGTAACAGCCGGGAAATTTCTTGTTCAGTTAGGAAACTGTCAGCTTGTCAAGAAGGAATTTGTTTCGTGGATTAGAGAGTTTCAAATAAGCGAGCGAAAAATAGCATTTCACTGAAGTAAGTTTACTTCTGTTATTATTATAGTTGTTCCACAAGCACCATGGAGTGCAGTGTCCCACGATTATGCACTGTTTTCCTTTTCGATTTGTTTGTGGCGCGGCTGCAGCTGGCTCCTGTGCGTCGAATTAGCACGGTAACAGCAACGAACTGAACGAACGGAGTTGCATCACTGTAACCACTGTCAGTTCATTATAATAATGTACTACAGTAAACACTCGTTAATCCGGTTCAGTGAAGCAAAAGATGGCCCTAAAAGACAAAAAACTTTAAAAATAAATAAATGGAAAATTCAATAATATAGGCAGTGCTGAGGGGGCATGCGGTAGCGTAGTTGGTTGGGGCACTACGCTACAAACCGGAAGCTCGCTGGTTCGAGTCCTGATGAGGTGGATTTTTCAATTGACCTAACCTTCCAGCCGCACTATGGCCCTGGGGTCCACTCAGCCTCTAACAGAAATGAGTACCAGAAACCTTCCTGGGGGTAAACGGGCGGCCGGCGCGTAAGGCTGACACCCTCACTGCCATCTTTGAGCCGATTGTCTAGAAAATGTGGGAGCCTCAACTTTCAGAACCGCATGGGCCTTCATGGCCTGTTACAGGGATAGCGTGACCTTTACCTTTTCAAGTAGTTCTAATGGAAATAAACAAAAATGTCACTCTGCTAGCACAGCTTCTGTTTAAAAACTATAAAAAGCAAAAAGCTGAAATCCAGGGTCTCCTTCATCCAGCTCAAGCCAATCTTGGATATTTTCTCGCGTGGTTTCAGTCTCTCCAGCTGCCCTCAACCGGGTCTGAAAGTCCTCTTGCTCCTAAATCCCACGTGACTTCTGCAGTATGCACTCAACTGTGTACAGAATTTCTAATTCTTCATATTTCGATCCGGATTATCCGACATCGGAATTAACGAGGGTTAACTGGATTATTATTATTATTATTATTATTATTATTATTATTATAATTATTATTATTATTATTACATTTCCGTCAAAATATTTCAATTAGTCTTTTAAACATTTGGTCACGTAATATTTTAGTACTTTTTGTAATATTCTGTGTGTGTTGAGAGCCAGAAATATTTAGTGACACTTCCGAGTCTGCAAGTAACACTCCGTACTAAAGAGACATCTATTTTTTGTTTCAGGGACCTAACTGGATGTTCGTTTCCGGTTTTGAACTCAGACGTAATGGCTACACTTCCGGATCTCGACACTTTGTAAGCATATCACACTTCATGCTCCATAACAAGCAATTGCAATTGGAACGTTTTGAGACGGGCACATGCGCTGCCCGCAAAACGCATTTAACTATCTGAAGTCGAAAATTCAGGAAAAAAACTATTAATAAGATTGGAAGTCGTGTACTTCACAGTGCAGTAAATGAGGTTACTAACAGCGTTTTCTGAGGTTTATTAAGCTTACTTTGAAACGGGAATAATGAAACGCGAGTCAGTGAACGCGAAACTCAACAAAGCATATGAAACGGTTTGTGGGGCACGTGACCTGTACAAGCCGCGGTTTGGTGCTCCTCTGTGCGGCTGGCAGTCCGTGTTCCCAACACTTCTGGGTCGAAACCCACATGTGGGATTTTTAAGGAAAATCATTCAGAGACTTAGACACGGCGAGGGAGACGGGCAGACATGACTTGCACATAAGACGTGATTTCTTACTTCGTGAAGCCCGCCTGAAACACCAGTTCCTAACCAACTTCAGCAACAAACACACCCATATTCACTCAGTGAAGGAAACAGTTAGCTGTTGTTCGATGTGTTGCAGGGTGCTGTCCCATTCAGGGGTAGAGGTGCTGCAAGACGCTACTTTCTCGAGGGCTCCAAGCCTGCACACTCTGTAAGTATCGCATTCAACTGCTCATAATCTCGCAATTAATTCGCAGCGAGTATAATGTGGGCAGGTGTGAGGGCCGACTGAGAGCAGCTGTGTGCGCTGCAGAGAGCCACATCTGGGAGGATGCGCGCGCAGCCTTATGAAGGGGGAACCCCGGAATGGCGAGTTTGGTTCTCATATATGCTGCAAACACAACCAGTAACTTTATAACAAGAACGTAAGGATTTATGTCACTATCTGGCGATGACGCAACCTGAGAAGTGTTTCACATACAACAAATTATGAACCACATGAAGAGCTAGCATAAACAGGGATATACAGACAGCAAGGTAGTCTCGTAAACCTCCTCTTATTTTTCAAAATAGAGAAAATATTATTAAAATAATCGATATGAGTTGATGTGTACTGCAAAGTCTAGTGCTTCATCATCTCAAAATATCACCACCGAAGACATCCTGTGCCTGGTCAGTCCTGTGCTACTGTCATACACAGATTTCAGTGCGACTGACAGCCTTGTCCACAGACCCAACATATGCAACAACTGTCACAGAGTTTGTGTTGAATGTTAGAAGCTGAACACAATTTGATCGGTATCTCGTCTTAGAATCCATCCTCAATTAAGCCTGGCTGAGTCGACTCCCATTTCTCTATTTCCGTGACAATGCAGTCGTCGCACCCACACTACTGACGCTCAGTAATGGTTAATATTGGTTATTCCTAATGCTGATTAAGAGTTAATGTCTCTTGATAGTTAATTCTGGTTAATGCTAGTGTATGATGCTCGATGGTTAATACTGGTTACTTATTAATGGCGGCTGGTATCTAACTGTGGCTAACAGTAAGTTCAATGTTTCTCCCGCGCTTGCAGACATTTGGACAACAACCGCCTGGCCACTCTGCCCGAACCCATTCTGCGCCCTGAGAACCAGCTGGACACACTGTGAGTACTGCGCAAGTCTGTTGCTGGCTTGTGTTGGGGAAGGCTGAGGGTTCTGCAATTTCCTCGCCTCCACAAGGCAGAGACGTGCTGGGACAGAGTTTGGAACTAGGCCAAGCTAAACTCGTGTCTGTGTCATTTCAAGTATACTAAAAGAAACACCCTTTCACCAAACTACACGGAGGCACATGCCACAAGACTCCGATCTTGTGACAGTCTCAAATCTCGTACTTAAATCAATAAAAGAGTTAAGTTGCCCGTGTGCTTAATTAAGCATCACTCCAGAAGGGTGGACGTATGGGCGAATGGATGTACAGCTTCACAAACTTTTAACCTCGGTGCTATATGCAAACGAATGGTGAGCTTCAAGCCCTGGCCTCTTTACCCCTGTGAAGGAGCCCCAGGGTACCCAGTGGAGAGGATGCTAAATTGGGCACACACCAGTTCGAACGTCGCGGTGGCAAAGTATCTCTGCTCCCTCCACCGGAAATTGATTTCAAATCCTCTGCTTCTCCAGCCCGTAGCCTCGCAAATACGTGAGAGTTTCGAAACGTCGGTTTGTTCTTTTCCGTGACTCATACTGTATTTTGAAACAGTCATGTCTGCTTCATTAAAAAAAATGCGGGACTGTAAATATTTTCGGAGTGTAGGCCTATACATCAACTTTTTATTTTCGTCTGTTGTTTCTGTCTTGTTGCAGAATCCTCAGACACAATCGGCTATCCGCTTTGCCAAGGGGAGCGTTCCGCAACCTGCACAACCTCCGTGAACTGTAAGTAAGCTCATGGAAGCCCAACTCATATATGTACATAAAAAGTAAAAGTTGTATGTCGTGAACTTCTGAGTTGTAACATAGCGTAGTGTTTTAGTGTCTCCGTCTTCAGGGCCGAATTCGGTTCAAATCTCCTCCTCCCCCCTCCGTGGATCTGACTCATCAGCCCTGTCGAAATATTGCTACGTATGAAACAACTATATTCTCACTCCAGCTACTTCGACACCGAAGACGGAAATAAAATGATCCTCCGAAACGTCGGTGAACTTTAACCGGACTATACGACTTCACATACAATATAAGACTATTCGGGAAAGAAGACAAGAAAATGAGATTTTTCATTCAAGATCAGGACCCATTGAATTTGGAGTGCGTTACCGGTGAGCCAGCCTGCTCGCCCTCCGTTTTACTGTGCTGGCTCCCATCCCCTCCTGTCGACGTGTTGTTTCGACTGCCGGATACTTTCACTCGGAAGATGTGACATGTTTTCTTTCGCAGGCCTGACTGAATTTATATACGGCCGGACTGGGAGTTGCTTCTTAACCTCGTTACGGTAACTGCAGCTCCCGGTCAACAAGCTTCCTTTTCGCTTCTGTATGTTTTCTTAGGCGCTGTCAGTGTATAGCGGCGAATAATGGGATTATACAGGGTGATTCATTCGGAGGAGACACCGAACTAATAATTATAAATCACGCAGTAATTTACCGATGGAAACGAAACTTGAGGAGTGCATACCTCGGTAGATGTGGAGATAATTGGCCTATAGCAGATGTCAAAATTTGTTCCCTTCCACCTGGAGACACAGGCCTACAGGACGCGAATGTTGCAGCCAGCATGGCGGGAGGGATCGCAGACTGAAGGAAGTGACGCGAACCGGGCATGAAAGTACCGTGACAGTGCTGCAAAGTACACACATTTGCCATGTTTTGTTTCATCGGTAGTTTGTTTACTGCGTGCTACACGTATAATGACTACTTTGGAGCCTCGTCCAAATGAATCACACTGTAGATGGTGACGTCGCCAGTGCCTCGGCCGAGACTGGAACAGAGTACCTCTGGAACATGTCTAGAATGTTACCGCCGTGCAAACCTGCTCGTTTCGCACACCGCAACGAGAACAATATCAAGTCTGTGGATCTACTTCGTGGCATAAAGCTGCACCTGTGTCTAATTAAGCACTGGATCATGAAGACGTATGGGACAGCGGAGGCACAGATCCATGCATTCTTACCGAGCTGGTTTGTGTACTTGTATTAGGGAGGTGCTTGGTTCCAATCTGATCCCGGTCACCGGCTACACTGACTGAGGTTTTTCATTGCACTCCTCAGTCTCCTCCAGGCAAACTCCGGGATGCTGTATCGATCTGGCAAGGTTCGATTCCTTCCGAATCCATTACAAGTCATTAATCACAGATCATCCTACAGTCCGACGCGATGCGCTCCGAGATACTGATGTATCACATGACACCACACTCGATCGATTTCATAGAGCACAGTTCGCCCTACAGATATCGCCTGCACATCAGACTTCACGCACAACACTCGTTGCGGAGAAGTTGCCGCATAAGCACGGCGCTCAGAACGAGAGCGCGGTCAGAGAGATGTTCGTCCGCGCCTTCAGGATTCACCGGGGCAGTCTTCAAAAACTGATTCCGCGGAACATGGTCCTTCCTGACAAGCTAACGGTCTTTCAGCTGAAAAAATTATTTACCTCATACGGAACACGAAAATTAATCACCATGCTCACAAGTGCCCATCACTGAACACTGTCTTGAGTCAGATAAATACCATCTACACGTCCAAGTCAGATTCATGTGAGATCCACTTTAATATTATAATCCCATATGTACTCAAATATCCCATGGGATCTTATCAGGTGGCGTGATTAAAATTCAACATGGACACCATCTATGCGTGCTAGGTGCCCCTTCGACAGGAAGCAGATTGACAAAGTAACTGACGAACTAACAAATTAACCAGTATGCTAAATAAAACATTTATGGCCTCTCAAATTGCTGAGCTTTGCCAGAAATTCCTTCTTTTTCTAGAATAAAAAATATGTTTATTTTAATCACAACAGCCCGCCATTGTATGTATTCTCAGCCAATCAAAATTCACAGTTTCACAGTATACGTCAGTAAGGACATTGCGTCTCAAACAGGAGCCACACAGCCTTGTAATCTGCCAGTATTTGCAGATTTTGTTGGAACGTTTCGGACACCTTTGTTTGAAGACAACCAAGCATGTAATATTATTGAGGTGTTATGTTTGTTTCCAGAACTCGGCAGCCTATGAAGTTTTACACTGTATTACATGCATGTTTACAATCTGTGGGGGGTCTTCAGACACCCGCTGTACACCTATACAGCGTCCACAGGCGTAATGTTGTGTGCTCTGAATTGCTTATAGAACTTGGGAGGCGGTTACTCTCTCTTGCGTGCATTGTGGCAACTGTTCGAACACCCTTTGTATACAGATACTAAATGCGTTGTATTATGTTACGTTTAATTGTTTGCAGAGCTCGGAACGTGATGGAGGTATATCTGAGGATTATCCGTGACAAGGCTGCAATTCTGTCTGTTGTCTGTTCCAGAGACTTGAGGCATAATCTACTTGCTGAGGTGGATGGCGACGTCTTCAAGCCGCTTTCGCGTCTCGAGATACTGTGAGTGATCTCTCAGTTCAGTTTGGGGGTCTCAAACAAAAGCAGGTGGGGTCAGACCGCGAAATTACTCAACACGAATGCCTGTCATAATCAGAAAATGTCTGGATTTCCGACAGATCTATTACGAGTAGAATGGAGGACATCTGATAAGCCCTTCCATTATAGATACTGTATTTAACCCTTCAAAGCGCAGTGATTATACCACAGCGGTACCACCTGCTTAAACACTAGAATACATTGCATTCTGCCCACAGAGTGTATCTGTGTGTTCCGTATGGCTCTCACAGTAAACAGCGACTGTTTCCCTACACAGCATTAACCGGTTGGGCTTTGTAGCGGAGACGTAATGTTTCCTGTGAGGTACGGACTGAACATACTAAAACTCTGCATTCTGCCCACAGAGTGTATCTGTGTGTTCCGCATAGCTCTCACAGTAAACAGCGGCTGTTTCCCTAAACAGCATTAACGGGTTGGGCTTTGTAGCGGAGACGTAATGTTTCCTGTGAGGTACGGACTGAACATACTAAAACTCTGCATTCTGCCCACAGAGTGTATCTGTGTGTTCCGCATAGCTCTCACAGTAAACAGCGGCTGTTTCCCTAAACAGCATTAACCGGTTGGTCTCTGTAGAGGAGACGTAATGTTTCCTGTGAGGTACGGAATAAATTTATATATATTATTGAGAGATAAAACTGTTAATCCAAACCCGCCTTCTCGTCACAGAGAATGTTACATAAGGACTATGACCGCAAGGGTTCAGTTGAAAATAGACCTCTGGTCGTGAGTCTCAAGGGGGTTGGCGCTGAGGCGAACTGATTGACTCTAAACCGCCAGTCGTAAAGTAACTCTGACTTTGACTTGCTGCTCCAAATTATCATTCTGAATTAATAAGGAAATGTAAATTCCGCGGCCCTTGTCCACAGTGGTTAACAAAATGATCTGACGTGAACTAACAAATTCTTTTACAATCAGGTTAATTAGCACTGCTCAGGTCCTGGATAATTTCCTTCGGCTTATTATGGCCAAAACTTATTTTTTCCGCCTTTGTAGCATTAAATATGGATTAAATCTAAAAACTACGCATAATAGTTGCACCATTTCTTCCTGAGATATTGACCGCTTAATGCTAATGGCCGGCCGCGGCTGCGCAGAGAGTTTCCACTAACACGTGCTCGCAGGGAACTCTGAAACCATTCATCTCTCTGTGCAGAAGAAAGGGACGTGATATTTAAACTAATGCAGCGCGTTTTTTCCGCAAGGTCCGCCTCCAACTGCTGTAAAAAGGGGCGAGAGATGCGAAGACAAGTTAATTAAAACATGCCAATAGATAAATCGGACAGAAATGACGAACTTATGCAGTCAATACAAAATTGCTTTGTGCCTGATATTCAGAATGGAGCAGATCGAGGGGATGGGAGATTGTGAAGGCAACAAAATGAACTGCCTTGATTGGGTTTATGGAATTTCGAGCCAAATGAAGTTTCTAAGAACTGTTCATATGACATTGTCTAGTTTAATCTCCTAGCCGATCCACTGCCCGACCTGGTCACCATAGCAACCCTTCCAAGAAAGGGTGTAAGCTGATTCAACCTACTTCGCCTCCCATGGGACTCTCCTGTTGTCGCTTGATCCGGAAATACACAAGCCATGTGTTGCAGGTGGGGGGGGGGCTACTTCCTATGTCTTGAGAGAACAAGATCTGCTAATTGGGCGCGACCGCGCGAATGAGCCGGCATTCATGTCATGCGCCCACTGTCCGGAGAGACATGTCTTGAAGCACACGTCTGATGACAGGTGAGGGGCGGGGCGGGGGTGGGGGCGGCAGTAATAGCATTTGTTTGCAAACTTACGTTCACGTCTTTTAATAATATTTTGACGGGCCATCAAAGAGTCATGGGTCTCCATATCGAAACATTGATGTCGCCAAGGTCACAAACAATTCCAGTTTTTGGTGTTTATATTTGCTATATTCCCCCCCTTTCAATTTTTCTTTCAAAAATCGAGAGGGAAGATTCTGGCTTATCACCTATCAGCGTCAACGTAACTAACGGATATACTAACTAACTAAGAAGTTTTTAGTTAGTTTATTGAGGTGGGGTGACACTGAGTGACACTGACTGTACCAGCCCCGGATGATAGAGAACTGGCAGGGGAAACCGAAGTACTTAGAGAAAACGTGCACCAGTGTCACTTTGTCCACCACAAACCCCGCATGACTCGGGGCGCCGCCGCGTGAGCTAAGGCACAACCTCACTAACCAGCTAACTGAGCGAACAACTGCTGAAGGAACTCTCTCACTGACCAGAAAGTTCTGCGGCAGATTCATCCTTAGCATGGGGAGTGTGGTCCGTACTGCCGTGTAGTCTGGTAGATGGGACCACCTGCTGCCTATATCTTCAGGGTAAAAATGGACGCAGCAAGTTCCTTCAAAACGCTGGCAGAGGCAGTGTTCTTAGACCTGACGTCTGGCCGAGGCATGAGAAGTAACAGGACAGTGGGTGCTGCAGCATTTTGGGAGGAAGGGATGGTGACGCACTGTAAATATAACCCACACACCCTGAAATTCTATCTCAGTCAGAAGCCCCGACCAAACCCAATGCGCGTTCTGCTGGCAACAAGGGCAGTAGACACAGAGTTCACTGCATGTGCATCGAACCCGGATGCCATGCAGTTTGTGTAGGCAAGCTCAAGGAAGGAGAAGCCAGGGTAAGTAGGCCTGTAGGCGGTCTGTTGAGAAGTAATGGTGGTGTGGCGGCCGAGATCACCGAGATCACCGCGGCTCGCTCCCGTAGCAGATGCAGGAGTACAGTAGCTCTCAATTTTTAATGTGGACACAGATTTAAGCAAGAAGATATATTTCCACAAATCAGTTCTTGAAAGGAGAAACCTTTCAAATTAAAATTACGGTCATTTTCGGATGTGATGATAATCTCTCGTGAAATGTCACACCCCAATATTTAGAATTTGGTATACTTTAACATTGATCGCCTCTCTGGTCTAGTGGTCAGAGTTCCAGGCTACAGGTCCAGAGGTCCCGGGTTCGATTCTCGGCTCTACCAGATTTTTTTAGAAGTAGTGGGTCTGGAATGGGGTCCACTCAGCCTCGTGAGGATAACTAAGGAGCTATTTGAAGGAAACAGCGACTCCAGTCTAGAAAACTGAAATTAACGGCCGTGGAGATCCGTCGCGCTGACCACGCGACACCCTCTATCCGCAAATGTTTGCACTAACTTCGCCGAAAAGCGGCGGTCACTCGGGCGGTATAGTTCGCTTGCGGACTACAGGCCACGGAGTTAGTTATACTTTCATATTTACATAAACGGTATAATATGCAATGAGCGAAACTGCAGAATAAAATCCCCGGGTCTGTGCACGTGTATCTCCTTACTTGGTAAAGCGACACCTAGGTCGCCTCTGTGTTCACGTGGGATTCTTGTGACGTCACTCACTCGATAAAGATGACTAATCAACGAGCGTTTGTTCCCAGGTACCTGAGTGAGAACAGGCTGAAATCGGTACCCCGGTTCGTGCTGCTACCCGCACTGCAGGTTCTGTCACTGACCCACAATCACATCGCATGTATCGAACCCAGGGCCTTCCCGAACCTGCCGAACCTCCAGAACTTGTAAGTACACACGGACTCGCCACTGCATGTTAGCGTAGTGTACTGAGCTCCAAATGTTACGACACATCAGAGAATGCGGCAGCAAAAGCCACGCGGACACGTCTGAAGGCAGAAGAAGGTCGCGGTTTGAGAGTAAAGTCATGTTTCTTGAAGAGGCGACATTAAAGCGTCGCGACGGAGGCGCTGCTAATACGTATGTGTTGGGCGCACTCCAATCGAGAATAGCGGTAAGCCCGTTTTATCGCACGAAAAGCAATAACACTAATGGGTATCTGCGCATGCGTCAAAATTACTGTGAAGCACAGACTGAAGGTCTGGCGGTAATCACTGAATGCCCATTTGAGGATCCAATGGCCTCCCCGCTCACCTGACCTCAGTCCGTTTGATTTATTTCTGTGTAATGGACAAACAAAGGGTGTCCTTCAGATGTGACGCCGCTACAAAAACTGAAAGGCAGGTTATGGGGCATTACAGTTGCTATGGCAACAGATGTATTGCAGGTCGGATGTATGCCCAGGCAGAGACGGGTTCATAACGAAATAACACGACCAAAACAGTAGCTCTGAAGCTGGAACCAGTATGTTCCTCCGAAACGTTTATTAACTACCTACCAGTAGAAGACAGTGTCACGTGTATGAGTGACTATAGAATGGGTTTGGTTTGGTGAATAGATTTGCTGACCGCTTACAGATTGTAACTACAAATAACCATAACTCTATCGCTATCTACACACTTTACAATTCGCTATAGCACACAATCTAGAGTTCTCGGTCTGTTACTAGACGTTTCCGGGAAACGGCTCCAACAGTGGCTATTCCTCTGCTTCTCTTAACAGACTCCTGTACAGAACTGACTAAGCTCAAAATCTCGTTTCGCTTATAACCTCCCGGCACGGACCACGTAGAAAACACAGCTCTTCCAGTGTTTTAGTATAACTGTTGCATTATTAACAATCTGTTAAATAGCAACGGGAATGTGTTTACCGAACCGTTTCCCAGAAACGGTTCTGGTATATGCGCCCATCTCGCGGTCGTTGCATAGCAACGGCTCTACACGCTTCAGTATCATAAATCAAAGGACTGAAATATGAATCGTAACTGGCATAGACATATGAAACCTTAGACTGAAGTCGCAGGCAGTGTTATACTCCGAAATATCCTACAAGACCACACGGGGTCATTACCCGAAAACCGCAATATTAATATTCACGCCCTAAAAGTATCAAATCCGTTCATTTAGAACCTGAAAATGGAGGCCTTATTTTCCACTCGGACATTGGTTAATCGCCAACCTGACTGTACGGTATCACAAACCAAAAACCACAGGAGTGATATTCACAGCCGTAAAACATCAAATTGTATACAGTTTATTTTAATGTGAACCTGAGGATGGAAGCAAAAGTTCTCTCCGATACGTTGGTGCCTATCTACCAAACTACACGGTATCACACCCCAGGATACACTAATCTTAATTAGTTTTGTTATTCTGCTGTGCCACATGCAATGAACATCCAAGTACGAGATGCCTGCACTGCCCTGAATTCCCGGAGCAGCGGGCCCAGGGAAAGGGGGGGATGTTCTGTAATAAATGCGCAGAAGAGTGGGACACCCGAGTCGGGCTTCTGAGACTGGCAACGCGGAATTCCTCTGAATCTTTTCATGTCACTCTCAACCCACCCCCGCGTCTTTTAAACTGAAATTCTTGTTTCAAACGAGGAATCTGTTTGAGATACACTAACGAACTCTGCTTGTCTAATACTGATTACACATCCTGCATAACTGTCGCTCAGTTCAGAAAGGAATGGCCGATCCATATTCGCACAACCAGTCGCTGGTTCGGTCGCAACCCCTGGCCATTCGCCTCGCTTCTGATCTCTTGTTTCCGTGCCGCTTGGGGGAAAACGGGGCAAGGCTGGCATGCCAATCAAAAAGTGTTCAAACCATTGGACTGTGTTCATTACAACTGCTGTCCCGACATTTGGTGGAAGCGTGTTTATCTTTCAAGAATATGCCACTGGTGAACATGTCCTATCGGGCAACAATAATATGTTTGACGTTTCGCACCTCAATTCCATTCCAAGCATAAACATATATATTAAAATATGACGCTGTTAAAATAGGCCAACATGAATATTCTGCTGTTTAACTGCAAAATGTTCCACCGCTATGCCAATACTGTGTATAACGAAAGCAGGGAGAACACACGCCTACGTTGGCAACAGTCAACTTGGCCCATATGACGCGGATGCCCCACCCTCCCCTACACTTCTACCCAGAAAATGGAAGCGGGTTACTTTCTTCTGTGGATAATTTCACGGCCCCGTCGGTAGCTAGACTACGCAGCACTGGATAGAGGACAGGAAGTGGTCGTGGTTTAAATCGAGGAAACATCGCAGAATTTGCCTGGAGTGACTGAGGAAAACCACATAAAACCCCAGTCAGGATATCCAGTGTCCCGGCCGAAATTCGAACCGAGTGCCTCCGGAATACGAGCCTAGAGCATTACCATGACGTCAGTCCGTTCGGTGCAGCATTGCCCCGCAACACTTCCCCAACCGCCTGCTGACGTCACACCGCTCTGTGTTTCAGGTACCTGTCATGGAACGAGTTGCGACGCCTGCAAAATGACACATTCGCCCAACTCACGCACCTGCTCAGCCTGTAAGTATAGACACCCCGCAGTGACTGTCAAGTGACGAGGCGGAATAAGCAGCCGTGTGGTTGCGGAACCGCAACGGAGAAAGTTGAGTGCACATGCGCAGAACAAGGAACTCCGAGCAGAGTTCATAAAGCCCGTTGCAGTACCGCGTAGATTTCTAGTCATACAAATCTAGTGCTCTTGCTATTGTCATGGGCTACCTTTGTGGAGATTCTGCCAGAGCTGAATTTGTAACATATAACTTCCAAGTTTCGCATCGCTGCCATGTTCGTAACTTGTTGAATCACAACGTATAATGCTTATGCCCTGTCTCCGCCTATGCTAAACAGTTCACCGGTTAACACAATTAAACCGAAAGCTGGATATGAATTTCTCAAGACACGCAATGGTTTCATTTGTCACGTTTTACAAAAAGAATTGCCACAACAAAAGCAGTATGTTTCACAAAGATCCATTACTATAATTAATTTAAGAATAATTTACTGAGAGTCGATTCCGCGTCACAAGTTGGTGCGTCCGCCATGTTGTCGTTACACATTGAGGGGAATAAGGAATTAGAAGTAGGGATAGCACACAGCAGACAGTTGGCAGAAGCCAGCAAACGTTGCCTGTCTCACCTATACACAAACAGAGAGGCTTCAATCTGTGAATGACATGCCAAACGCAGCGAGATCGAACAGAAGGCTGTGTGACCTTGAATAACGGCAAGGGCTCATTATGTTCCAACAGTTTCATTCGCAGGAATACAGAACGTTAAATATAGTATGTAATTACCTTCGTAACGGGACGGAACATTTGTTTCGAAAACTGATTTTCGGTCTGGTAAGCGCGAAACGTTTCTACCTCTACTGAATAGACGGACAGCTTTGTTTTCGCAGATCGATTGGCTGCATCACAGGAGAGCGGAGAGCCATTAGTGGTGCCTCAGAGCCGATATAAACACTCAGGACACGCGAGGCTCTCGTATGACAGCTGCTTCAGAACAGCAAAACGTTGCAACTTTTACCGCGCTACGCCCTGGCGTTTCACAGCGCTAAGCACTAACGTGCGACGTTTCTGGGGACTCAGGTGCGGCTTAAAAAAGTTTGGGCCCCGATAAAATTAAACCTCACCCCCCCCTCACCCTATGCAACGCCAACCGTAAGCACACCAGAAGCGAAAACATGTCCGTTACCAATAATTTAAATTGCAAACCTTATTTTTCCCCACTTATTTCATTTACAGCAGGTAGAACCAGCTGACAACATAAATGTGTTTAATTAACATCATTAAGTCAATGGCGTAATTACAGCAAAAAGCGAGGGGCACGGGAGCGACTGTGTTATAAATCGATAAATATGAAACAGAAATAAAAATGAATACAATTTACTGTCAGATTCGGGCTAGATCAACGCGAACGTACAAATTTACGCCCATAATTAAATATACACCATATCGAAAAAGTATATGAAATTGAATTTGTGGACCTAACCATCCGCCATTTTCTGTTACGTAACAACCATTCGGAAGATGACGCAGTTCCAATTAGTTACAAGAGACTAATTATTTTTCCTATCCGGAAATCAACAACACAAATTTTCTCCAAGTTCGTTCGCTGTACGCTAGACTTCGTGACAGTTGCGCGGGGGAGCGGGGAAGAAGGGAACTGTCACTTTCAGACATAATTTGCAGGGCACTGTACAGTCTACGTTACGTAAACTTAACACCAGAGCACCAAGGAACATTATCAGCATTACAGAACTCTCCAACTGTTGCTCCAGTTGTCATACGATATTTGAAACATCCTGTATACAGCTGTGTGACAGATCGACACACAATTTATCAAGACGACAAATAAGTCTGCTGGTAACTATGGTAACGCCATCCTCGTGCACGCCTCTAGCAAGTACCTGTTCTTTTCACGCTGTGATATAGCCCTAATTGCAGCGTCTGTTTATATAGGCGTCTGTCTTAAATAGCGTCCTTCTACCTTATCCGCAGCGTATTGTCGTCATTGTTTTCGTGAGACTGATCGCAGGCTTCAGGCACTTTGTGCTAACTGACTAACTAGCTCACTACCTGGAGCAGTGGTGACAGGGCGAGTTTACGGCTGTGTTCACAAGAGCTCGCTACTGGCCCGTATCCGCAATTCTCACCATAACCCTTGTCTTTATTGCTAGTGGGGTGGGACTAAGTCCCTTGTACGGCGGCCACTTCTGGCCTATTGTACCAGCCCCAGATGGTAGGTGAGGGTGATTGTGGAGCAATTGGTGGAATGAAGATTGGCAGGGGAAACAGAAGTACTCGGAGAAAACCTGCCCCAGCGCCACTTTGTTCACCATAAATCCCACTTGACCAGAGCCGGGATCGAACCCGGACCGCCGCGATGGGAAGCCAGCAACTAACCGCTTGAGCGCGGCCCTCACCATAACCTTACTCGAGTTAATTCCAAATAACTTCTTCCTCTCAAGCTTTCCAACTCAGACCTTACACACTTGTCCTCTCTTCTCTCGTGAGCTCCAAATCTCAATCTTCTCCCCGCGGTCTCCGATTATATCTGACAGAGAGCAAGGATTGTACTCGGTAAAGTGCCTTATCATTCAATCCTCTTCTCCCACCTGCAAATTCATCCCCCTCCGGTCCGAATATTCCTCACAGCAGCCTCTTCTCAAACACGTTCGGTCTGTCTGTGAGAGACCGAGTTGCACACCCGTGCAGAAGCAGAGGCCACCTCACAGTTCCCACACAGCAGCAGACTTCAGGGAGCCGAAAGCCAGTCTAAACTGCTCCTCACTTCTGCACGAAAGCAGGTCCGAATTACATCGAGGAAGCTCTTTCAACGTTTCTGACTTGCATTCTGGAGACTCTTGCTACACTGAACAAGGTTTTCGTTGTTTTCCTCAGTCCCTTCAGGATAATATCTCAGAATAGGTCACGACCGCTTCCTTTCAAAGACGTTCAAGTCCACTGTTCCCTAATGATCCTGCCACTCGACGCAGCAGCATGTGAGATACTGAGAGCGTCATTAAACAGAGCATGGCGATCTCCGGTTGGCTTGCGGGCCACAAGTTACGCGCACCGTTAGAGCACAAAGTGAAGCTGCAAATGTGCTTCTGAACGGGAAAGTTGGGAAAGCTCTAAGTCTCCGAAGTTTCTGCCGCAAGTTCACATTCACCTGAGAAACGCCAGCCCCGAGCACAACTCGGGGTTCCGTCATGCTCAGAGTCAAAGAAGATGAAATTCAGTAGTTCGCAGAATTGTCACCGAGAAGCACAGCGCTGGAAAACGGATTTTTCTTTGAAACAGAATCTGCCTGCAGCCTCCCACATATACCTGGGCAATCGAGCGGGTTAGAGTGGCGGTAGCGCTCCTGACTCATAGGAAGAGCTTGGTCGGACATCTTGGTCTGGACGTCGGCTGTCCTGCCTGAGGTTTATGTGGTTTTCCTCAGTTCCTCTCATCAAATGGCAGGGTAGTGTCTCCAATTCACCGACGATCCTCGCATCCGACGCTTTACAGGGTGTTCCAGGAGGAAAAGTCAATATTCTGGGAGGCCATAGTATCGGTGATTCTAAGCAGAACACTCTGTGTGTACATGTGTGCTGTTCCGAACGGTTTCCGAGATACAGCTCTTTCACTGCACAGTACACTGTACACTGTACACTGTACAGACGAGCAACACGCCATGTCCTCACATGAGTTGCAAAGTGCATTGATGTTGACGGCGGAATTTTCGAAAATGTATTACACTAGGTAAACTGTACCAACTGTGCCAAGTATCTCTTTCTTATCAACAATTTCAGTGAAATAGATTTGATCACACTGACAATATCTGGCGAAGAGTACAAATTGTGAAGTTCCTCATTACGTAATTTTCTCCAACCTTCTATCTCTTCTTTCCCCGCGGGTCCAAATATCCTCCTCAGCACTCTGTCCTGGAACCCTTTCAGTGTATGAAGATCACTGTGTTCTGGGATGTGACGCCGTGTACTCTGGTAGGCTTGCTGTCTCCATCTTCAGGCATATGATGGCATGTCTCACAAGATAGTTCCATGATGACCTCAAATCCCACTCCCCAACTCAGCAAGACAGTGGACCTGCCATCTGAACCACAACGCCTTCAGCTCCCTTCGCTGTGTTGCCTCCAGCAGCCAGTTCAGTTGCTGTGAAATCAACTCTCTCTTCCATTGTGAGAACCTGCAGATGTTTTTCTTTGCAGGAGTCTGAATGACAACAAAATCCATCACGTGGAAACGGACGCCTTCAGGGAGCTCCCCCTGCTCACATCTCTGTAAGTACTGACTCTCAGCACATTCAGAACAGAGCACGCACCACTCAAATCTTTGCATTTCGCCCTCACAACATACTTCCATGTTTCATGCGATTCTCGCAAGACGCAGCGATTGTTTTCGTTAAAACATTTGCCTGTGCGTGCAGGGCGTCTGCACGTCATAAGAAATTCTTGTTTCAAGTAAATGCAATGTGTACAATTCGAGGTTTTCACGGCGGTAACTATGAAGAATGCTATCTTATGGGACGTGGCGCCCTGTAGATATTGTGTAAACCGACGTTTCGGAGGAACGTCGGTTCACACAAGATCTACACGGCGCCACATACCACAAGATGGCATTCTTCAGTCACCGCCGTGAAAACCTCAAATCCTACACTGTGAAAGGTTGCAAATTTATGCTATAATCGCTTTATTCAGCTCTACCTCTTGCGTAATTATGAATCCATGTTGAAGCATTCACATTTTAAAACGCTTTATTCCAGGCGACAAAGCCTGACGCTTTATTTCTTATTAACGCTTTCAAGAACAAAACTGACTGTTGTTCTGTCATGGCTACTGTTGGTCTCCGTGTACCCAGTACGCAAATTAGAGGCTTTTCTACCTTTAACGTCAGCAATGTCTCACGGTTTAGGTAGGCCGCACACCGGCATGCGTCAAGAGATATAACAGTCAAGACACGATGTCTGCGACATGACGCAAAGAAAGGAGCACAGTTGAAACGAATGAGATTATGAAAACCGCCGCACACCGGTCTGAGTCATGATGCTGACGCCAGCTTCATGCTGACGAATCACGAATGAAGCAAGACTGTGCCTTTTGTCCCATGTCTCGATGCTTGTCTTGACGCAGTTGGTGTGCGGCCACCCTTAGCCTTCAATAAGGCGTGTCACGGCAACAAACAGCATCCGCAAATCTCTGGATATTTCCAGTAAACATAACTTCTCCCTTCGCCCAATCCTACCGAGTTACAACATTATCGCGTTGCCTGTACTGTTTTACTTGTATTGCCTAGGATTCAATTTTAGTCTAGTTTTTGTTATGTACACTTTCAGTGCTCGCCTGTTATAGGCCAGTCGCTGTTGGCAAGCACTCAAATAGAGAACTGAATTATCATCATCGTCATCATCATTATATCAAACTGTCTTTTCGATGCTTTTCCAGTTCACGCCATGCATACTCAGTACATTCATGATTTTGGTGTATTTCAGAAGCCATAACGTGTGCCAGAAAATCAGAGCAGATCAGAACAAGGGCTGTACAGATCAGAGCAGATCAGAACAAGGGTTGTGCGGATCAGAGCAGATCAGAGCAAATCAGAGCAGATCAGAGCAGGTCAGAGCAGATCAGAACAAGGGCTGTACAGATCAGAGCAGATCAGAACAAGGGTTGTGCGGATCAGAGCAGATCAGAGCAAATCAGAGCAGATCAGAGCAGGTCAGAGCAGATCAGAACAAGGGCTGTGCAGATTAGAGCAGATCAGAGCAAATCAGAAAAGGGCTGTACAGATCAGAGCAGATCAGAACAAGGGCTGTGCAGATCAGAGCAGATCAGAGCAAATCAGAACAAGGGCTGTGCAGATCAGAGCAGATCAAAGCAAATCAGAAATACAAATTCTCTAATGACAGACAGAAACTCACCCCAGGGCTGCTGCATCTCTTACACACGTGTGATGCAACAAACTGGTTCTCTTAACTGACATCTGATTGCCTCGTTCCGGAGTCGAACTCGAGGCTCTAGTTGAACCGATGTTAAACAAGTTAACAGCTGGTGTTCAGCGGCTTCTGTGTCGTCACTTGTTTCAGGTACCTGCAGCGGAACCAGCTGAAGAGAGTGGACAGTCAGGTGTTCCGCCACTTGCACAGCCTGGAACACATGTGCGTATTATACAGGGTGTTTCGGAAGTTACAAGGGGAAACATGGGGGGGGAGCAATACTACAAACATTAGATCTCAGGTACTCAGGGTGGTGGCATGTGAGCATGGGTCCAGCAGGGCCCGAAACGAAGAATGGCTGCGCTGGCGAAGTCCAGACCAGCCCAAATAAGGGGGACGACTTTATAGTTTACTGTTTTCTGAAATGTGACATTCTGTGGTAGATTCTTACTAACGTTTCGAAGGAACGAGGTTGCGCCATCTTCAGGACACAAGACCAAGAGGCGCGTGGAAAGAAGGTGGTACGGGCAGGACTGGGGCCCTGAGCAGGAGTATGAGAGCCTCCTTCCTCTTTCCTCCTCCTGTGCCCTCTCTCATCCGCTTCCCAATGTTTCACCCTTCTGCATCTCCCCCCCTCCTATTGGTCCAGTCAGAACCACTCTTTCCCCTCTCACTCTGCTTCTGCATAACGGCCCTTTTGAGGGCCAGCATAGTTTACAGTGTTGTCCCTCCTCGTGCTTGCTCTTGTTCCGTCATGAAGATGGAGGCAACGCCTAACTGGCCCGTTACTGTGTGGCAGATACTTCGACGAGTTCAAGCTCTGCTCGGCTGCTCTGCGGGTCCGCGTTTGCGAGCCGCAAGGGGACGGCATTTCGAGCCTGCAGCACCTGCTGGACAGCGCCGTGCTCCGAGCAAGGTGCGACTACTATAGTATTTCTGTACGTATAAAACAGAGATGTAACGGTGAGATGACCTTGAGCGGATGGGTGTGCTGGCAGTTCGGCGTAAAGTCACGAGGAACACCACTACCCAGTCTTGTTTGCCAACCCTAACGCTGTTTCTTTTTTTGGGGGGGGGGTGAGATGTTAAGGGTAATGCGTTCATATATTACTACATGCCAATGATTTGGTTTGTGGCCGTGTGCACGAGGATTTCTGTGTGGGCACTGCACACGCAAATTTCCTACCCCGTAAGACAGAAAGGTAAGAACAGGAGAAGAGTTTGTGGAAAGAGAAAATCATGGGAGAAGTGAGAGGCACTTTGTCAGAAGGTTCCCAGGCTCCAGTTTCTCGTCCTTCTGATAAGGGCAGCGTTTTCGATTCAAGTGACTTCATGCATATGAGCCCTTCTTGAGAAGGCGCCAGTTCTGCAGCTACTCAGGATTTTATGGACACGAAGGTTCATTACCGTGTTCACAAGCGCCCTTCACTGGTCCCCATCCTAAGCCAGACCGATCCAGTCCATACCACCTCATCCTATCTCTCTAAGATCTATTTTAATATTGTTCACACACCTACGTCTTGGCCTTCCTAGGGGTCTCTTTCCTTCTGGCTTTTCTACAAATATCCTATGTACAACACTCTTCTTCTCATTCGTGCTACATGCCCTGCCAATATCATCCTCCTTGTCTTGATCATTCTAATTGTACTTGGAGAAGAGTACAAGTTATGAAGCTGCTCACTATGCAGTTTTCTCCGGCCTCCTGTCACTTCATCTCTCTTCAGTCCAAATATTCTCCTCAACACCCTGTTCTCAAACACCCTCAGTGTATGTTCCTCCCTTAATATCAGAGACCTAGTTTCACACCCATACAGAACCACAGGCAAAATTATAATTTTGTATATTCTAATTTTATGTCCTAATTTCGATTACGTAAGGAAACTTCAAATTTATCAATGTGAGTGTTAATATTTTTAAATTCAACTTCTATATATTGTGTATGGGAAAAGAAGAACGCGTGCTTCTGCCCGGTATTGTTCTCAGTTGGTAGCCCTGTCTTATTGTGTTTGATTTTAGTGTGTGGGTTATGGCGGTCCTGGCCTGCGCTGGCAACACGCTGGTTCTGCTTGGCAGACTGGTGACTCGCGAACCGAACCCCGTCCACTCGCTCTACATTAAGACGCTTGCCTTGGCAGACTTACTGATGGGAGTGTACCTCCTGATCATAGCAGCGGCGGACTGGCATTACCGCGACATTTACGTCAAGCACGACTTTCAGTGGCGGCACAGCCCCATCTGCAACATCTGTGGTACGTGTCACGCAGGCGAGCCAACCTAACTACAAAATCTGGAAATTGGGTAGAGACAGAGGTAAAGGCAGAATGGCCCCTAAGCATGACTCCATGAAGGTGTATGGAGAAGTGCAGGTATAGATCCACGCATTTCTAGCTCTTGCACAGATAAAATCCAATGCTCAGATTCATGCCTTGGTCGCTTTATCCCTGCGAAATAGGCTCCCAGCATCCCTTGTATAAGGGGCACTGGGTGGGCCGGACGCTGTGATGAAAAGAATTCCTTCCCCTGACTGGAACTGAACCTCAACTGGTTCGCTCTCCAGCTGAGGCCTAGTCACTATAGCGACTGAGCTATATCAGCTTTTAGTTTGAAAATAAGATATTTCGTATTTATGGAGAAAAAGAATTACTTGAAAATTGGGCGAAGAGAAACGAGTTATCCATTCAGTAATTTGCAATAAACAGGCTCCTGTCTTCCTGTCCGGACTTGCACTCGTTGTATTTGCGATCAAAATCGGACAAGAATAACGGACGCTTTTCATGGAGACGTAACACGCATTTCCACGCGTGCCTCTACCATAACTCGCTAAGTGTTCATCGCAGTGAAAAATATTTTTCGAACAAAATTTTCAGAGGAAAACGAAACACGCGTTTCATGTGCGACACACTGGGTCCGTAAAAGCCTGGCGGTTTTCAGGAGAGCTGACGGTAAGTTTTTGCAAAGCAGCAGCTTTTCCTTCGCTCAACTGACACTCCAGATGCACTTTCAATCCTAAGCAAATAAAATATAACATTAACATGGCCCACGAAACCAACTGAGTCCTAACGACTCAGCAGTAGTGCCAACATGAGTGTTTCTAGTGCAGGTTTAAGCCCCGTGACACAACCCAGCAGTAGTGCCAACATGAGTGTTTGTAGTGCAGGTTTCCTGAGTACCATGAGCTGCGAGTTCTCCGTTCTCATCCTCACGCTCATCACGAGTGACCGTCTCGCCTCTGTCACGCGCCCCTTCGACAGGCGGCAACCCTCACTGCGCCGCGCCACGCTGCTCGTCGCGGTACTGTGGCTCCTGGCGGCGATCGTCGCGGCGCTGCCACTGTGCGTCGAGACGGTGGATTACTTCGGCGAGGAGTTCTACGGCGGAAATGGGGTCTGCCTTCCGCTGCACGTCCAGGATCCGTTTGCTGATGTCAGTGCCTCACGAGGCTTCTGCTTCACATCTCATGCTGCAAACAGAACACAGTAACTTTCTAATGATGACGTAACAACGCACGTCACTGTCTGATCATGACGTACCATCCAAGGTGTTTTAAACAAAGTATATACTAGTATAGCTAGACATACGCAGCATGAAGCAACGCTGAGAAGCTGAAAATGAGAGAAATTTTAGAAGTGGGGCTCGCGGTAGCGTAGTTTGTTGAGACACTATTCTACTAGCCCGGAAGGTCGCGGGTTCGAGTCCCGATGAGGTCACTGGATTTTCCAATTGACCTAATCCTTCAAGCCGCACTGTGTCCCTGGTGTCGACTCAGCCTCTAACAGAAATGAGTACCAGGAATCTTTCTGGGGGTAAAGGGCCGCAGGCGCGTAAGGCCGACATCCTCACCGCCATCTGTGAGCCGATTGTCTAGATAATGTGTGAGCCTCGACGAATCACAACCCTATGGGCCTTCACGGCCTGTTACAGGGATAGCTTTACCCTTATTACATCGTAAGTTCCAAGTGTTGAATTTGAGGTTAACACATCGGTGACTATGAAGAGTACTATACTCTGGGATGTGACGCCGTGTAGTCTGGCAGAGCTCGCTCACCTTTCAGACGAACGTACTGTCCCCAACTTCAGGATCTAAGAAGAAGCCAATCACGCAACCTGCAAGAAGCTGATGTTTGTTGCTTGCTTACACTTCGACTCTCAAGAGGGAGGCACCACATTCGTCCGAAACGTCGGTGTCTTCACATCCCAGAAGGTAGTACGAACGTCCCGTGTTTAAATTCACAGAACGTTGTAACGCTGTGTCGCAGGGTTGGGAGTACTCGGCTGCCATGTTTATCGTTCTGAACACGGTGGCGCTGGTGTTCATCAGTTGCTCCTACTGGCGCATGCTCCGTGCGGTGCGCTCCTCAGGGCTGTCCCTGCGCTCCACACAGGAGAGGCAAGATCACGCCCTGGCACAGAGGTTCCTGTTCATCGTGGCCACTGACTGCCTGTGCTGGATCCCCGTCATTGGCGTCAAGTTGGCAGCACTGGCAGGTACGTTCTCCAATTCATTGCTTACTCGAGCCATTATCCTGGTACTTATCTTGAGGGTCTGAAGAGAACCACGAAAGTCCTCAGTAGAGAAAGCCGGCTTCCCGACCGAGACTATAACCAGGCACCTCCAGACTCGTATGCAGGAGGTTCTTGGTTCGAATTACGGCCGGGACAGTGGTAACAAGCGTCGGTCGTAGCCCGGGCTTGTCTCCTGATCCTGAGTGCATGCCCAGTTCTGAGACGGAGCGCATGCCCAGCTCTGATCCGGAGCGCACGCCAAGTTGTGATCAGGAGTGCATGCTCAGCTCTGATCCGTAGCGCACGCCAAGTTGTGATCAGGAGCGCATGCCTAGTTCTGATCCGAAACGCATGCCCAGTTCTGATCAGGAGCGCATGCATAGTTCTGATCCGTAATGCATGCCCAGTTCTGAGCTGGAGAGCATGTCTGGTTCTGAAAAGCCATTTCCACGCCTCCTCGTCAATTTCCTCAGCATACATGAACACTAAAACCTAACTTCTACCCTGAAGATAAAGGCAGTATGTACATCCGAAACGTCGGAAACACTGCCCATATCCACGACGCAAAGGCCCGGACAACATTCTACACGCCTTGAATGTCACACGGCGGTCAGGAGGGTGGAGACAGACGGGCAGTTTGTTTGGCTCGAAGTAAAAACTGAGCCGCAATTTGTCAATCCCTGTTTGTTTCCACGAATTAAAGTTATTAATTAGTGTCATTTGTTGTCATCACGTGACATGAATTTTCCTCATTAACTTCCAAAATATCCACATGTATTTAGCCTTTTATTAAACGTAACGAGTTGTACGAAAAAACAGACGAACAATTTTAATTGCGAAGTCAGACGGGAGGCGGCGGATAGGTGCGTACACTGCCGCCTGTCGGAGCGTCATGAAAGCTGGCATGTAATTACTTGCCGATGTTAAATTAGTTTTGCTTTTAAAGAGTCGTAGATGAAAGAGCATCCAGCTCGTTTCATTTAGCCGTTATTCTGCCACAAACTTTTCTTCGAATCAGACTGCCGTGTTCTTTACTGTGTGCATCTGTACATTCCGTGTACACAGCAATTAGGGCGCTCTGTGGCGTGGAGCCTGGTCCGCACGGGTTGCAGCACATCGCTCCCGTGAATAACTGCCGATACAGACACAAGCTTCACTTCCGCGGAACAGGGACATTCTTGACAAACTGTTAAATGCTCGGTTGATCAATACATTCAGTTTCTTCTGTGGAACCCAAGGGTTCGCTACCGAGTTCACAAAATCCCACGACTGGACCATATCCTGAGCCAGAAGAATCCACTCCACACACTGATATCTGACTTCTCTAGGATCCATTTTAATATTACGCTTTCATGTGCGTTTATGTTTTCAATGTGCCTAAATCAACACGCGTCAGAACTATTTCGCCTGAGGCGGGTTACAGCATTCAGTACAGCGACTAGGCTAGGAAATGGGTGAGTGGGGAAGTAGGTTCGATTCCAGTCAGGGGCATGAATTTTGTCTCTTCTCGATCGCGTCATGACCGGCTCTAGGGTTCACGAAGGCTACCCAGTGGGTACCGAGAAGAGGTTTCCCTGAGGGTAAAGGGATCGGAGTGTCAAGCTAACTACTCACCTCAATTCAATGCAGAGGTTAACAATGTGTGAACCTAAACCTACACTCCACCATACGCCTTCGTGGCGGGGCGCTCCATACTTCTTGCACAGGTAATTCTTTTGTACGTTAAGACAACATGAACACCATGCGCAAAGAGTTACATGTCTTGTTTTCTGTGTAACCCATTGAAGCCTGGTTCTCAGTCAGAGTTACTTTACCAGTGGCGGTTTACCGCTCATCAGTTCGTCTTGGCACCAAGCCCTCAACGCTCACGACCAGAGATTTGTTTTGCAAGTGAACCCTTGCGGTCATATTCCTTATGTAACATCCTCTCTGACGAGAGGATTGACTCTTGAAACCTGAAGTTCGTCCAAATGATACATAAAAACATAGTTTTTACCTCACTGGAAACACGTTCTCTAAATTATGAAGGCAAATACAGAAATCCCTGGTCCAAAGCGACGCGTTCGGTTGTACAAACTTCACGAAGATGATCACGTGCACTGTTACGTGTACTTCGGAAGACAAACCGAACTGGGTATACAAACACACGGCCAAAAGCTACACATAGCGCCTTTAGAGCCTTCAGCTGCGGCGGTACTACAAGTGTCTGGTCGGCCGCGCCTAAACAAATTCTACGGGTACAGCAAATATTTGTTCCAGCTTACTTCGCTGCTGCAGTCACAAGAAACACGTTACCATTATGCTGAAGCGTGTGGTGTGTGTTGCAGGGGCCAAGGTGGACCAGCGGCTGTGCGCGTGGCTTGCAGTTCTGGTCCTGCCAGTGAACTCAGCTCTGAACCCGGTCATCTACACACTGACCACATCGTTCTTCAAGAATCAGGTGAGGAGCACCTCCACAGCGTTTCTCCTTACACCTGCGCACTTCGTGACACTCACTGGGATCACGTCTTGGTACCCGCCGCGAGAACGTGCCCAGTGTGACGACAGATATGTAAACAGAATGGTGCTGCTTCTCGCATATGTGACAGTGTGCTCAGGTAGAAGTTCACCGAAGTTTCGGAGCAACGTACTGCATCTGACTATGCTTCACCCTGAAGATGGAAGTAGTACTTTCTTTCTAAACGGCTGTAAATTTCTACCGGCCTGCACGGCGTCACGTCCCAGAAATACTCTTCGAGTAAAATAATGATACGATTTTCATTTCGAGATATTGGTTTTTCGGACTTTATCCATCGTCCTGGTTTTTATGATAAGTAAGAAAAACACGACGTTTCGGAAACTGGATCTGTTTCCGTCCTCAGGTGAGGGAAAACACCTATTCTGTTGGGTCCCTTACAAAGAGCTAGCCTCAATCACTGGAAACGTCGTGTTTTTCTTAGTTATCTTAAAAACCAGGACGATGGATAAAGTCCGAAAACCCAATATCTCTGTGTGTTATACACCATCGTCAGAATCCTATAGTAACTACTCGATTTTCTTTTCTCCACTTTTTTGTTCCCTCTATGTCCATGTCATCTTCCTCTGAAGGACTTTCTGTGGAGATTTCATACGTAAATTTAAACAATGGACGGGCCCATTATTTGCTGTATAAAGGTCGTGGGACTCGATCTAGAAAACTTTTGAATGCGTATCAACATATCTTTACCACATAGGTCACGAAAGCCTGACCTGCTTATCTTTCTGCCATCAGATGTCTCGCCTGTTGCACGCATGGAAGTCACGTGACAGCGGTCGTTCCCCGGACTCCGCTGCGTCTCTTAGCAACATGCAAGTGAGCGTTCGTAAGCGGAACGTCGGAAGTCAGGCACGTGAAATGTTTATTACAACTGGTAGTTCATACGTTTCACTCCTGTTTCGATAAGTCCTGGATTCAAATCTCGACCCAAAGGTCAACTATTCTGACAAACTTGTGATTTTCCCCAGTCTGGCCAGCATAATGCTAAGGTAGTTAGTACTTTATATGCGGACATGACAGCAACCGTTCACATCCTTTCCAATTCATTATTCATTTATCATCCTATTTGAAAGTGTACAGTCTAGACCAGTAAAACATCATTAAGCATAACAAATGAATATGTACACATGTTTCTCTAAAACAAGAAAATTCTGATATCTCCTATTAACGTTCAAAGTGTCACCAATATTTCCTTGTCACTGGACCTTATGCTGTGCCAGTTACATCCAATCCTATTCAACATAAGTGATTCCAGTAACACTGATTTTAATTCTTTATCTTCAATGGAACCAAGCTGGCATGGGTCAGTTAACATAGTGATTAATACCAAGAATCTGCCCTTCAATTCCCGACTGGGGCAAGAGCTCTTCTCCGCAGCATCCAGGCCAGCTGTGGGGCCCACCTAACCTCCTATCCAACGGGTACCTGGGGCTCCTTCTCTGGGGTTAAGTGACCGGTACATGAATCTGACCACTCACCTCCATGTAGTGCCAAGGCTACAAAAGTGTGGAAATATACCTCCACTCCCTCATGCATCCTTATGCCATGACACTTAATTAAGCATAGGGATAACATTTTAAAATTCAGCATAAATCATTAAATCTGTTTCATGTGTCAAGATGCAATGATATGATAATTATTATGCACATTAACCCAAAATGTTACACATTTATATCTCAGATGTCATATTCACAGAATCAGTCACTCTAACCTGCAGAAAGCATACTCACTCAAGCTTATGTTTACAGCCACCAACACGCTCCAGCACTCTACGTAGTCATGGAAGCTACAAGTCTATACAAGGAACAGCTGTATAGAGAAACAAAGAAACAACTGCATAGCTACACTGTAGCTACAAGTCTATACAGGGAAGAGCTGCGTACAGAAACAGAAGGAAACAAACTGCACAGCTACACTGCAGCTACAAGTCTATAAAGGGAACAGCTCTGCAGAGGAACAGAGGAAACAGCCATGTAGATAGTGTGACGTGGATGGCGCAACAGGAAGCAGGGGTCACTTGAACTCTGCGGTCTCGCGAGTGACATCACAATATGTTGTACCTACTAGTCTACACACTGAACCACTATGCAGACATGGCCATCACCAGGAACTTCTTCTTAGGGGGATGTGCAGCCACAGAATGTGTTTACAATCTTATGGTTAAGTGATTAAGAACACTTTTAATGACCACTGCATAGCTTTCAGGATACAAGAATATTTTTTTAAATACTTGTAATTGTTATAACTAATATTTGGTAATTTCCTTTTTTTTTTTCTTCAATTTGAATTTAAGGAAAAAACAGGAGGGGGTGGGCCGATTCCTGCTTGCCCCTTGCAACCCACTCATGACCAAGACCATCAAGACTTTTAAAGGACAGTGTAGGAAAGGTTACACGTCTATGAAAATTGAACTTCACTCAGCATGAAATGTTTAGATATTGTCACGTTTAACATACGTGGAAAGATGGACAATTATCATCAGACATTGTAAATAATTTTGAGGCAGGTACAAGGATTAAAAATGCTAATCTGTAAAGGAAGGCAGAAGAATTGCTTTCAGTAAGTGATTTTGGCATGGCACATGGCATGCAAGAAATTACGTACATGAATTACATGATTTCATGCAATATTTAACAAGAGACTGCACTGTTAAGGACTGTATAGAAGACAGTGTTATTATGAAGAGGGGGAAATGGACGTGACGCATACCTGAACATTTCCTGATTATACAGCATACACAAATGGAATACAATAATCAACTAGGCAATATGGACAATTTCAAGAGAAATATTTTGTAGTGTTAAGGACTTAAAAATGTTTTTGATTAAGACTATCAGTTAATTTAGAAATCCTCCATTACATCTGTACGTGGCAACTCCCTGTTCAGTGGATGTTTTAATGTTATGTGTCTGTCATCCCTCTTGTTACATTTATGGTTTACTTAACGGCACTGTCACTATCTCAGAATACACAGCACTGAATGGTAGGATGAGCAGAGAATAACGAACTGGAAAGGGAGCGAAGGGAAGTGATTATAGCCTAATTTCAGGTACTATCCAGTATCTGGGTCTTGCAGACTGCAGAAAACCATGAGAAGCTTCATTCAGGACAGCCAGTCTTCAGGTCAGGACTTGAACACAGAGTCTCGAGAATATGGATGAGTGTTACTCACTCCACTTCAACATCAGGTATTTTGTATATGTTGCGTTCGTTATAACAACATGTCAACTTTACAAGGTGAAACATAAGGAGCTGGACCTCCACACTGAACTGCCAAATACAAAGTTGAGATGATGCCAAAGACAGGGTAATGATCCTACATCTGGAATCAACATATTAATTTCCATATCTCTGGTGGCAACTCTTGTGCCAAAATAAGGAAAGGAATTCCTTCCCTTTTAAAACTGACAAATTTGTAACCAAACTCTAAAATTAAGGTGCACTGAAACTACCACTAAGTTCTGTGAACAGCGAAGGTTTGCTTACTTCAATCATCTCGAGGCAGTCTCATATGGTGGTCTTCTGTCTTAGGTAGGAGTCTCATGAAAAGTCACTGGGCCCATCTTCAGGGGTTTACTCTCAAATACTGCAAGACTTACTCATGGAGCTGAGCACTTCTTGAGAAGCCCCCAATTGTGCAGCCACTTAAGAACTTCCCAGGACTTTAGGGAACCCGGAGTTTCATTACTATGTTCACAGGACACAGAAAACAGCATTCGATATAAATTGTGTGCTCATTTTATCTGTACAACTTTTATTTAAAATAATTATCGCCCCAATAAATGGCAAGTTATGCTCAAGATGCATGCAGAAACATTATTAAATCATCAACTACTACTGTTAACAGAATTTAACAAAAACAGGAACGTGCTCACACAGTTTAATTGAAGTCCCCTGTATCAAATTTAATGTAAATCCTTTCAGTGGTTCCAAAGTTATTACCTGTGGGCAGGGAGATAGACATGCATGGCAGAGTTAACTGGCACAGTTTTACAACTCCCAACTGTGAACAATTAAAACTTTCCCAAAAAGGAACAATTCTCCTATCCTAAGAAAGTTCCCCATTACTGTGCATGACTCTAAAAGACACACACTTGAAATGATATTGTTTATTTTTGAATGCCCTGTACACCACTGACCCACATGGTAACATTTGTCTTGTCAATGTGGATAGAGAAAATTATTTTTCCTGAAGATGTGCAGGATATAGGATTAATACAAGTGTCTAGATACATACAGATAGTTAGTGGAAGAACATAGTCTTCTGATTAAAATATAGAGACATTTTTATGGTGCTTGTGAAGCATATTTGAAGAACTCTTACAAATATATGTAACCAAGTACATGTATATTACTTTATCAACTTTTAAATGAACACAAAATAAATATATCAATAAAGAGAATAATATTTTAATGTTTACCTTTTTTAGGATTATAGTTTTCTGAGCAGTGACACCGTGTTGTCTGGTAGACAGGTACCAGGGTGTTGCATGAACATGTACTCCCTGTCTTACAACCTAAAGATGAGAACACTGGGTTCCTCTGAAACAGCGGTACCAGTCTACCAGACAACATGATGCCACACCTCAGGAAAAATAGACATTGTAATGTTCACTGCCTTGAGAACTTTAAATCTCATTTGTTTTCTCAGTTCATCCTCATTCCCATATAAAAGTTGATCATTACTGCTAAAGTGCAGAAGGCAGAAGAACTTCCGTTTCAAGACAATGTCTACGCTTCGTCATTACATCTAATTCACATTACACCAAGGTACAGTAATTACTTTCTTCAAAGAAAACTTCAAAGTTTCATACCACCAGCAGGCAGATACCCGTCAACACAAAATGTGTCACATGAAGACAATGTCTTCTGGAGTACGACATTTGAGCGGTCACTAGTTAATGCCCTCAAGATGAAAGCAGCAGGTTCCTCCGAAATGGTGGTAACTATCTACAAGATCATATGGCATCACACCTCAAAAGACGGTAATGTCCATAGTTACATGAGAACCTCAAGTCAGACAAACATTACACGCTTCACACAGATAATTCATTAGCTAAACAACTCTTCTGTGGGGAAGCAATGTAGCATGCATGGGAGAAATACGCCTTAAACAGAGTTACTTGCAAAATTATACATGAAGATACTACTTGGGGTTGAAGACACATACGGAAGGATAATATATATTAAAATGGATTATAGAAAGTGCGAACAAGAAAAATATTCACAAGGAGTATTAAAATGAATTCTGGGAATTCTTGCTACCATTCAATTCCTACTATTTTGTCTTTCCATCTGCTCTCTGAAATTGTAAAATTAAAATATAAAATCTAGGGTTTTACCTTCTGTTTTGTGTGGGTGTGAAACTTGGTCTCTCACATTAAGGGAACAGCATACTACACTAAGGGTGTTTGAGAACAGGGTGCTATGGGGCTATTTGGATGTAGGAGGGTCAGAAGGGTGGAGACAATGTGTAACAAGGAGCTTCATAATTAGTACTCCTCACAAAACATTATTATGGTGATCAAATCGTGGAGGGTGACATGGGCAGGGCAGGAAGCATACATGGGTCAGAAGAGATATGTATACATAATTTTAGCTGGACAATTTGAAAGGAAGAAATAATTTGACAAACCTAAGCATAGATGGAAAGATAATATTAAAATTAATCTTAAGGAAATGTTTGAGAGTGGGGATTGAACTGATGTGGTTTAGGGCAGGTGTCAGTTGCAAACTCCTGTGAACTTGGGAATGAACCTTCAGGTTCTGTAGACAATGCAGAGTCCTGCCACACGTAAATCTATTTTCTTTTCAAAGGTATGAACCGTGTGGCAATTTTTTTGATCACAACTTGTCAGAGAAGATAATTTTACCTGGGATACCATGGAGCTGACATGTTTACGCAAACTGGTGGAATTTTGCTGCCATCAGAAAATAATTTATTTTATCTCTGTTATGTTAACAAAGTATGAACTAACTTTATAAATCATTTTTTTCCCAGAAAAGAGTCAACCATTTGTGGTATGTTGCTTTCAATATTACAATATTTTCCAAACTTTTGATGGAGTTAATTAAAATCTCACTTTTCTGAGGGATTTTTATCGTAAAAATATCCATGCAGAAAACGTGTGAGGTATTCAGAATTGCCCAGAAACTCATCAAATCCTAGTCCCTTGAGAGCAAAATTAAATCTGTGAATTGCTGCTAAAAGGGCTTAAGTCAGATTGCATTATCAAAGCCAACAGATAAAGTTGGGTGATAAGCTTCATGCCCTGGCTGCTTTGACCCAAGGGAATTGGCTGGCAGTAGCCACAGGAATGGAGGACAGGTAGAGAGTACAGCTGGTCTGGACACAACAGGGATGAAGTGAACAAGTTAGGAAATGTATGCATAGCATAAAAGTTATGGATTGTTTGCTCCATTACTGCCTCTATACTTTTCAATTTTTTAATGTTATTTTTTATGCTGGCTTAGAAGCAGTGTTACAGAGAAAGAACTGATAAGCAATGACCTACAATGCATGAATTTATTAAAATGAGTCCAACATTTCTCCATTCATGAGATATTTTTGTATCATTATCCGCAAAATCTATAAAACTTGTTGTGGAAATGTGGACTGAACATAAAATGTGTATTTCATTTCTCTCTCCAACCTGCCTGCAAAACATGATTGACTTCAGTAAATACTGACGAGTTATGCTGGAGACATGCACGTCACTCTTCCTTCATGTGAAGCAGCTCTTTACTGTTGTCTCACTTTAACCAAAATTGGAACGTTTCGATTAGTATCAGCAAAACTTCCCATTATCAGATATCATGAAAATAAATTCAGCAGTTGTCAAGTTGTTGCACTTAAACTGATGGACACACATTATGAGTCTAATAAGCAGATTTTTGTAATTTAACATTGCAAATGTGCCAAAAATCCTTGTAGCATTACCACACAGAGTGACCCATTTACCTCAGGTTGTTTCTGTTCCAAATTGTATTCACAAGGCAGTAGGATACAAGCAAGAGTGGCTTATAAGTCACCCTGTTCAAAATGCAGATGGTGAGAGTCGGGCAGTGAGGATCTGAGCTTGGAATAGCAGAACTCGACCAGCAGAGTGATCACGGCCAGCAGATGCCCCAGTACGAGGACCCGGAAGGCACCCAGCATGTTTTGTATGGTAAGGCCAGCACTCCGGCTCTCCAACTTGGCTCTCCTGTGGTGTAAATATGAGAAACAATTTGGATTACTGGGTTCCCAGCCTTTGCTCAATGTCTATGACTCTAAACAGAAAACAGTGTTTCTCAAACTGCATCTGCTGGCATCCTCAGGAGGAAAGGAAGTGGGACACCTACTCAGTTTGGTCTAGCAGAAAGAGCATTCAAGTCTCCTTTGCTGAGTAGCTCATTCCAGCAGACCCACCTTCCCCACATTTTCCCCTGAGTACAGGAACAGACCCAATTTCTGGAAGGCTTTGTTCTGTTTGGAGCAGACAGCCATACTGTTGCCAGAATCCTTGTTGACAAGTGAAGTGCAACAAGCATCATGAAGATCTGGCGGCAGGTGCTGATGAGTCCTGTCAACAGAGAGGCAAGAGCCAGCTTACTCTGTTCCCCTCACTCTCACTGGCTGAGTCAGGGCCCTGAATCTGATTCCCTGGCCCCCTATATCCATCCCACTTTTCTCCATGCTCTGCTTACTCTCTGATTCTGAAGATGGGAACGGCAGGTTTCTAACAACAACTGATAATGATTTACCTGACTTCATGGGACCATATCCTGGAAAACAGTAAAGATGATCCAAAATCTTACCTTGGCTTTCCCTATTGCCAATGTGCCTCACTTATGGAGGTTGGCATGCATGGACCAACATCCTGCTCCTGTGCCTGTACCCTAGCATCTGCACAAGTGGTTACATGTGCTGACCCTCACCTGGGGGTGAAGTCACAGGCCCACTTCCTGACAATGCCACTGTCAATCAGCCGCTGGATGATGATGTTGAAGCGAGGGATGAGCAGGGATCCTCTGCGGACAACCAGGGCAGTGTGGTGACCCATCAGACACCCCTCAGACATAACATGAAACTTCCAGCCCTGCACACGAAACAACAAACTGCTGTCATAGGGTTCCCAACTTAATTTCACATGACTGCTGCATCTGGGACGTGAGGTTGTGTAGTATGGTAGACATTCAGCAACATTTCAGAGAAACCTGAAGCCTCCCTCCATCTTCAGGGTAGAATGATAGGTTATGTAGTGTGAGGAAAAATGGATATCAATATAGGGAAGAGAGGATGAACACTGGGGTGAAACTGAACCAATAGGGGTGGTGGAAAATGAATGGGAACGTGTGGCCTTGATATGGCAAAACTTATAGACAGGGAGGAAGATAAAAGGTAAATGCAAAGCAGATGAAGAAAGTAAGGAGACAATATAGATAATAAAATGCAAATAAATGAAATAATCCACATTTTCTATATTCATTATACTTTTTGTAACTACATATATGTTTATATTTAATTTATTTTATTAGATTATTAAAAATTTATTCTATTTTAATCTATATATTTGGCCTTTACTGTATGCATGGTCTGGTATATAGGAGGAATCAGTGTTTCAGAAGAATATCCATTTTCAGGGTAAATTAAATTATGCCATATCACATTTACTATATACGACATCATATATCACAGAAAACTTAAGCTGAGCCATTCATATACTATACCTTTGTCAAAAATTAAACAAAGCTCTTTATCCGATTAAATCCTTAAGTGACTCAGTAAGTATACCTGTATCAAGAAACGCTTATATTACAAAATTTGAATCTATATTAAAATATGGTATTATATTTTGGGGGAAGTATCTTGAATTAGAGGATGTCCATTTTGTTTCCATCCTTCTTAAGAACACTATCTTCCTGTCCTATTTCACTCTAAGCATCCCTATTTCCTGCAGTTCTGTGTTGTTGAACATTTATCAGAATCGACCAAATTTTGGCTTGTGAACAACCTGTCCACCACTATGAATGTTTGTCATGCAAGGTACAGTTCAAGTGCACATCAATCCATCTATGTATCACAGACAGACATTAACATAAATGTTAGTGTAACTTCTTAATCTGTAATACTTCAAGATTTTCCACCTACTGTAGATTATATCATTAAAATTAAAATAGATAAAACTGTAATTTTATCTGCTGTTTTGTATGAGGGCAAAATTAGTATCTCACATTACAGGAATAACACAGACTGATAAATGTTGTTCTTAGGTTTCTGCATCTTAAGCTTAATGAATAACTCTGGCTTTCAGATATGTGTGGCATAAATATTGAAGGATTGCCAGTGTTTCAGCAAACATTGCAGCTGCTATCTACTCACCAAACGCTTTGCTTCACCTTCTCACATCCTACTGATAGCACCCCACTCTTCTGTTTCATTCACTTACAGCTTCACCCTTGACTCACTGTTTATAGCCAGACGTGTACATGGGCTTCCAATCCCCCCTCCCAAGATATTAGCCCTGAAGAAGACATCTGCAATGCTTGTTGAATGCTAGAAAACCTTCAACACTCTAAGCAGTGCGTTTCTGAAAGGCAAAGTCACCCATTACAGATTGAGAATGTTTGAGAACAGGGTGCTGAGGAGAATATTTGTGCATAAGGGAGAGGAAGTGATGGTAAGACAAAAAAAAATATATAAACAGAGCTTCATAATTTGCACTTTTCACTAAATACCATTCAGGTGATCAAATCAAGGAACATGATGGACACGACATGCAGAACATGAGAGACAAGAGAAATGCATAAAGAAATTTGGTAGGAAAACCTAAAAGAAAATAACCAGCTGGAGAACCCAGGTGGTGACAGGGGCACTTCATTAGAATGGGTCTTGAACAAAGAGGAAGAAAATGGGTAGCCTGGATTCATCTGGCTTGGGATAGGGGCCAGTGACAGACTCTTGTGAACATGACAGTGAACCTCTGGGTTCAACAATAGGCAGGGAATTTTTTGAGTAGCTGAGATACTATCAGCTTCTCTAGAAGGACTGGGTCAGTTACATCAGAAGCCCTTAAAGTGCAAGATGTGAGTGAAGGACTAACAGATTGGCTGGCATAGAACATCAAGCTACGGCGATACATGAGGTAGGCAAAGTTCTGCTTCTTCTGGCTTTGCAGCTGATCCACCAGTTCGGTAATCGTGCTAACGGGCTGAAGGCGGGCCACAATCGCCCTGATCACCAGATCATCATCGGACTTATGCAGTGTCTTCAGTAACTTCCAGGGAGCCTTCAAATTCAGGTCCGATTCCATCAGTTCCTCCAGACTATGGATGTTGACTGGTGCCCACGGAACTGTCACAATGCTCCCCATCTTTGCCTGCACAGTCAGCAACTGAGAGAGTGTATACACATACGTCATTTTACAGTATTGTCAGAAGCCACTCTGCACAGCAACAGATGGTGGGGTAATAGATCAATGATGAATCAGAAAAGAAGTGGTTGAGGCCAAACCATGGTACTATCTTAGTATTTGCCTGGCAGGATGGAGGAAAAGCAAGAAATACCTCAGTCACGAGATGAAGTGCAATGACCAAGACACGAATGCAGCACCCCCTAATTGCGAGTCAAGAGCATTATTGAAGAAAGCAGTCTTCTGGGATTTGGCACCGTGTATATGTGGTGTTAACCGACGTTTCGGAGGAACGTATCGCCTCCATCTTCAGGGTAGAAGAAAAAATATAAGAATTCTGCAAGCAAAGAGACCGTGAGAACCGGTTCTTCATAGTCACTGCCGTGAAAGCCTCAAATCTTACAAGAGCATTATTGCTGTGTCCATCTGTTCGACTGAATCTAATTTCTCTCATTAAGAAATGTGAAGTTTATTTGTGTAGTTATAAATTCACATCATTGAACCCTGTTTTGGGCTATGTTAGACAATGTCGATTTGTAGTCCGGATGTCTGAGGTTCAAATCTCGGTCTGTAGAGCAGCTGTCCTGACAGAGAGTTCTCACGGTTTCTTCAGCCTCTCCAGGCAAGCTTGACGATGGTGCCTCAGATTAGGCCATGACTGGCTCATTCTACATCCCTTTCAATTCATCATTCACTACTTGCCCTATGGTTTGACACTATATCACCTGAGCTACTGACAGCATCATTAAATGGACCATAAATAAATAAAACTGCGCCTGGGCAAGCCAATTCACATACTCAGAACCCTTCATCTACAGAGTCTTCTAGTTTCCTGCCTCTGGGCCATATCATTAGTGGGCCTATCATGGCAACAAGACATCATACTGTGATCAAATGGCAAACATGACTTCACTATATGATAGAAAGTGATATGTCTTATAACAATTCAAGAGCTTACAAACTGCCCCCATTTCGTTAGCAAACCATGGTTTGTACCCACCTGATATGCAACACTCACAACAATACAATACAGCAGCCAGAACGCTGCAAATATTCGCACTGGCTGTGAGCGAGGTTTCATCCACACGGGGGCCATGATCAGCGTACCGCATGCATAGTGCATCACAGAGCTGGAACAGAGGGACATGCACCAACTGAAAGCTTAGGTGCATTGCCGAGCTCCAGTACACACATACAGTTCTTTACATGCGCGTCAACCAGTGTGAGAACATCCGCAACATTCTGCATAGACATAAGTATGTCAATCTCCATCTTCACTGTTGTAATACAGAAATGTTTCTGAAATAGCGAGTTCTTAGATATTTCATAAGACAGTCTGCACAGGGAGTCGACAACTGCCAGGCATCTACACACATACAGTAACACAACAAGTAGAAGGAACTGAATCCATGACCCCAGTGCTGGAACTACGAAAGATACTGCACCCAGTAACTCTAAATTAGCATTACTCTTGTACTGTACATTACATTCTATTCAGTGATGGAATATTTCTCACAAACCCCATTCAAATTTCAAGGGGAAAATGTTGCAGTTATCAACACCATACCCTATACTTAGTTCACTGTGATATGCTCCTAAGTATTGTAGTCCACAACAGACACTCTGAACCCATGATTCCACCGAATATGAACATTATGAACTTGAAAACTTACAGAAAACAGCTACATTTAAACAAAGATACTACATGTGATTACACTGCATGGTGCTGCTCTCTCTGGAAATATGCTACAAACTTCTTTTGGGAGAGGTTAACAATGCAGTACCTTCCATTTCCATTAACACACATGACAGAATAATAAGTGTCAGCATTTCATGTGTGTATATTGCAACAGAATGATATTTACTTCACAGAAAGAGCAAAAATTGTTAAAAAAAATAGATGTATCTATGCTAAGGAGCCGGGATAACACAGTCAGTATAGCGACTAGCTACAGGCTGGAGGACTGAGAGGTCAGAGTTCAAGTCCCGGTAGGGTTAAGCATTTTCTCTTCTCCGGGTCATCCAGATTAGATTTGGGGTCCACCCAACCTCCTATCCAATGGGTACTGGGGGTAAAGCAGCCGGGTCGTGAAGCTGACCACTCACCTCCATCTAGTGCCATGGTCAAGAAAATGGGGCTCTATACATCCACTCCCCCATGTGCCTTGATGATATGGTGCTTAGTTTATCAAGCACAGAGATAACTTTACCTTTTACCATGTATCTGTGATAACACACTCTCTTAACAGAAACCCTCCAGTGACATGTCCAGTGCAGCCAATACCTCACCCATAAACTAAAATTACCTGCAATGTGTCATCATCCTGTATCTCATATCTTTGCTCCACGAACTTCACACAACATGCCAGACCCTGTGTAAGCAAGTCACTCACACAGTCACCATGCTGCTGTGAATTTCTAGCTGACACTGTATAACACACTGTTACCTCGGCATGCCCCACAGTGGCTTCTCTTGAAGTTCCCATCGAGGCAGCACCCTTGGGAGGATCCAGAGGACGACCGCTGCCAGAAGGAGTGCAGCTACGATGAGACACCATGTGAGCAAGCTGAACTCCGTTGTGAATGCCACCCAGGGAGGGGGCTGCCGGCCCGCCCCAAGGGGCACACCCCATCCATAGCAGTCCCTTGCGAAACTTGCCGAATATTCCAGGAACCCTATATCCTGAGTACTGTGGGTCACGTGGCCAAACCCTACGTCACTCAAATTGTTGCTTATGTCAGCTGCAAGAGACAACAGTCCTGCATGGTGACTTGCGGACAAGTCAATGGGGTCTGATTCAGTTGTGTGAGACATTACTATCATTTTAGGCAAATTTTATATTCTGGCCTGTTTGGTAAATAGGTACCAACATTTCAGAGGAACCTACTGTCTCAAACTTCATGACAAAAGATATAGGTTTGTGGCAAAATGTGTTCCGTGATCCAAGAAACGGAGGACAAGAACTGCAGCTAACAGCAAACCACTGCAGCTGTGTGAACAGAATGGTACAACCCAGAAGACAGCCATCTGTTCAGTCGCTACTGCAAGGAACTTCAAGTCTAAAACATTTTTTCTTAATTGGAAGCTTTTAATCATGTTAATAAGTTTTAAAATCAATATGATGCTCTAAATTACATTTTGATAATCCTCCTGTTGACTAGATAACTGCATGGAGCTGACTCCTTCCTGAGAAGCCAACAGTTTATCAGCGACTCAAGAAATTTCCAGCATTTCAGAGAATCTGAAGGTTCATAGCTGTGTTCAGCTGTTCAGCAGGGTTGTCACTGGTCCATACTCTGAGCCAGACGAATCCACTTAACACCCTAATATCCTACTTCTTATTTTAATATTAACATCCCATCTACAACCAGGTCTTGCTGGTGGTCTCTTTGCTTCTGGTATTCCTCTCAGAACTCTGTGTACACTTCTCTTAGTTCCAATGTGTGTTACATGTCCTACCCATCTTACCATCTTTGATTTCTCATTCTAATTATATCTGGCAAGGAGTGCCTGAGGACTTGTCATGTCAATGTGACAAGGGACTAAGTTTGTGCCACGAGGGGTGTCTGTGTAGATGTGTAGTCAGTGAAACTGAGACGCACCTATCATGCCGCTGACGGAGCCATTGTAGTGCACCCAACCCCAGTAGTAGCCATCATGGGGCAATGAGATGATCACAGTGAAGTTCATCGTGCTAGCCAACGTGTTCACCAGACGCACCTCAATCCCATCCACACTGCAACAAGGAGAGCAAGGAATCAGCTCAGGCACCCACATTCAGCAGGCATAACGCCCGAGTCGCACCAGTCCCCTTCTCCCACTGCTCGCAAGCTACAGCCCTTACAGTTCAAAGTAACTCCATGGAGCTGACACTAACTGAGCCACTCAAGAAATTCTCAGCATTTTATGGAACTGGAGGGATCACTACCATGCTCACAGGAAACCGCCACTGATCTGAGTCCTATTTGAGAAACTAACAGCAACTGAGCCACTCAAGAAATTCTCAGCATTTTATGGAACAGGAGAGATCACTACCATGCTCACAGGAAACCACCACTGATCCATCTCCTGAGCCAGATGAATCCAGACCACACATTCCCAGCCTCTTTCTTTAGCATCCACTATAATATAACAAAAGCTCTCATCAGAGCAGTAGAAAACTCTGGAAGGAGGGGCCAGTGACAAGCAACTGACTGACTGTTCCCCACGTGCTCTTCACACGAACAGTGTGTGAACAGCACACTCATTACTTGAGCCCCTGATGACGGGAAGACAGTCTCTGAAACGCGCATGACAGTAGCTCCACATTAATGAAACTGACTGCCTGAGCACACATCACAGTACACAGTCCCCACTGAAGCTTCGTGTAACGTACATCTGTTACCTCCCATCTACATACAAGATGGTGGCCTCTTTGTTTCATGTTTTCCAACAAAAAATTTATATGCACGCTTCTCCTCTTCCACGCATTCTACATGCCCTGTCCATCCCATCCCCCTTCATCTACTTCTGTTCCTTAGGCCATTCCAAAGCATGAGGCCCTGTGTAACATTTTGTATGGCAAGGAGTTGTTAGCCCTACATCCAGCCCCAAATCTAAAGGACCACCCCATGTCAGCTGTCTGCACTAATAACTCATTATATTCACAGCAACCAGCAATATGTGGAGACCATCTGTTGCATCCACAACCTGCGGGCATGTCATTCCGTAGTGACGAGGGAGGCACTCAACATGGCTTCATTCGAAACCTGTCTCAGTAATGTATGAACTGTTATGTTAGAGAAAGGCTTTGTACTGTATACTGGCTGTCAAACTCTGACTTGTGCTTGCCTTACCTGTCTTTCCAGCGCTCAAACTTGTCACTCAATGACAGATTCAGAATGACGTCAGGTGCGAGGTCTATTGTTGTGAACCGCAGGGAGCAGCCATGTAGGGAAGTGACCTTGATGTCAGGGAACAGCCCCACTGAGGGGAACGCACCATCTACCTGCAAGACACAAACTTTCTCATAATCCTTAAAGGCATGAAAGAATCAAAATCCTACACACAACGCACTTTCACATACAAAACATGAAATGTTATTACACCAAGCACAGTCTGAAGACATGCCTTGCGAACACATGAATGTGGGCCAGTATGGCTCTGAGGCAGTCATAAAATCGCGGCAGAACTGTAGCTCTTAAGGTGAGAGGTTGTTAGACGCCCATCCACCACACAACCCAGAGGACGAACACTCATTCTCAAACGCTAATTCAATAACTGTCAGTAGATTTTATTTTCATTTGACGATCTCCTCCATCTGCGACCAGTGGCTGTGGTGAGATGAGACATATGTCTTTTTCTTTTAATTTGCGGGGTGGGGTGAGGCTGAGTTCACTTGGTACGTCGCCCACTTCTGGGCCTGTCGTACCAGCCTCAGTTGGCATGAATGCGGAGCAGTTAGTCCAATGAAAATTGACAGGAAACACTTGAATACTTGGAGAAAACCAGCCCCAGTGCCACTATGACAACCACAAATCCCACATAATCAGGCAGCTGCGATTGGAACCGGGGAACAAAATACCTGAACTGTGGCTACGTCACGTGGTAAGGCAATATGAGCCGTTGCCACGTGTCAGTAAAGTTCAAGTCTCACCCAGGGCAGCTGATCCACCAGTACGGGAGGTCCTGGCAGATGGCAGCTCTCCCGGTATGGGAAGATGGTGAAGACGCGCACAATGTCCCGATATGGCAATATCGCGACGACATCCGCCACCTCTGCCAGCCAGAACTGCTGGAACACCTCCTGAACATCTGCAACACATGGATTCATGGCCAGGCAAATGACGAAAGCTTTCACTGAATGATATTCACACCAAGCGAAGTGGGTAGCTTTCCGCATGAAGGAGACTGCAGGTCTGAAAACAGTTTGGAAAACAGCTATTCCGAGACAGACGCTTCGTTCTTTTCCTCAGGCCCTCCAGATAAATTTCCCATGATTCTTAGTTCAGAATTCAGTGGCAAGTCTCATCATGTTAAGTAAGTTGCAGTGCTCTTGACTTCGCCCACTTTCCGCAGTCTTCGTTCCAGTCCTGTAAGCTATCGTGATATTTCGAGGCCGGCATTTAACGCAATCGCCCATGAATATCACGCACAAATAAGTGCAAACAGTCTCCCGTATATGATATACTTCAGCCCTCATACCCACGTTAAATGTTATAAATATTCACAAAATAGACGCAATACACTGAAACAAAAGGGCTGATTGCGCGTTCGTGACGTGCTACACAACTTACATTAATGTGAAACGTCTGTTGCTATGGTAACACCGAAACTGCGGACGGCCGAGGAATCTGGGTTCCTTTTCCGGAAGGGGCAGGCATTTTTTTCTTCTCCATAGCGACCAGACCGGTTCCGAGACTCACCCAAACTCCTATCCAGTGGTTTCGGAGGCGACTTCGTCGGAGACAAAGCGTTCAGGGCGTGAAGCTCAATATTCACCTCCACCTACTGCCTAGGTTAAGAATGCGTGGGTCGATGCCTCCGCCCCTCCATCCGTCCTAGCGGCGTGGTGCTTAGTTAAGCATGAAACAACATTACCTTTTTAATGACGTTATGAGTAGCTTGGATATGTGGAGCGTCCGACGATCGGGCGATCTGTGAGTGCCGGACTGGAAGGAAGGGCTCGGTGTAGGACACAAAGCGAGCTACATTACCACCCTCGCAGTGCACAACGTCGAATGGTAGGGTGACTGATGAACTGCAGGCAATACGGCAGGAACATCGTGCTATTTGGCTGGAGGGCCTGAGAAAACCAGGAAAATAGAATTGAATGTGTTCTGGCCGAACCGATCACTTCCTGAATATGACTGGACCTTTACCGCTATGACAACCTGCTCGATGACACAAATCAGATCTGATACATGAGTCGCCTTCAGCTCACATTTGTGGTCATGTGCCGCGGGATTCCGTCGCTCGGGGAACACCACGACGAAGTGCGCGCGCAACCAGCAACGCCGTACTCCGGCCTGGAACCTCGTCAGAACTTCGTCGTCGTCGTCGTCGGTATCCTCCAAGATGACGAAGAAGGCGCTAATGTTCAGTTCGCAGTTCGCCATGTTGAGATCACGTGATGTCGATACAAGCCTAGGGATGTCCAAGTCTGCCAGGAATGTGTCAACTCTGTGTTCACTTCTCTGTGATTCCCACCAGACCATCGCCCCTTGCGCGTCGCCGAGGCGCCCAGATGTGATGTCTCTCAGATAGTGGCGTCGCCAGTGCGAGCTTCAGGAACAGACAAGAGATACGTCATTTATATGGGGTTCTGGGATTACGGAGTTTCTGGGCTTTGTCCATTCTAAAGTAACGCAGCTGAATCTGCTTCCTTCCTCAGGCGAAAAGGTGGATGGAGCCTACTCAGATCCATCTCTTTAACTTTTCACCTGACGAAGGAACCAGATCCAGTTTCCGAAACGTAGTGTTCTCACAGAATTCAAGACAATGCGCGATGTCCATGACGAAACTCGATGACAAGTTATATTACTGCCTGCTTACATATACGTCTTTTGAGAAGCTTCTCAACCAAAATTCTACCCGCATTTCTTGTCTCCCCCATCCTACCCACACTCCTAGCATATTTCACTGCATTCACCACACAGCTCCTTGTTGCGCAGTAGCATAAACTGCTCACTTACTGAAAAATTGTTAGGGCCCTTGTCCGGGAGCACAGATTAATCCCATCTAGTGCACCCAACAGAAACGTATTATACTTCTACCTGATGACAGAAGCAGAACTAGCTTCCGAAACAATGCGTTTCTTTAACCAAAATAAGACACGCGTCACTTTGGTATTGTCAGTCTAAAACATCTTCGAAGTCGCGTCATAGTTAGAAAGCCGTTAGCTCTTGCAGGTACCACGACGCCACACCGGAAGTCTCGCGAAAACACAGGGCTGCCTACTAGAGGCGTGACGTGCCTTCGGAGATGTTCTAGACATACTAGAGGTCTAAAGTAAAGTCGACATGAAATGCTGGATACTTTGCCTGTTGGGCTTCATGAGTATCCCGTCTGTGAGGGGAGAGACACCGCCAGTGTGCAGCAAGAGCAGGAGGAGCCACACGCACCGTGACACCGTCCCCATTGGCTGACTGCTCGGTGAATCTGAACTAGCCAAGCAAGGACAGGCCCTGATTAGGATGACCAGAAGATACAGAAAGAGAAGAGATGGAGACGAAAGACAAATACTAAAGAAGAATGAAGATCTGTCTCAAAGGAGATGAAGGTTTATCTTCCGGTTTTGTACCCTGAAGATTGAAGCAGAAGATTCCTTTGAAAAGTTAGTGACGCTTTAGCAGAAAAGACGGCGTCAAATACCAGAAGATTGTAAACTTCATCGCCTTACAATGCTGAAAATAACGTAAGGAGGTCGTGGAAGCTACGAGATGAACTGCAGACAGCAACGCCGAGCGCTGAGCCAATAGCGTGTGTGTGACGTTGAGGACTATATTTCAGCTGCGTGTGAATGTAAGGACTGCTGATAAGAGTCGAAAAGCTGCGACTATCTTCAATACAATAACCGCTCTATCGTGAACTGAGTCATGTTAGTTCTGTACTGACAAATGTCTTCTCAGCTGATAAACGTGATCTAGTATAATGTAAAATTTTCCCCTTTTTGAAAAGAAAATTGTAGGACAACCATTTTAGGTCTTTATGTGGACATAAAATGGCGCGGTCTCCGTCTGTCGATAACACGACGGGAACGATAACGCACTTGTATAAATCAACATTTCGACGAACGCTAGAAATGTACAAATGATGCATGTCGGTCTTTGTCGAATGAACAAAACATCAGAGGCTGTTAAGATGTCTTCGAGCAAGTCAGCAAAACCGGCAACCCTTTCAGGCAATATGCCGGAACAGTGATTTAGGACACAATCGCTTTCTTCCAAATTCTTTCCAATTATCACTAACCTGCCATCCTACCGCTGGACACGATAATGGCCCACCTGACTACTCTCCCCCTCCACTGTCCTCTCCCTCTGTTCACCTTGAAATGGTTGCCATGGATACACACTGAAAGTGCGCTACATTTGAGGATCAAGGTCCTTGCACGTGGCGTCCACTGATAAGCACGGGTCAAGGCTTATCTGCAGAGCAACAGCCTTCAGTTGCCAAACAAGTTGTGTCTTCAGCTGATAATGTTCGGACACTGAAGGCGTCAATCGTAGCAATGCCTAGCCTAATGCGGGGGTTGCGTTCTTCAAAAGCCATGGTTATAGAAAACTGCGGGTTACCGGGCCCGCGGGCCCGCCCGGTCTTCTAATTAATGCAAAATCTGACGGCTGTGAATATGAAGATTACTGAAGATCACTGTCTACATATTCACCGCTGATATTATCTCACACCGCTTTAGCCCTGGGGAAACAAACATTGGGTGGACACCGGAGTCAGTGTGGACGCTGTGGAGCAGAGCTGCTGACTATGCTGAGACTCGAACCGCGGTTCATCCCCACACTGTTGGTGAAGACGCCCGCCGTTTCTGGACGTCCCCCCACTACGAGCTCGCGTGTATTCCTTTCACTATACACTAGCGTTTCCGCAGTTCGGCGTCCATTCGAGGCGAGGCTGCGAGCAGCACAGGACACGAGGTACGCACTCCTTCACGCAACTTCTATGTTAGTGTACGCCTGCGTGCTAATGCTGGGGTTGGCTGCCATAAGTCGCAAGAACTTACATTTAAAAAGGCTTTTATTTTTCTATTCGTTATCACACACTACATGTTTCAAATGTAACCGGTGATCACCAGGTGACACATAAATCACCAAAATACAGAGGCTGTAAGTATAAATTTGTTAGAATACGGAAGTGACTATGTCGAGTTCATGTAGATATGAACTAGTGAAGAGCTCTGTCTTCTGAGACATGACGCCGTGTAGGCCGTTGAAGCTCTGTTTGTTACTTGCTTTATGCCGGCTTCTTCCTTGGCTTATTCTTCGACCATAAAAGAAACGCAACATGTCCTCCGAAACGTCTTTTAAATCAAATCGGACTCCATGGCGTTATATTCCAGATGATATAACTCTTCACAACCCCCGCTGTAGTGTTACTGTTTCTGACACCACATGCTGTAGTAGTCTTACTCATGCAAGTAAGGAACCGCTTTACGAGAGATCCGAGCTACTCGCGGCGATTAATACCAACATTACTGTCTACGACATGCGACGTTGTGTGTACTGGCAAGGAACCGGAATTGGCCTATTTCAGATGCTATACCCGCATTTCCTTGAAAATTCTGCATAAAACCACGGAAAGGCTGTCAGTCGGCGTCCTGGCCGGGATTCAAACTAGGCACCTCCAGAATATGACTGAAGCCCTACTGCTTGAGACAACTTTCTAGGTGACCTCGTGCAGTCTGGTACATACCAAGGCGCCTACATACACTGTACAACACAACGCAAATCGCAGCGGGATTCGAACCCCGCATCGAAAAATTTGAAAATATTAATTTTGTATTTATTTAACATTTTAAATATATCAGGCTATATAGCGTCGAATGTAGGGGTAATAAGTGAATAATAAATTGAAAAGGCTGTTTCCGAACCGAGCCATGAACCTGAGACCTCCAGAATATGAAGTAGAGGAACTGCCCAGCCGGTTGTTACGGAGCAACGAAAAACTTAGGCTGAGTGAAGATCTGGCCTTCGTACAGATTGTCTGATGTGGAACCGCCTTTCTAGTGGAAATAAAACTGGTTATCGAACCCAAGATTTTGGATGTTGTTTTTTAATTAAGTCGAGTTTGCATATAAACTGCCCCGGCTGTTGACAGTGGCTTCTTACGAAAACATTTTTTTATTTAACCCCTTTTTTTTTACTTCTTAGCGACAAACCAATTTTCCAGGCTTCCTTTTGGAAGGTGAGAAAAAAAACGAAACAAAGAAAGCGCCCCCAGGCCAGGTCAGGGGCCCGCGAGCCGTGCTTGTGCCTGCTTCTCACTAGCGTCTCCCGACGTCCTGACGTCATGACGCTCTCCGCGTCCGTCGCTGCAGGAGACCGCTACCTCATTCCCCTCTCCTCGCGAAATGTTCCCATATTTACTCTTGTGCTACTTCGTGCCGGCGTCAGCAGCCGGAATACACACAGTATGGAAATTATTTGGAAGGTGATGGGTTATGACCTTATGGAGGTACTATCCTGGTATTTGCCTGCAGGCACTGATGAAAATCATTAAAATAATCAGGACAGCCGGTGTTGTGGCTGAGATTCGAACCCAGCACCTCCGGAATGTACATATGTCAGAAACGTTACCTCTAAGCCAACCTGCTCAAGATGCACTGACATTTCCAACACGAGAGTGAACGAGTCTGGAGACGAATGGCGCAAACTTCGAGAAGAAACAATTCTCAATAAGTTGTAAACTGTAGGAACAGAATTTGTCTTAAGAGTCCGCGTGACCTATAAGATAACTTGCGTAAGTATGTTACAAGGGAATCGATTCTTATTAGCGGATAACAAGAATGTACATAACGTGACGTGGGGGACTTGCTACCTGAACTCTTCATGACGCAACACCTGTTACAGCTGACCACAGTGAACACTGTACCAATGTTGGCAAATTCTGTACAGGTGTCAAGATGATTCCTGCAACCAAATTGCTGGCCTTCACGGCGCTAATTTCGTGCACCGGAGTTCGCGGACAACTGGAACAAATCCAGTTCCTAAACCAATTCCCATTCCTGGGACAATTTCCCATTCAAGGCCAATATCCCACACAGGGACACTATCCATTTCAAAGCCAGTACCCATTTCAGCTGCAATATCCCGTCGAAGTTCAAGTTCCTTTCCAGGAACCGGCACCACAAGCGACGCTACCTGCCGCCACCTGCAGATACTGGTGCCACACGCCGGGCCCTGTGAGGCAGTTCCACTGTTGCCCCATGGGTGAGTTGCGCCTGCGCTGTAAGCGGTGCCCAGACTTCTTAGCTACTGTCCAGGGGCGCTTTGCAATGGGCAAACTGTTGTTAGCAACTGGCAAAGAGCTCTTAACACTGGACAAACTGTTGCTACCAATCGCCAAACTATTAGTAGCGACTGGAAAAGGGCGCTTTGCAATGGGCAAACTGTTGTTACCAATCGGCAATGTGTTCACAGCGACTGGAGAAGGGCTCTTAGCAATGGGCAAGGGGCCAACTGCGACAAAATTTATTACTTAACTGTTACGAATTCCTCAACTGAGCTGGAGTCTGGGCTTGGAAGTTGATGGCAAGCCTGTATTCACACTGTTTCGTAGCATTCTAGCACCAGAGTCTTCTGCATGCTTCCCAGAAGGCGCCCTGCAGCAGAACCTCAGTGGTTTCACCATAAAACTTGTGTGTATCGAGGCCGCCATGATATCATATTCTCAGGTGTTTATTTACGGCTTACTTAACGACCGAGGGTGTTTGAAAACAGGGTGCTGAGAATTCTTTGGCCTAAGGGGAAGGAAGTTATTTGTACCGAAGAGGGATGATGTGACAGGAGGTTGGAGAAAACTGCATAATGAGGAGCTTCATAACTTGTACTCTTCTCAAAGTATAATTAGAATGTTCAAGGCAAGGAGGATGAGGTGGGCAGGGCATGTAGCACGAATATGGGAGACGAGGAATGCGTATTGGATATTGGTGGGGAAGCCAGAAGGAAAGAGACCACTGGGAAAACCAAGGCGTAGGTGGGTGGACAATATTAAAATGGATTTTGGAGAGCTGGGATGGGATGGTATGGATTGGATTGATCTGGCTCAGGATAGGGACCGGTGGAGGGCTCTTGTGAACACGGTAATGAACCTTCGGGTTCCATAAACTTCCGGGCAATACTTGAGTAGCTGCAGATCTGACTCTCCTCAAGGACTCAGCTCCATGAGTAAGGGGAAGGAAGTAGGAGGATTGAGAAAAGTACATAATGATGTGCTTCATAATTTGTAGGCCTTCTCTTCATAAAATATTACAGTACATACATAATAAAATAAAGGAGGATGGGATGGGTGAGTCATTCAGCATGCATGGTAGCAGTGCGGCGTATACACGGCGTCGGTAAGGAAATCTCGTGGGAAAGTGACCACCAAGAAAATCTAAACATAGATTCTAGGGTAACATTAAAATGAATCTTCAAGATAATGGGTGGAGTGTTATGGACTGGATTCATCTGGCTCACATGGTAATGAACGTTTGGGTTCCATAAAATGATGGGCATTTCTTGTGTAGCTGAGCGACTGTTAGCTTCTAAAGGACCCTCTCACACTACATAGCGGCTGATTTCAAGGCGATTTGTGAATGAGGGAAAGGGTGCTGAAAGAAGCAGTGGCCTACTTTAGGATATTATCGCCACATGTCCCGTAAGGGACTGAGGAAAATCACAAGATACCTGCAAGTATAGTCGGTCGTCGAGCAGAACTTTGAACCTAGGATCTCGGGAATGTGATGCAGATATGTTGAGGGCTCTACCTTGAAGTCAGGTGGAGTGAAATTACATGACGTAATATTCATACCAAGTTGAGAGCTCACAGACATGCGCGCACTCACACACGTGTTAATTCGTCGCGCTATGTTTCAGGGGGTAAGCCCGGCATATGTCCGCAGATTAGCCGTGAGATGTGCGCCCAGTACACACCAAGAATCGATGCCGTGCCCTGCACGTTCGACTACAACTGTGCTGAAACTGACAAGTGCTGCTTCGACCCATGCCTCAACACAAACACCTGCCAGGTCGCCGTGATACCTCTGCCGGAACTGCAGCACTCTGCATTTGCGACAGAGCAATGAGTTGGGGTGTGCGTCACAACTGTGTCTGGACAAGATGTTGGCTGTACTGTCTTCGCTCGCTGCCAATACAAGAAGTTAACTGAGCAATCATTTTGTTATGTTTTGGTTATGTTCCTGCCTTAACTCTCAATATTCACTGCCAATACAAAAGTTAACTGAGCAATCATTTTGTAATGTTTTGGTTATGTTCCCGTCTTAACTCTCAATATTCACTGCCAATACAAAAGTTAACTGAGCAATCATTTTGTAATGTTTTGGTTATGTTCCTGCCTTAACTCTCAATATTCACTGCCAATACAAAAGTTAACTGAGCAATCATTTTGTAATGTTTTGGTTATGTTCCCGCCTTAACTCTCAATATTCACTGCCAATACAAAAGTTAACTGAGCAATCATTTTGTAATGTTTTGGTTATGTTCCCGTCTTAACTCTCAATATTCACTGTCAATACAAGAAGTTAACTGAGCAAATATATTGTAATGTTTGGGTTATCTTCCTGCCTTAACTCTCAATATCCACCGTCAATACAAGAAGTTAACTGAGCAAATATATTGTAATGTTTGGGCTATGTTCCTGTCTTTTAATCATCATCCTCTCCAGCATCTGCATACTCAGCCCTGACATACAAGTCATGAAACAAAACTCTTACTCCGTTTCAGGTCTTCCCAAATTTATTTTTCCTTTCAGAGGTTATTTTGATATATTTTTTAAAATCCTGTCACAGCTCTTCCCGCCAACATATTCTCTCCAGTTTCTTGTGTATTACTCTATAAATTCTGCAATTTGTAGCATCTGTCCTTGTCTCACGCTCGCTATCAATCTTCTCTCTTCTGGCGCTGTACAGTTCCTAATCAGCCCGATCATTTAACTACCATACTTCATACACAAAGGCAAAATGCTGCCACCGGCCTTGTTACGCTGACGTGTGATTCACAGACAGTGCTCCAAATTGCGGTCGATAAGGCTTTATCCGGCCCAATGCAATTCTCGCCCCAGAACAATCTATCACAGTTGTCGAGGTGCGGTGCGACCCGTACTGGTTGGTAGCGACTGCAGTAACTGCAACAACGGCCGATCGAGCTAGCGCAGGCGGCGACCCTTCTGGCTTGTATTCAGAGGGCCCAGCTTCGCGCACCGACTAGCCAAACAGGCTGATCTACAGCTAATGCTCCAGACTTTTATTCCAGAGGTGTTCGGTTCGAATCTCGGACGGAACACCTATTATTCTCACTGAATTTCTTAGTCCCTCCAGGCAAATTCCGAAAGTTCCTTGAATAGGCGACGACCACTTCCTTGCACATTAATCGGTCATCCGACGCTATAAGTCTATAGTTCAGGTACGGACAGCGTCGACTATCCTGAGGTTAGTCGTGCTTCTCCTCAGTCCCTCCAGACAAATTCCGGGTCAGCTCAACTCAGACCCACAACCGCTTGTTTCCAGTTTACTATTTATTAAATCAATCGGCGTGATATAGCCTGAGCCGCTTACAGCGTCGTCAAATCGGCCATAAATAAGTAACGGCACGTGTATGGCCCAGATCCGCCGGTCTGAGGATGAGAATACACAACACCCTGGCAAGTTTGCAAGATGCCGTCAGCACAACACGTAGCATGGTATGCGAATGATCAACTGGGAAGCATCTGAAAGGAAGAGACCGTTGCCTAGTCGAGGCCTTACCCTAGTATTTGCCTGGGGACAAACAAATGAAGAACCTCAGTCAGTAGAACCGGTGTCCCAGCAGACATTCGAATAAAGCGTTATCGCTATGCTCACCCGCTCGGCCCCAGCAGTGAGGAAGTGGTCACAAAATGGAGCCAGACCACAGAGGTGAGTCGCCGGCCGATCGTGTGTATTGGCAGGGGATAAATCCCGAGGGAGCAACAGACTGGCCTGATACATCGGAGTAACTAACCCACGTATTCATCCAGGTTCACTTTAATATTATCCTCCTGTCGACATCCAGGAATTTGGTTTTAGCTTTACTAATGAATAGTACTGTAAATATCGCGACTCCAAGCAAATGTCTGATGCAGCAAGGCTTCTGAGTTTGCATTCGGGAGACGCCCATTTCGAATCTCGACAGGGGCCATAGCCTACCCTGACTGAGCTTTCTTGGCTTTCCTCAGTCCCTCCAGGCAAACACAGGGACAGTACCTTAACTTATGCCGCTACCGCCTCCTTCCACATCCCTTCCAAAACATTATTCACTAATCACACCACCAATCGACGCTATACGGCCCGAGGGTCGTTAAAGAAGCCTGCACCGCTGCATTATTGTGGCCGGTTGCGAGACAGACGTTCTCCTGCTGGTTCCCCGCCCACATCACGCGATATATATGCATGGCAAGGGCGCCTCCGTCCCCCAGTCACACAATAGGCACGCGACTTGGAGCGTCTCTTTGCGCGGCGGGCGAGTCTAACTACAGCAGCCACGGAATGGTGAGTACATTCCCACAGGAACAAGGAGGTGTCAGTGTCTTCCATTATAAAAAGCTCTTACTGTATATACTATGCACGTTCTCCATTTCAGGATTGTTTTGCCACTTAAAGCACACTAATTCTGTCCACACGGTGTATTTGTGTGTCCCGTATGGCTTTAACAACAAACAGCGACTGTTGTTCTAAATAGCATTAACCGGTTGGTCCCTGTAGCGGAGACAATGTGTTCCCTGTGAGGTTCGGACTGAACCTCATTTAAATGAATTCCCTGCTTCGAGAGATTATTCACTTCTTTCGAATGGCAAAAAAAAAGGAAAGCTATCTATGTTGGGCCCAGTAGTCCTCAGTTATGGCACTTGTACTGACAACTGCAGCTACACGGCTGTCACCCTTCAAGCTTCGAAGGGTTAAACTCGTTATGATTTCTGTAAATCTTTGCGCACAGAAGTAAAGCGGGAAGTCTGAAGGAAACTGCGCAGGGGCGCACAGGCCAGTATTCTGAATTCAGTAGGAAGGTATGCCTCCACTCTTCACACGCGCGTCAGTTAAGAACGACAATTGTGAGGCATTTCAGCTTACAGTACTAACTTCATGAAGCTGAGGCATTCTTGAGAAGCCGCCAGTTGTACAGCTACTCAAGAACTTCCTAGCTTTTTATGCAATCCAAAGGCTCATTACCGTGTTCAAAAGAGCCCTTCACTCTCCCGTACCACTCCATCCTATTTCTCTAACATCCATTTTAATATTATCCAATTGCCTATGTTTTGGTCTTCCTAATGGTCTCCTTCCTTCTGGAATTCCTACAAATATCTTATATGCATTCCTCTTCTCCCCAATCGTGCTACATGCCCTGTCCATCATATTCTCCTTGATCATTCTAAATATACTCGGTGAAGAGCACAAGTTATGAAGCTCATCATTATGCAGTTCTCTGCAACCTCCTGTCACTTCATTTCTCTTCGATCCAAATATTCCCAACACCCTCAGACAATGTTCCTCCCTTACTGTCAGAGACCAAGTTTCACACCCATACAAAAACACAGGCAAAATTATAGTAGCTAATAGTACTCCACAATCAAAATTAATTTTATATTTATCTTGAGAACTGGACCAACGGCGCATATAAGAACTACAGCAAACGGAAGTCGCAGTCAAGTAACTATTGCTACTGCGTCGTATCCCTGAAGTAACGGGTTCAAATCTCGGCTTGTGCACTGGCCATTCTGAATGAGATTCCTTGTGATATTCCTCAGTCCGTTCATGAACATTCTGGGACAGCAGGCCTATCCAAACTCAGACCATGGCCGCTTCTTCCACATCCTTCCCACTTTACTATTCACTATGCACCCTGAGCTACCGACAGCGCCGTTACACGGTCCCTGCATGGATCGGGCGAGGCTGAAAGAGGTCAAATCGATTTCAGTTCGCTCGGCCGAATCATTCATTCCGAAAGCTCTGAGACAATGGAACCCTTATTAAAGGAATACTTCTTGTGGGCTCCGCCCCGGAAGCATGGAGGGTCCACCCTAACAAAATGAGGTCACGTGTCCTAATTATGAAGGTCTGACAACCAGATATGGTTACGGAAGACTGAGAAGTCCGCACTGCAACCGAATAATTGAACAATCACGTGATCTATTGTTTGAATCACGCAATTTGGTGATTTGCTGTAATCTGATGGCTCCTACAGACAAATTCACAGACGTTTTGGAGGAACGTACTGTCGAGCAAGTAACTAGCAATAAACAAGCGACAAATCCAGAACACGGAGGCAGCACGTTCTTCCGAAACGTCGGTGAACTTGTACCGGACTAGAAGCCCTCATATTACAGAAGATACTGCTCAAACCCGATCGCTTTCGGTTACTTGCGGAAAAGGAACAAAAAATACGCGAGGCTTGAGGCCCTCATGGCGGAAAACAAGAGCACTAGCTTGTGAGACTGAGGCCATGTAGCCTGGCACATGGCAACTGACGTTTCGGGAGGAGCGTAATGCCTCAACGTTCAAGTGTAGAAGAATACGCTGAGGGTAAATAAAATTGTAAGGAAATATGGAAAGGGAGGGCCACGTGAAGAGCACGAAGCTCCACCATGTTCTAGGCAGACTGGTCGCCAGGCTTAAGCACTGAACATTGCTTAGACCTCACCAAGAACAAACTTCTAATGTATTGTTGGCATATTCCCACTGTCTAAAAGCCACGACTGTTGAAATGGGTTAGACTTCGGACAGTCGCCATATTAGTACTGCTGGAGGCAAGAAATTACAGATGACCTCTAAAGCAACTCCGAAGTTATTACTCAGGACGCGATGTCCGGTTCTCCCTTCGGAAACTAGGCTAACATAAATATGGCCACCCCCCGTGGCAATACAATGGTAACTGGTGCCGCGCGGGTTGCTGACCGCAACCGCCCCCCGTGATCATTATCAAGTTTTCTGTTGCGTGACCCGGCGCCTCGCCCCTGCCGACACGCTACCTTCCACACATCCGTGTACAGCACGAAGCATCCCATCTCCAATTGCATAACGGAGGATCAACAGAAACCCTACACCTGCTGGTTATATTTATTTTTTCATTTGTTCATTTATGGCTGATATAAAGACACTACTGGTAGCTCAGAGTACATGGTAGACGTATGCAAACTGTGGCTCGCGAAGCGCGGGCGACTGTCTTGGACCCTTAGTGAGGCCAGAAACAAGAAATGAATATAATCCGCTCTTTTTACAAATGAATTAAATATATAGCAACCTGCTGCGTGGAGAACCTGTACTTAGATGAATGCGACTCCGCCATTTCTGAAAACTGTCATATCCGGCTCCGAAATTGAGTAAGTTTGGCCAGCCCTGTTACAGAGCGTCTAATGAGGCAGGAACTGCTTGAGGTAGTGTCGACGCGTTTGGAGGGATTGAGGAAAGTGATGGAACACCACAGACACGATTATCTGCCTCCGAGCAGAGGTTTTGGCTGGGAGAGCCCCGAAAGTGAAGCGGCAGCGCTCATCGCTCCGCCGAAACGTCCGCCCGGTACCGCGCTGTGTGAATGTCCGCCCAGACAACTGCCGCGTTCAGAAGTTCGGTTTGTCGCTCCCAAAATCAGTGGCCGCCCGCTCACATTTCCTGCTTTGCGCAGTGAAGTCACGGTACGCCAGTCCAGAAAACGTGCAACATTTTCATTCCATCTCGCTCTGTTAGTGTTACTGTGCTCAGGTCTCACTGGCTACGCCTGTGAGTTGCGCGGCCGTTATGCCGTACCAGTTGCACGTTGCAGCTCTGTTAAAAACTGTCACCTAGAAATATTTGGAAATGATTTCAAGAAATCACTAATATAATTCTATCGGCAACAAGGAAATGTAAATAAACGTGACTATGAAGACAGCCGTTTTCAGGGGCATGGCACCCTGTAGAAGTTCTCCAACGTTTCGGAGGAACGCACTGACTCCATTTTCAGTGTCGAAAGCAATCAGCGAGCTGCAAGTACACTCAGCTTGCCTGGCGTATTCTTTGACTCTAAAGATGGAGGCAGCACGTTCCTCCGAAACGTCGGTGAATTTCTACCTACTACACAGTGTCACATCCCGGGATACAGTACCTTTCAAAATAGACGTTCTTAATTACTTTGCATTTCTCATCCCTGACTTTTTTTTTTTTTTGCATTTTCATGGAGTGTAAATATTTCAAATATTTCGTTGTTAAGAAATTGCGGCCAATCGTGCAGAAGGTTCTAGAACAAAACTGATTTCAAAAGCCCCCCACCAGCTACACTGTACGTTACCTAATTTAACCCATTACGTTCACAGGGTGGGGGCACGCGTTAGCGTAGTTGGTTGAGGCACTATGCTACAAGTCGGAAGGTCGCGGGTTTGAGTCCAGATGAGGTCACTGGATATTTTAAATTTGCCTAATCCTTCCAGCCGCACTATGGCCTTGGGACCGATTCAGCCTCTAACAGAAATGAGTACCAAGAATCTTCCTGGGGGTAAAGGGCTGCCGGCGAGTAGGGCTGAAAAACTCACCGCCATCTGTGAGCTGATTGTCTAGAAAACGTGGGAGCCTCGACGTCTCACAACCCTATGGGCCTCCATGGCCTGTCACAGGGATAGCTTTAGCTTACCTTACGTTCATGGGGCTTTGGAGGAAGACAGAACGGGATAAAGCTACGAAAGGTATTCCTTTTTGTGGGCCCAGTTCGACGCCGTCAGCATCCTGACCCTATAAAGTTGGGTGGAAGGACGAATAGAACCTGACGAAAGGAAGCTGTCATGTCTTAATCGAGGCACTATCCTGGAATGTTACTGGACGGACTGAGGAAGACCACGACAAACTAAGTTACGATTGCCGCTGTGCCAACCGAGAACCTCCACGATGTAAGACAACGAAACAGAAGAGAAGGGGTGAAGAATGAACATGTGAAAGAAATTGTTTCCCCTTGAGTTTCAACGGGCTTTCTAGAAATCTAATTTAAAGGAGGAATATGGTCCATAAACATCCTCAGGGAGGCATAGCCGGTTTACTTAGCTACTTCGTCACTGTTCTCGGATATTCCGAACCAATGGGGNGGAGGGAACGAGAGGGGGAGAAAACTGTAAAATGAGGAGGTTCATAATTTTCAGTCTTCGCCCAATACTGTTAAGACGAAAGTAACCAGAATCCCCGGACAGGATATCCGCCCCCCGGACGATATGCAAATGAAGCGCTCAGTAATTAAAGTCAGACGCCCTACCGCTGAGATTTTTTAGTGCGGGGTGGAGTCCAACTGGGTCCACTAGGCACGGCGGCCACTGATTGGCCTATTGTAGCCTGCCCCGGGTGATCATGATGTTTGAGAATTTGGTGGAATGAAGATTGGCCGGGGAAACCGAAGTACCCGGAGAAAACCCGTCCCAGCGCCACTTTGTCCACCACAAATACCACTTGAACAGACCCGGGATCGAACCCGAGCCGCCGCGGTGGGTAGCCAGCGACTAACCGCTTGAGCTATGGCGCGACCATACCGCTGAGTTTACTTCCTAAGTCACTTATGTTTGTGTACAGTCTCATCATAACCAAACAGTCCCTTCATAGCCACGCACGTTCTGTAATGCGCATGCTTTAACGAACTTCTGCTTCAAGTTGAACCGTATTTCGCTCGCCTGCAACAATCTACTTCGGCAACACGCATAACATCAAAGTAGGAGAAGTTGCCGCACAATCCTGGCGATATGTAGGAGGCGCCTGAACTAGTAAACAGCGGCCAATTAGTTTGTTTCTTAGGTATCTAGATAGATAGTTATTTACTTAATAGTGCTTTCAGTCAGTCAGATAGTTAACCAGATGAGATTTGAGGCTTCAACGGCATTTACTTTGCCACTTTACGGCCTATGCCACACTACGATCTCTTGGTAGGTGGATACAAACACTGCCTCAAGCTTCAGGGTTTAAGTGATTAGTATGACGTTGTGACCAGGTTCACAACGGACCCTATTCACACCCTGTAGACTGCAATATACGTATACCGTCGCACTTCATTCCCTTAAGATAAATTTCAATATTCTCCATCTATATCTAGATTCCTCAAATGGACTCTTTCCTTTAAGTTTTCCAACGAAATTCTGTATTTTCCATCTGTCATATGTCATATGTGGCCCCCCTCCAATGTGAACGTCCTAATAATGTTTGGCGAACAGCACAGATTATGAACTCTTCATTATGCAATTAACCACAGAAAAAAACTTGAGAATAACTCGGTTTTATAGAAGAAAGTAATTTAACTCTGGCCCTGCTCTACCTAACATAGAGACAAATGCATCTGGGTATCAGGAAGGCCGTGGGTGTGCACTCCCTTTTCCAGCATATAAATTTCTAATACAATTACGCTGAAGACTGAATCATGAAACAGTTCGGCTAAACACGGGCATGCGCGCATGCGCAATGTGTAAGGCGATTCTTACAAACTACTGTTTATGTAAAACACTGAAGCGTGTACAACCGTTGCTATGTAATGACTGCGAGATACGCGAATAAACAAAGCCCGTTTCTAGGCAACGGATCGGTAAACACGTTCCTGAGGCAACGAATACGCAAGCAACAAGTGTTACTGTTCGAAACGGTATTTTCTGCTCGGTCCGTGCAAATGGGTTACAGGAAGCCAACTGAAGCGACCCAGTCAGTTGAGCTATACAAGGGAGGCTGAGAAGACATGGCGCTATACTTCAGTTGGGAGTAGTGAGTTAAGAGTGAGTTCTGTATGGAAGGCTGTGAAGAAATGGCCTGAGCGCATGAAGCTGAAGACCTACCACTGTTAGAAGCCACTGCCAGGGAACGGCTAGTGAAGACTTGGCGTGCAGTGCTTTGTGAAATGTGTAGATTAGCGGTGGGGGTGTAATTACGTTAGTCCCGAGCAGTGTGTATAAATGATGAATAATTTTCGGGGTTGATAACTAAATCACATGTAAATTCGGAATTAAAGAAACAGCATTTTGGAAATGCGTCAGGTTCGCGAAGTCACTACGCCTGCCGTTGCACGAGAAGTCGCTGTTTATAGAAAATATAGGTCAAAGTAGCAAAAACTTGCTTATGAACAAGTGACTGGCCACTCCTTTCTGAGCGAACGGCAATAACAATACGTGCCGATACGAGAGAGAGGCTTTTGTAGCCCGTTCAAGGTCCGTCCCGACAATCGTGTGACCTGCATTGCTCAACGGAATTCCCTGGCGTTTCTCCGGGAAACAAAGCGAGCTCACGAAGTCAGTATGCTCTATGTGTGTCGGTGCAATTTCCCCTTTCAACTTCTGAACTAGATGGCCGATTTTCGCCAATGTTGGTAAAGGCAAAAAGGTATTGTTGACCCTGTGCTTAATTAATTAAACACTATTCCATGAAGCCGTATTCGGGAGTGAAGATACAGCTCCGGCACTCTTGACCTCTGCTCTATATGGAGGTGAGTGGTCAGTTTCACGTCTCGGCTGATTTACCCCTCAGGAGTGTCCCCGGTATCCATTCGACAGGAGGCTAGGTGGGCCCCAGAGGCAGTCCTGACGCTATGAAAAAAATAAAAAAAATCTCTTGCCCCTTTCGGGGACCGAATTCCAATTCCTCAGCCGTCCAGCCAGTAGACCGTCGCTATACCGACTGAGCTATCCCGGCTCTCACCAAATTTGGTATGAAAGTTATGCTACTGGAGGCAACCCCACCGTCCCGTTTGGACAGTTTGTATAACAATAACAGCATGGCAGACAAGCGAAATTATGAGGTGGGAGCGACATTGGTATCAGTTTATGATCCACGAATTGTGTGCGGTATTATGACTCCGAAGAAGCACGCAACTTATTTCTTGTAGTGCGGAAACACTTCAGTTTTCGGTTTGATGATGACAACCAATGAGAAACTGGAGTTGGGCGTGCAGAGAGAACATAACCACAACTGCACGCTGCGTATGAAACGTCTGTAAGTTACAAATATGGCGACCGTGCGAAACGTTGATGTCATAGTGCACTCACTTTGGGTAGGGTGATCCTTGTTCTGTTGCTACTCGCAGAGGCAAGATATTCTGTTATGCCCTGCCTGCCGCCATATCATCATAAAGCATATAAAATGAGGCACGCGATAAGGCAGAGAATCGCATAATTATCACCACAGTTGGCAGAGTTCGGTGAACCTGCCGTCGGGGTACAGGAAATGCGAGACTGCACCCTCACCCTCTTCATTTATGGCCAGCTTCCACGCGATGTGGTGGGCAGACATGAGATGGAGGGTGGGATCCTGCCGCTCTGAAGCACGAAGCTCATCTGAATGATAATTAAGAAGGAAATGCGCGCACGGGGTAGCGATCCTGGCCCGTCTTTCGATTTAATTACCCGGAACATAAAATGTGTTTCACTTTTCTTTACGACATTCGTTTGAAACATTTTTCAGTCCGATAAACATTCAGCGAGATGCGCTCAGAGACGTGCGTACCTCTTCATGCGAAATGTCCGGTATTGTCCGATTTTAATTAGAAACAGTCTGACTGGCATTCCGAAGTGAAGAGGCATTTTTTAATTATTTTTTTCCAACTGCGAACGCTCCAAAAACACATTCAGTTCCTACTGCACAGAAAACATACTTAAGTCTCCATTACAAAGACTTAAAAGAAACAATCGGTGTTTACTGTGAGGATCTTACGAAGCACATAAATGCACTGTGGGGCAGACAGCAGAAACTATGAATGTCACAGCAGGTGACAGCTACAGATGAGATGAGTTTCTTGGGCATTTCATGTTCTAACGGCGATGAGCACTAGAATTATAGACAATACTGTTTAGTTTGGTGGATAGCGATGTTTCGGAGGAACTTACTGATTCCATCTTGAGGGTAGCAGAGGGGACTGAGATTTTAGTTCTATGGGGTTCAAATGAATCGTACCGAACAACAAATATTTGTCACCCGCAGTAAAGGGCTGCATAATATCCGCAGTCTATGTACCCCATCTGTAATGCGTGTAGTCAACACGAACTACTGCAGGGGTCTGAGCAGAAAGCTGGAGTGGCTTGTACGAGGATTTGGGAGTCTCTGGTTCAAATATTGGACGGAAAACCAACCATCTGCCCTAACCTATCTTACAAATTGTGTGATAAACGTACTCAAAACGTGCGACGTCGCGAAGGTCTCGGGATCGTTCCTTTTCAGCACCACAGTACTTTCTTGTATATATGTATACTGCGCACGTGATGAAGTGAAGAATGCAGTTTTGTTACTGCCTCACACTGCAAACACAGCGATCCCTCACCAACCACGGAGGTTAAGTATGAGGGGTGAGCCATAAAACTGGCCCTAGCGCTGAGACCTTCAGTGGTCTATAGTGCTTACGGGGTTGTGTTAGTGAGAACACTTCGGTTAACTAAACCGCGGTTCTAAAGACCAGTCAGTGCCTTGAGAGAAGATGAAGATTAGGGGTACAGGGGCCGCTATGAGCCTAGGTTCCTAGCGGTGGGGAAAAGCGAATACAAATGGAGAACCGCGTATAAGCAGAGTCCGCGATATGCATCCCTGAAGATGAAGCTGGACTGCTGCAGAAACATGGTTTAGTAGAAAAATGCCGTCTTCTGGGATGTGGCGCGGTGTAGATATTGTGTAAATCGTCGTTTCGGAGGAATGTATCGCCTCCACCTTCAGGTTCACGCTGGTTCCTTACTCGCGATTTTTATACACCCTAAAGATGGAGGCGATACGTCCCTCCGAAACGTCAATTTATACAATATCTGCACGGCGCCACATCTCAGAAGACGGCATTCTTCATAGTTCCCGCCGTGAAGAGCTCAAACCTTACGTTGTTTCATGGAAATCTGTTAATAATAATAATAATAATAATAATAATAATAATAATAATAATAATAATAATAATAATAATTAATGTTATATGATGATGATGTCGTTGCTTACAGAGGGAATGCATCTCAGTGCACATCGGCCAGGCGGGCGTCCAGATAGGCAATGCATGCTGGGAGCTGTACTGTCTGGAGCACGGCATCCAGCCAGATGGACAGATGCCCTCCGACAAGACCCTCGGCGGGGGTGACGACAGTTTCAATACCTTCTTCAGTGAGACTGGCGCGGGCAAGCACGTACCGCGTGCAGTGTTCGTAGACCTGGAACCCACGGTGGTTGGTGAGTTCTCCGTACGATGGTCAATTGGACAGGATCTGGAGGGGAAAACACAAGAATGTGTACGAATTTGCCTGAAGGAACTGTGTCCTGACCCAGGTTCGAAGTAAGGACCTCCGGAATACAAGTCTAGTGCGTTACCGCTATGCCAACCTGCTCGGTGGTCAATGAGTTGCGTGTGTGAGTGGGTGGCTAACAATGCAGCACGCAGGGACCAGAATTACGGCCGCTGAAATTAGATTTGTCAGAGCCAAGCATCTGGCGGTGGCACCTCCAACACGCACATGTTTACCGACGGTTTCGTGGGATGCGCTTCTCCCGTCTTTTTGATGCAGAACGCATGCTTCACCGAAACGTCGGTAAATATTTGCAATGTTACAAGGTGCCACATCACCAGAAGGCAGTAATCTACATATGAAGACATTAAAAGCAGAAGCCATACTTACTTACTTACTTACTTACTTACTTACTCACGGAGCTGAGCCCTTCTGGAGGAATCAGTGTACACCTTGAAACATTTCCAATGGTGCGCAGAACTTGTTTTGAAGGCGCTGCAATTTCAAAAGATGGGCGTTTGCAGCAAATTCCCAGGTGGAGCAAGCATACCTCATTACTGATCTGATTGGTGCCTGCAGAGTGTTACTTTCATGTTAGCGCTACCTAATCTCCTGTTTTCCTTTCACTATATATTGAGCATCTGAAACTATACGAACCACACAGAAAACACCACGTCCAAAATTTCTTTTATCATTGCGGGTGTGTTCATTGCAGCGACAATGTGTTTACCGAGTCATTGCCTAGCAACGTTAGGGGAGGCCACAGACAGAAACGAGGTATCATAAGTCAATTTTGTTTTTAATAAGGAAGGTAGGCTAGGAGCCGGGACTACTTGGCGAGGCCTGGCTTACCTGTTGCAGACGAGGTGCGCACGGGGACCTACCGCCGGCTGTTTCACCCCGAGCAGCTCATCACAGGGAAGGAGGACGCCGCCAACAACTACGCTCGTGGCCACTACACGATCGGGAAGGAGCTGGTAGATGTGGTGCTGGACCGAGTTAGGAAGCTGGCCGACCAGTGCACGGGGCTCCAGGGATTCCTCATTTTCCACTCCTTCGGAGGAGGAACCGGCTCCGGCTTCACGTCTCTGCTCATGGAGCGCCTCTCGGTGGACTACGGCAAGAAGAGCAAGCTCGAGTTCTCTATTTATCCAGCACCACAGGTAACAGCCACAGTAACAAGCAACACCTAGTGCCGTATAGCTCCACGCGCCCTTAACCTGAGTTAAAGTCAGGTCATAAGGAGATGTGGCAGAACTAATGCAAACATATTCTCCATTTTTCGCAGTGACACATTTTTGGAATTTTTTCATTCTATCTGGTATTTTGCATAATACATTTTTTTTGTATCTGTGGGACACGCGATATATCACACCGATGTCCAAAGTCAAGGTATTTGTTCACAATATTGTTCCATTCTATCATGCTGTTTGTATGAAAATTATGTTATATTTCTGAGACACGTGGTATATCCTACTGATGTCCAAGTGATGTCTCTAAATAGCATGTGGGTAACTGTGGGGCACGCAGTATATCGTGCAGATGTGGCAAGTGGCTTGCGTCAAGTTGTGACAGTATTTCTGAGACAGGCGGTGCGTGCTGCAGGTGTCTACAGCCGTCGTGGAGCCGTACAACTCAATTCTCACGACACACACGACGCTTGAGCACTCGGACTGTGCCTTTATGGTGGACAACGAGGCCATCTACGACATCTGCAGGCGGAACCTGGACATCGAGCGGCCAACTTACACGAATCTGAACCGTCTTATCGGGCAGATCGTGTCGTCCATTACCGCGTCCTTGCGCTTTGACGGCGCCCTGAACGTCGACCTGACGGAGTTCCAAACGAACCTGGTGCCCTACCCGCGCATCCACTTCCCACTCGCGACCTACGCGCCTGTCATTTCCGCCGAGAAGGCCTACCACGAGCAGCTGACGGTGGCGGAGATCACGAATGCGTGCTTCGAACCCGCCAATCAGATGGTGAAATGCGACCCGCGTCACGGAAAATACATGGCCTGCTGCATGCTGTACAGGTAGCTCCACCTTCGGGCCTTTTATGTACATATGTAGCCATCATGGCCGGAACACCACAACGCACACTCCAACGACTACGGGAATGAAGGTGTGTCATTAGCACGGCCTGGATTTTGATGACCTGAAAATATTTAAAAAATGACCGAAAAAATCCAGAAAAATGACCTAAAGGAGAAAGAGAAAGAACACTTCGCTTCCATGTTATTCACATTTCAGAAAACATATGAAGAAAAATTCCCTAAAATGGCCAAAAATGACAAGAGTTACACTTAAAAGTCCAAAAAATTACCCCAAGAATGAAGACCTTAAACCAAAAAATGACAAAAAATTACCTATAAAATTTACATTTCTGTAACCAGCAGCTCATATCTGAGATGTATATATTTAAGAGCATCGCATAGGATACAAGGAGAAAAAGATGACACGTCATCAAAATCCGGGCCCTGGCCATTAGTTAGTGATGTGGGCCGTGGCGTAATCATTGGAAAGTAATTAAGAGTCAATTTCAGTGTACTTCCAGTGTTCATGTATCGGCAGGAAACTCACGCCTTCATCAGTAACTGTCTGAAGGAGGGGGAGGGGGAGAAAAGGGAACTTCACCGGCACTGAGGTTACCGAAGGAGCGCCCACTCCTCCTCCTGGTAACGGTAGGTTGGACAGAAGGCAAAGCGTTGGGAAGTGGACTTTGTTGTAAGTAGAGGAAAGAAGTAGAGCAGGGGCTTCGCTGCGTTCCATCGAAATTCTGACATCAGCATTGGGAGCGCTGCGATAGGGTAAAATTTCGAATTAATATTGGGAGCAGGGGCGGCCCGTGTATAGGCACTGCGGAACTGCGGCACCCCCAATTTCCACATGATATTATCGATAACATTTATATAACGAGTCCTTTTTTCTTTAATTCTTTCTTTATACTTGTACAATACAATATATAATCCTTAAGCTTAATGTCAGTAGCCAAATCTTTGTATGGAACTGTGCGCTTCTGGAGCAACACCCCCACTAATTTTAGCTACGAGCCGCCACTGATTGGGAGGAGGTATTTTAGTGCGAAATTTTGATAACGTGTGGAAGGCTGAATGCAAAACATGAAGTGGAACACGGAATCACTTAAATGTCATTTAAAAATTCAGTTTTCAAACTCAAAGAAAACACAATGCTTCTCCATTACAAAGACTAACAGACTAACATTCTTAAGGCGCGTCCACATTACTCGTGCTCGTCGGGAGACTCGTCTGGCTTTTACTTGTGATCGTAAATCTTCGTCCACACTACTTCAGTTACTCGCCAGGCTTCGGCGCGTGAGGATCCGTATATTTACTCGTAGTGTGCATAGGCTGTAGTCATATTTTAATTTACTGGCTATAGTTTTTAAATTAAATTTGCTTGTCTCGTGACTTGTCATATCGTCCACATTACTCGCTAGCATAGCGAGTCACACGAGCACGAGAACGAGCACAAGTAATGTGGACGCGCCTGTAGGAGAAATAATGTTTGTCTATTGTGGAAACACGTAAAGAGATTATGTGCGCAGGATGTTTGGAAGCAGGCGGTACAAACAGTTGCACTGTTTTGCAAAGGGTTTCCACGCCTGACTCGCGTGATTCCTGTGTCCACAGGGGCGACGTTGTTCCCAAGGACGTGAATGCTGCTATAGCAACTATCAAGACGAAAAGGACGATACAGTTCGTGGACTGGTGCCCCACTGGCTTCAAGGTGCGTCACGTCCCACCACAGAATTTTGCTATGCAATGAAGGCACACTGTACATAACATCTGTGTGTACTGCGCAGGTGGGGATCAACTACCAGCCGCCGACAGTGGTGCCAGGCGGAGACCTGGCCAAGGTGCAGCGCGCCGTCTGCATGCTATCCAACACGACAGCCATTGCTGAGGCCTGGGCACGCCTCGACCACAAATTCGACCTGATGTACGCAAAACGTGCCTTTGTGCATTGGTACGTCGGGGAGGGGATGGAAGAGGGCGAATTTTCTGAGGCCCGCGAGGATTTGGCGGCCCTGGAGAAGGACTACGAGGAGGTGGGGGTGGACTCGGCTGATGGAGAGGTGGATGAGGCAGATGATGAGTACTAACCACTATCATTATGACGCAACATGAAGTTATTTCCAAGTCACACTGCTGTCATAGAAACAGGTACTCGTACTTATGTACTGAAGCTCCAGAACTTCAAAGCCATGTCAACGCTGTCAGCCATTAAGGATGAAAAGGCAAAGTTGTTCATCGCCTACTTAATTAAGCACGCTGCCGTGAAAACGTGTGGGGGAGCGGAAACATTGGTCCATGGAATTCTTAATCTTAGCATTACATGGAAGGAAGTTTATTTTGTAAAAAACAAAACTCAAAGCCTAACCTTAAAAGGTCTTCAGATATTTATTCCTACAAAATTAAACCAAGAGCATAACCATTTCAAAATGGAACCAAAGGCCTAATGTTTTAAAAACGAGACCGATTGCCTAACCTAAGGGACTTGTTGGATGCAAGTCCTAAGATTTGGCTTCGAATTTTGTTTTTTAGAATAAAGTTCTATGACTGGTGGCACAATTGTACCAGGAAACAGGGTGGTAACTTCGAAATTACCTGCCTCATCTGCCAATGTGTCAGCACACTGCTTCCCATAATTACACAACATGGTGGCAAAATTGTGAAGCGAACGGGGTCAACCGCCAATAACTACCACAGTGTGCAAGTAGAAACTTTCATGTGTGCGACTTCACGGTATAGGGACATGGCGCCGTACAGTCTGGTACAGTGGTTCCCAAACTCCTTTAGTCTGCGGCTCCCTTGATATGAATAAAAATGACTGAGGCCCCGAGCCTACATTTCTGTGACTCATGATCTGATGCTGCCAGGATCTCCACTATGCAGCGTTGCATGGTGGGAAGATAAGTGAACTGGAAAAGATCCGGAAGGAAAAAGTCATGGCTAACCAAGTTATTATCCTGGAACTTGTCTGGAGGGAGGGAGGAAAACCACAAAATGCAGCATCCCAGCCAAGATTCAAACCAACAGCCCCACATATGAAAACAGAGTTTTACCACTATGCCAACCTGCTAGCAACCCTGCCTCCAAACATATAAAAATATCTTAAAATTTGGTTAGTGATTTAAATATATAATTATTTGAGAACCTTAATGATTTATATGAAACACATTTCCTATGCTGCTGTGTATGTCTGTAATCTAACGTAACCAGTCACATTGCACATCTGGCGTTTCTGACGCACAACCAGGTTTCATGGTGCCTGCAGGGCGTCTCCTTCTTTGGGAATTGCTGGTTCAGGAGATAGCTACAAGCTATCAGAGTAACCTGCTGCTTCCCTCTTCAGGGAAGATCAGAGAAATAGAGAAAGCAGGTTCTTTTGATATGTCACTAACAGCCTACATGACTTCACACCAGCACATCACAGAACAAACCATCTTCAAAAAGTAGGAAGGTCCCAAGAACCAAATTAAGAACCTTCACTACCACAGAGACCTCAAATCTTACAAAAACTAACACTCTGGTCTTCCGGACTACGACGTTATGTAGTCTGGTAGCTGGTTACAGGCGTTTCATAGGAACATACTGCCGCTATTTTCTGTTCCAAACATGGAAGGAGGTGAATTTTCCATAATGTTTGTATTTAACCTACCAGACTGCAAGGTGTGATAACTCAGGCAATCATAATAAGAACTACATCGCTGTGAAAATATCAAACCCTTCAAAAGGCATAATCTGCTCAGAAGATACATCTGCCCCTAAGAACACCAACTGTCAGAAACAAAAATAATTTCACTTACCAAATTTGGGGGTAGAAATGATGTCGGAGTTCTGCAGAGTACCAAGGCTATCTTCCATCAAATTTGTCCGCATATTTAAATGCCTCGTGTTTTTTTGAACACCAACTGTGAAATGACAAGTGAAAATATTACCTTTCCTGATACATGCAAACATTTCTCTGTTAATATCACATGACACTATTCAGTCCAGAACACTGTCTGCATAACTGCTTACTTCTGAACACTGGACACCCCCAAATCATAACTCAGTCATTGTCTTCTTGTGTCAATTTCAGGAGCCCCCCTGGCAACGCGAGTGAACTGTGTTTACCGGTCATTCCTTTGTTGGCTGTTCAATGACGCAGTATCAATCAGCTTTTTCCATGAAGCATAGTTATTTACAGTAAATAACAGTCTCTCAGATACTCAAGAATTTTCCTGTATTTTATGGAGCCCAAAAGTTTAATACCATATTCACAAGAGCCTGTCATTGGTATGTATCCTGAGCCAGATGAATCCAATCCACACCCCTCACACATTAGCTAACTACACAGGGCCCATTCTTTTGTAAGAAACTAACATTTGCTCAGTTAGGCAAGAAATTCCCCAAAGGTTCATTACCATGTTCACAAGACTATGAAACTGGTTCTTCATTTCTTTAAGATCCATTTTAATATTATCCTCCCACCTATGCTTAGGTATTCCAAGAGGTCTCTTCCATTCTGATTTTCCAACCAAAAGTTTGCACGATTATCTGATCCCTCTCATGCCACACAGTAATTTTCGGGGGACCTGAGAAACCAGGGTTGACTAATTTCAGGGGACCGTACAGTAATGACAAAGTTAAAAACTTCAGTCAAGATCAAGATTCGAAATTCTCACAACATGAAGTATTAAAGATCATATGGTTGGATGTGACACCATGCAGTTTCATAGATAGATACCCATGGTTCAGAGAAACCTGCTGCTTCAGTCTTTGGGGAATAAGAACACACTACAAACCATAATACCTGTACCTGTCTACAAAACTACATAGCGTCACATCCCAGAAGATGGTTATATTAATCAAGATAGTTCCTGTACTGACCTTAAGGATCCAAGTCATCCAACATGATGTGTGCCTCTCTGTCCTTCCTCAATTTCTATCAAATTCCTGGATTTCTGGGGACAAAACATCTTCTGAGTTATGGTGCATCTCTGAATAACTGCAAACTGAGGGCTATCATTCCTCTATGTTTCGAAGCAGTACCAGTTCTCAGAGCTTCTCTGGCACCGTGCATCATGCCAGTGTCCTGTCCAAGAAATGTAGGGCCATTTCAGTCAGAAGAAACGATGAAATTCATGAGAACACAGACCTGTACCCATGCTTCATTGGTATATGGTTGCATTCCTTGTCATTATCACAATATATGCTGACTAAAATTTTGAATAACAAATAATACTCGATCTGAGAAATCAAAATTTACTTGTATGATTACAAAAAGAGATTGGGAATGAGTATACTAATACAAGAACTCAGCCAGAGTACGTGCATGGCCATGGCTAATGTAAACATAGGCAAGATGCAGAGCAAATTTCATAATTGGCATTCTTCTGTTATGTATGTTGCAGGAAATGCAAAACTGATGGGAATGTTACATTCACACACATCAAGTGGCTGCACAAGTTTATGTCTCGATGCTTTGGGGTACTTGATTACCTCCAGTACGCATAAAGTACTTGCCGTTTGCATTAAATAATTTTATATAATGTGTACAGTGTACATCTACAGTACATACTATGTTTGGGTTATGGCAATCACAGAACATGACTACAGAGTTCCCAACGCAGACCATAATTTTGTAAATACAAACTGCAAAACAATGACAAATTCGGCCAAAACAAACTCTTTTGTAAGATGTGATTATCTGTTAAGAAATATACAAACATCCACATATGGGGGATGTCTGCATGTCTGCTATTCCCACTTTTAGTCTAATTTCTTTACTTTGAAAAAATAAAGGGAGGCTTATGAGATCACCTTGCAGTCTCTCTATTTGTGTCCCCCAACTTTTGTTGGGAGGCTTATGAGATCATGTTGCTGTCTGTCCCCCCCCCCCCAATTTTCTTAGTTTTCTATGTGGTTTCTGTCGTATCAAAGGAAAGTAGGTGATTAGTTTTCCCCAGAACTTTTTGTATATGTAACACGTTACAGGTGAAGGTCAGGTCAAGTTGTCCCCAGACTTATTTAATTAAGTAGAGGAGTGGAGGTACAGGTTCACACATTTGTAACCTCAGCACTAACCGCTTTACCCCAGGGAAAAGAGCCCTCAGTTCACGTTGGACAGAAGACCGGGTGGGCTCCAGAGTTGGTCTGGACACTGCGGTGGAGACAAATCTCTCGCCCCTGCTGGGGATCACACCCTTGTTCCACAAGCATCCAGTCTGTACTTGGTAACTATACCAACTGAGCTATCCCAGCCATCTTATGTGGCATATGACCCTCATTTGAGACACACGGCACGAGGCCATCAAGTTGGGGCGCACACAGCATACCTAAAAGAGCAGGGAAATGAAACGTCATGAAGTGTTCTTCATTTCCAGAGGGATGTGTCCTATTTATAAGGTAAAACTTGGGCTCATATGAAGTGGACACATTTCCAGGAACACACATCATCTGTAACATGGTGGTACTGCACATAGCATTAAAGCAGAATAAATGAAATCTGCACAATCACTAAAATAAAATATTAAGAGACTTATAAAAATAACATACTAATATTAGCATGATTGCAAACAACCAATGTTAACATGTTAAACTGTGTCTAAACATCCTGCATGGTGCGTCACCATCACATATTGATGTAAATCATTATGTCACCATCAGAAAGTTACTAAGTCCTATTTCCATGGTACAAAAGGAACAAAAATCACCACACCCAAGATCTTGATGAACACACATGGCTTTGGGCTTTTCTTGCATAAGGTACGAAGTACTGCAAAGATATTTAAACCCACAATACTACACACGTCACAATTGCACTAGCAAGTAGTTTCTTCTTACTACACTTTTGCAGAAAATGAAGTTAGCCTCATTCAAAATGCTGCAGTTCTCACGTAATGGTGGTACAGCCCCCCTTCTTACAGTGTAATTACAGCAGATAATTGCATTGTGCAGCTTCTTGTATAATAAAGTAGTTTACATTTTGACTATAAATGTTTATTTGTTAAATCATCATAAGTATCACCACTTAGCAGTTATGGAGCTGGGCCACTTGTCAGCCCTCACTCTGACCTCAACTGTCCAGCAGTACCTTCTAAGTTCTTCACCAGTTCCTTGACCCATGTGCTCTGTAACTGTGTAACAGTTCTGTTGACATGTTGCGTCCATCAGATTTCATATTTACAATTTCTGTCCAGTACTGGTTCTAATTTTATCTATGTTAACATACCTCTATTCCTTTCATGGTTCATCCGTCCAAGTGCATTTCATTATTTGTGTCAAGATTTTTATTTAAGTGGCTGTGGTTCTGATTCTGTCACTTGCTTTCAATGTCCTAAGTTTTCCTCAAAGGAAAATGAAAATTTAAGTTTCTTTACTAAATTCATAAACCAATGAAGATGTCTGATTCTTCCCTTCAGATTCCAATAATTTGTTGTTGCATGAGAACTACAGGCAGTACTAACTTCACTGTTACCCACATAAATACAGGTCATCCACTTTCCTTTGTGTTGCTACAGTTACAAGTGTACATCCTTCAACATGGCAGCTGCAGGTATAAAAGTGATCACGTGGTCCATGTAAATTACACAGAATAGATTATGATCTTCTGAGATGTGACACTGTGTAGTCTGCGTAGATCATAACCAGTATTTCAGTGGAAACTGACAGCTCTGCCCTGAGGTTAGATGAGTAAGCAAAGTGTGAAAAATACGTTATGGGAGAGAGAGGGAGGGAGGGCGAGGCTCAGGGGCCCTAAGCAAACCAGGAGCAGTGAGGGAACAGCGTAAAGAATACTGGTCCTATACAGGGACTGACTGACTGACTGCCAGACAGCAGCCATGTCTCTACACCTCCTAGTTGCAGTTGCATGAAAAATGTATGAGGCCACCAGAAGACCTAGTGTTCTTGTGAAAAGAAGCTGATATTTGGCCATTAGCCACAGCATAACTTCTTGAAACCTTCCTTTTATCTGCAGCTTGTAAACATTCAAACAAAGCTAATGATATATCAGCATATCTAAACTAAGTGAGGTGCTCATGAGTGTTGGTAAAAAGATAAATTTGTCCCTGTGCTCAATTAGTTAAGCACCACGCCATGAGGGCGTATTTAGGAGTGGAGATATAGCTCCACTATTCCTAGCCTTGGCACTAGAAGGATGTGAGTGGTCAGTTTCATGCTCCAGCTGCTTTACCAATGAGGAGAGAGTCTCTAACACCCACTGGATAGGAGACTGGTCACACCCCAGAGCCCCAGGCTGGATGCTGTGGAGTAGACAAATCTCTCACCCTAACCAGGAATCACACCCCAGCCATCCAGCCTATAGCCTGCTGCCATACTGACTGAGCTATCCTGGCTTTCTGTGAATATCCATTTCATGTATCTGGACAACACTTGAAACACGGCACAATACATGGGTTTAATTTATGGTTTACGCAGTGGCACATTTAGCAGCTCAGAGTATGAACTGTTGCAGGATTGGATGATTAAGGAATAAAGGATATAGAAGGAAAAAAAGGCAAAGGTATCGCTGCAACAGGCCGTGGCGGTAAATAGGGCCGTCAGATGTTGACGCTCCCACATTCTATAGACAATCAGCTCATAGACGAAGGTAAGGTTGCCAGCCTTACGCGCCAGCTGCCCTCTACCCTCAGGAAGATTCCTGCTACTCACTTCTGTTAGAGGCTGAGTCAACCCCAGGGCCATAGTGCAGCTGAAAGGAATAGGTAAACTAAAAAAAATCCAAAGAGTTTCTAATAAAGCACAATTTCTCGCCACAACGCCAGTAAGTAAAACACAAAATTGAGAGATAACACAGCCATGAACAAGAGTTTTCTGCCAGAACAGAAACTTCATTAATTTTTATTTTTATTCCTTGCATCCTGTTGTGTTATGACATCGAGATATAGAGGCTGTCGACACAACAACGAAGTAGAAATTCTATCCATATAAACGTGCATCTTCAAGGACAGTCTTGAATGAGAAAGGGGTAAAACCGTACCCATTACCACTGTAAAACTTGCTCTGAAATTCAACCCTGCAAAACAAGAAATAAACTCACTGAACATCAGGTTTTTCAAAGTGGAGATTATAAAAAGAGCTATCTTCTGAGATGTTATGCCATGCAGAGTGGTTGAAGTTTACCACCATTTCAAAGGAACCTTCCACCTCCATATTCAGGGTTGATGGTAAGAAAATGAACAGTGAGCAAGAACCAATCAGGCTGTCTCTGCTGGTTCCTCACCTTCCTCTTTTACACATAATGTGTATATATTTACCGTCTTTTAGTGCATACAATTTCACTTGTCACTTCACACTTCATGTTTCAGCATTATTCTGCCATCCTCAGGTGTATCAATCACGTTAAACCATTGCACTGCCTGCCTCTTTTACACTGAAGATGGAAGCAGTATGATCCTCCACCGCTGGTAAACTTCTTCTATTAGCTAAATGGCGCAATATCCCAAAAGACAGCATTCTTCAAATGTGTTACACTTCCAAAAATTCTTAAATACATGCTGCAGTACGTCCTGAACCCTTTAAGTGCTCTCTCTTTCTCTTCCCTGTTGCTCCCACTTGGAGCACAGGGAATCTGTGAAACGCTTTGTTTCACTTCAGTTTCTTAATCCTGAGACAGTCAGTAGGACTCCTTGGACGGGGGATCAGCCCGTTGCAAGGCTGCTACCTATAAAGGACAACACAAACACAGAATAAACACATACAGACATCCAAGCCTTGAGTGGGATTCAAACCCATGATTCCAGAGTTCAAACGAACAAAGACAGTTCATGCCTTAGGTTGCACAGCCACTGTGATCAGCCCTTTAAGTGCTTACATATTCCTGAGCCCACAGAGGTGAAACAGCACCCACTCATTTCTGAGTTCATTATTTCTAATGATAGCATGGCTACAGGAGCTGTGTTCGTAGGACACCACTGACAGAAGCAGTAAATCCCCTCAAAATGTATGCACCTTGCTACCAACAACATATATAGTATCACATCCCAAAGACAGTGATCCTAATATTAACTGCCATGAGAATCAAATCTGACTTCTCAAAACTGCTGCTGACAATGTGCAATTTAATGTGGCATGCTATACTTCTCAGTTCAAACTACTGACTCTGTGATATTACACATAACAGCCCTGCAGACTCACAATCCCATCATAACGCAAATACTGAAAAACACACAACAGAGATTTGATGAGGCTCTTCTAAATAAGCATTTTTTTTTAAATGATGACAAATGACAACAGAGGGACGGTTATGGGTAGATCCACCTTCTCACAGAATTGGTACTGCCTGCAACCAGTGTGTGCAGTGCTCTATCAGTGCACTGTGTGAACATAAGCTCCTGCAGCATCATGATGATTCTGTCGTACAGAGCACCTCCCCCCCCCCCAATTTACGCTGCTCGGTCAACTTGTTCAGCAGCATGAAGCAAGCAAGAAAAAAATTTCTCGCTTGCATGTGGTGAATGTTGACATGACGAGTGACAGGAAAGGCAGTGCCAGTGTGCAGGTAATATCCCTGCTGAAACGAGAAGTTCCATCTTACCAGTGCAGCCTCAGAGTGTGCAGGAAGGCAGACAGACCTTCTATCATGATCAAGATGACAGTGGTGAACACGGCCCACATGGCAAAACATATGGCTGTACATACAGGACCAAGCGGCCCTGCAACACGAATTCCTGGTCTGAACACCATGGCCCACAGAACATCCGAGAGCTCTGTGAACACAACAAGATGTGAATCACGTACCTGTGTTACCTTCCTTCTTGTCTTTCTTTGAGGGGGGAGTTATTTAATAATGCTGCCAGTACAGAGACTATACAGTGCCAAATGGTAGAATGGCAGGCAAATGATGAGTTTGGAAGGAAGTGACCACAGCCTTATTGAGGTATTATCCTAATATTTCCCTGGAGGGACTGAGAAAAGCCATGAAAAACCAGTCAGGACATCCAGTGTCCATGTTGGAATTCAAACGGAACAAATTATAGATAAATGTTTAGAGCATTACCACTATGTCAACACTCCTGATAATCGGCCATGTCAACGTGGAGTTGGTATCCAGTGCTTCACAGGCTTCCTCAGCCTCCATCAGCGCCTGATGACAGAGATGGACAGGGTCCACACAACTGAACATACCAACTCCATACTAACATGGCTGATCATCTGAGGGGGCTTCACTGCGCACAATCACAGCAGCTACTAGCATAGAGCCCAACAGAGCTGCATGTGGTCACCCTGCAGTTACTGCCCTATGAACCACCCTTACAGCTTACACAACCCTCGAGGGACACTTTGAAGTCTTGATCCCACTTTACATGCACAGTACAAACTTTAGAAGTTCTGGAAAGTCAGCTACATTTAAACTAAGGCTCTAAACTCGATAAAGCAAAGTGTAAAGTCCTCCTCATGCTTAACTAAGTGCCTCATTATAAAGATGTAAGAAGGCACTACTCCACATACTCTTAACCTCAGCAACTCATAAAGATGGGGGCACTTTCATGACCTGTCTGCCCCCAGATAAGGAATTTGTGCTACCAACTGGACCCCATATCTGGTACTGACATTGTGGATAAGTGGAAGCTCTCTGTTTCTGTCAGGAATCAAACCCCAGACTCTAGTGGCATGCTATCCTGACTCTTGAGAAGGAAGAACAAGATTCTGGAAGTGAGACTAGGGGGCATCAGTCATTATACTCACGAGAATGTGCCAGTGACAAGGCCCAAAGCCGGAGATACGATGCAGTGTGTGAGACAGCGCCGAGAACAAACTCAGTTGCCATCACTCCTTCATGAACGAACATCTCGCCATAGCTGAGCTCTTCAGCCTGTGCATGCGTCTCTGTTACTGCTACTGCAGGTTCTGGTGACTGCGTAGTGATCCCAGACTCGTCATGCTGCTGTAGGACGGTGCCATCGCCCTGCTTGGGGCTCAAGGCTCCTGCTGCAGCAGCTCTCTGCCAAATGAAATCATTACTGAAGCAGTATAGTTCCTCTCACAACATTATAACATAAATACAGTAAGGTAGGGTAAAGCTATCCCTGTGACAGGCCATGGAGGCCCATAGGGTTCTGAGACATCAAGGATCCCACATTTTCCAGACAATCAACTCACAGATGGTGGTGAGGGTGTCAACCTTAAGCACCGGCCACTCCTTTATCACCAGGAAGATCCCTGGTACTTATTTCTGCTAGAGGCTGAGTCAACCCCAGGGCAATAGGGCAGCTGAAAGGATTAGGTGAATTGAAAAATCCAATGACTTCATTGGGAATTGAACCCACAACCTTCCAGCTTGTAGCATATTGCCTCAACCAACAAAAAAAAAAAAGTATTTTGCCCATGCTGGGAATTGAACCCCAAATTCCTGACTATCTAGTCTGTAGCCAAGTCACTATGCTGACTGAGCTATCCTTATCCCCAGTAAAAAAAAAAAATATATATATATACAGTAAAACTTGGTTATAGCAACATCGGTTTCTGCGACACCTTGTCTATTGCGTCAAATATTCAATGGTACGAACTAATTCCTCATAAAGCAACTGTTTTTACACCTTGCTTAGTACGACATGCACAAATGCATCAACCTCGTATGTAACGTCATTTTCATTCCTGAATTTCTCTGATATGGACATTGAACGTAATTTAGAAAGTGTGTATTGGGCAAGTAACAGGAAACAGATGAAGATAACTGATTACTGTACTCGTATCTAGGTACAGTAAGGCACAACAATTGATGTAATCTACTGTAATTTGGTGAGTAGGCCTACCTTTAATATACAGTATTAGTGCGGTGTGTATTGTCAGTGAAAAGCGCTGTAATATGTCTTTGATATTACACATTTGGGCAATTCCATGTTAATGTTACGTTAGTCTGTACTTAACTACGTATTTCACTAAAAAATGCAACATTTTAACTCGGTTTTTGGTAGATTTTTACGTGACTAACATAAGGCTACTGTGGAAGTGCCCATTTCGGTTACAATGACATTCGTTTATAACGACACTATTTTTAGGTCCCTTTGATGACGTTATAACCAAGTTCTACTGTATATATATTTGTATGTTCCGTAAATAAATGTGGCTGTGCCATACACAACTCAGGCTTCTCGCAACAGAGGGATGAGCTCAATCCCAGGTTATATAATGTGAGATTCATGGAGGAACAAATAGCAATGGAGCAACTTTCACTCCAAATTTTTTTTTCAGTTTTCCCCTGCTAATTGTCATTCCATCATTGTTCCATACTTGTCTATCGCCACCCCCGAAGATGTGCAGTGGCCCCAGCCAGGCAGCACAATGTCACACCTTCAGTCTATAAGTTGGGGGCCTCTTCTCTGACCCAGCACTTGGCTGCTGGCAGAATGAGGAGGTTGAGCAAATAAAGTGTCACATAGAAAAATATCAAAATTATGTTCCTGAAGTAATTACGGACAAGTTGATTCAGGGAATAGTTCATTGCCTGAGTACTGGATTGTTCTACCTCCACTTATGGGTGAAAATGAGAAAATTCACCTTCCGGATTCTCCATAGCGTGTTGCACAGTTCCATAAGTTTACCTTGCTGGCAGGTGTGACACTTCAGAATGTGTTTTGTTCTGAGTCACATCTGAATTAGCTAACTACAAACAGAGTTTCCAGAAAATCGTTGTTAAAGGACATAGTACAACACTCCAGTACTCAGGTGATGACTTGCCACCATTCAGTTCTGAATCCTTTGCATTCCTGTATCCTGTGTAAAACCTTAAAGACTAAAATATAAGAAACCATAATTTTAACAGTTGTTCATAGTGTAGCAGAGACTGAAGAATAGTTTAATTTATTGCTTGAATGTTTCAGAGACTGCACCCAGTGAAATCTCCACACAGAATCAGCACGTTCTGGAGACTGTCTCCAGCTCATCATTAACTCCTGACAATGGAGATGAGACAGTTTCTGAACGTAGGATACCAACGTCCTACTGATGTGGCTCACTGACAAAGAATAATTCCCTGAATGTATTTTAACATCTGCACGTCTTTATCAAACAAAGAAAACACTGCCCCTCATCAGTTTTGCTATTCCCGACAAAATACAAGCATTCAGTGCTTACGAAGCTGTCTGTTTCCATTGGACATAGTATGCTGAACTCCGTTACGGAAGATCAGTGCCATTTTTGCTACAAAGTGGACAAGATGAAATAAACAAAGAAAATGATTTATATTCCCAATAAATTACCATCATATTCAAAGAAAAATACAAATTCTCAAGGAAACAATTTGTATGGTATTTATAATCCATTAGACCAGTTGTAGGCCTATGCACAGACAATAAACAGGGTGTGATATGGCCTCGACTAATCTGGCTCAGGACGGGGTCCTGTGGTTGTCTCTAGTAAACATGATAATGAGCTACCAGGTTATATAAAAGGCAGAAAGCTTCTTGATGCACTGGATTCCACTCTACGGAATCAGTTATCTGAAGAGTTCTGTCTTCCTGGATGTGGCTCAGTACAACACTACCATTGTTTTGGAGGAATCAGATGATTTTGTCCATAAATATGGAGGCAGCAGGTTCCTCCAAAATACCAGTACCTATCTACCAGACTACATGGTGTCACATCCAAGAAAACAGTAATCTTCATAGTCACTGCTATGGGAATCTGAAATCTCAGTTAGTTAGCTGGTGGGTCGGTCAGTGTACAGCTCCCTGCTCTTCTCACTGCTTACATTTTTGATGCACATACGCATCGGCTTGTAGAACATCATCCAAGGAATGCAGATCCCAGCCACTGACAACAACAACAGCTGTATGTGATACTGGAAACCAAACAAATACCAGTTCAACCAAAGTGATTATTTTTATATGTTAGAGAGGAACCCACTGCGTCCAACTTCGCCACAGGTAAGCAAGATGGCACAGTGAGAGCATTCCAAACTTGTGTTCAGGAGGTGGTCTGTTCACACTTCAGGCAGGACACTGGCTACCCTGACAGGTTTGCTATGGTATTCCTCAGTCTCTCCAGGTAACTGCTACAAGAGTACCTCAATTGGATCATGACAGATTCCTTCCAAATTCTTTCCAAATCATCATTAATCTGTCATCCTACTGACATTACACAGTCTAGATACTGACAGTGTTGTAACATTAACAAAAACTGATACCGCTGTCACAACCTCAAACTTCACATAATCCTACAAGTTCATGCTGAAGATATGAAGCTCCTGATGAACAGTTGTAGCAAATTATTTCAGTTTATTAAAAGAAAACTCAAACAAGTAAAGAGTACTTTCGGCAGTTTAAATGCTACCTGAACCAGAATTTGAAAAACTTTCATACATAATTCAGGAGTTCTAAAATTACACAGTGGTACTCTATATGAAAGTGGCTCACCTGGTAGGGAAACATGTATGGGTCACACTCATCACCTTCCCGGCTCGGCAGTCTCTGCAGCAGGACCATCCTAATAAGTGTCATGAGGATTGATGGAGAACAATGGCTGCTTCTTTTTTCAGCTGAAAAGAAACGCAGTGATGTAAGTTTTCACAGTGGTAAGAGTGCTCCTGGGTTGTGGCACTGTGTATCATTCTTGGTAGAGACTTCTATCTTCAGGGTCTATATGGAATTGTGAAGCCTCTTGGTAGAGAGGTACTGATGTTTCAGCAGAACTGACTTCTACCCTGAAGATGGAGGTGACAGGTACCTTCAAAATGTCAAAACTTTTCTACAAGACTACATTCTGTCACATCCCAGAAGATGGTGATCTTCATATTCTTCTCCATGAGCCTCACATCTCACAGAGGCAAGCACAAAGTTACCTCTGTGCTTAACTAAGCTCCATGCCATGCACACACATGGTAGAAAAGTTCCAAGCACTATTAACCTCAGCACTGAGTGGTCAGACCCATGCCACAACTGCTTTGCACCCAAGAAAAGAGCCCCCAGTACCCTCTGGCTAGGAGACTGCAGGGAGCCCCAAAGTCAGTCCGGACACTGTGGAGAAGAGAAAATCTGCTAGGAAATGAACAGCGATTCCTCAGTTGTCCTGCCCACGAGAAATCCCTATATAGACTGAGCTATCCTAGCTCCAATCTCACAGACAGTGAAATATTTAAAGCACATTTTATGTAGAAACAAAAACACTCACATTTATGTGGCCCATACAGTGCCCACTTCAGAAAAATGAGGAACACCAAGTACAAAAATATTGATGCCATGAAGAACAGACGTGGGATGAACTGTCCACGGATTCCTTCAAGATCTGCATAGTGCCTGTGAAACCAACAAATTCATCTTATACAGAATGGAAACAATTACAGATACCTGGTACATCTTTGTTCTATTAACTTCAAGCACACCAAAAGTAGAAAAGGAAACTGTCATGGTTATCAATATAATTACTCAATTTGGAACATAAAATCTAAGAAAATCAATGTCTGTGTATGTGCAACAATTTCTACTTGTAAAAACGTAGATCAAATAGACCTAACCTCAATGATTGGAAAAGTTCTGAAAAGAGAATTACATTTACACTAAGAAATTAAACTTCACAGAATAACAACATGCACTGAGTTGTGCTGCTATTCATTCTATGAATGAATATTATCAACATAATTGGTCATAAGTTTGTAAATTTGTAATGTACTTAATTCAGTTAATATAGGTAATTTAAATAAAATTGTATTAATGCAAGTTTTATAGCAAATTATTTTTAAATTATCTTATTAAATATTTTACTTTATATTATTATTTATGCTAACTGATTAATGTAAGTGATTTCGTTTATGTGACTCATGTAATTTTGTACATGTATCTTGATATATCTATTTTCAAACGGACCATTTCCACATCCTAGGTTTCATACCTGTATGGATATATGGAAAATAAAGGAAATGAATGAATGTTATAAATTATTGTTACTGTCTCATATATACAGTATATACTCATACAAGCAAATACTGTGATGGTGAAAAACTGATCTCTATAGATTTTAACATATTTACATATTTTCAAATTCCCTGATCATGAAAAAGTGGATTTCAGTATACCATCTGCTTGTCCATCTTACATTTCCACTCACCTAAAATTCCAAAAGCTGAGAAAGATCCCAAACAACATGTGGGCAACTCCTAATATCACTGATGACTTCATCTTGTAAGAGTTAATAACAGAAAGTCCATTTTTACTGGCCTGAAAAAAAATGTTCAAGGTCACAGGCCGGAAAAGAAGAAGCAAGAATTATAAGTGGTTAACACTGGCATTGTTAACATCTGACCAAGAATTTTCTTAGTTTCCCATAAGGAATGATGTGAACTAATGCTGTTTTTGTAGTCACACTTCATATGATCATCCTCCATACATTAATCATTCATGCACATGTGCACTGGGCCATACTGCATGATGACATTTGTGCAAGTTAACAAAAAGGTGGAGCAGTGATGTGTCATCAATTTTCTGTAGAGAAACGGCCCCAAATCAGCTGACATTCAGAGAAGTACTAACAGAACACATCATAGATGGTATAGCGCCTAAAAAACAGGACATCATCTGACTACTCAAGTGTATTATGTCCATCAACACCAATTTTTAGGAAATTGGGTTTGAGGTCAGGGAATAAACCACAGTTTAAATGTGACTTAGAACAAAACGCACTCTTGCAAGTGAGGTACACATATGGAAGTGTGTGGAGAGTATGTAACATGATACAGGAGAATCATGAAAGTGCAGTATCTTATTTTCCCCCAGAAGTGAAGCTAGGTCACCCAGTGCTCAGGCAACCAGACATACAAGCGGCATTGCACACTGAAGAGCAACTGTGACCCAGTAAGTAGTCTCTCCCACAGGCACAAACATTTGTCAGTCTCATGAGCAATGTATTCTGAATAACTGTCCCATTTCTGTGCACAAAATCTTTCTAGCAGATGTCAGTGCTCGAAGTGAAAAGACAGCACTTTCACTCCCAGTCAGTAAGCACAAAATGGCTTCTAGTGATTGCCAGGTCAAATATGAACCAGCTGTCATAGTGCAAAACATTTAACCAGGTCTAACCTCTTCAGCTTAGTACTTGGCCTAGTTAATACTGTGTAGCCTTACAGGTGGTTACCAGCGTTTTGGTGGAAGTTTCTGCCTCCACCTGCAGCACATACTATGGAGGCAACAGGTTCCTCTGAAACATTCATGGCACCTCACCCCAGAAGACAGTAATTTCCATCGTCACTGCTGTGATAACCTTCATTCTCACACAGTTGAACTGAGTGTTGAAGCCAGTGGGAGAATGCTAATTTATGCAGCCCAAGCTGCTGGTAGTTGTGCCTTCTGTACACATGAAACTATTAAGAGAACCTCAAAATTTGGTGAAGGAAAACTGACCTTCCAGACTGGGTCAAACCCAAATGGATATGGTGATGCTGAGAAATTAGTTTCAGGGTTCAGCTGCAGAAATTTGTTGTCCAGTACACTGTGATCTGTGTAGTTTATTGTCCACTGAGAGCCAAAAACGTTGAGTGGAACAGAGAAGCATTCATTATACAGAAGGCCAGTGTATACGGAGAACAGACCCATCAGAATGATCAAGTAACGTCCATGAAAAAGTAGTTTCATGACCTGCAAATGTTAAAACACGTACAGATTAACATGTATTGCCATGCTCCAGTTCTACAATTTCACCTGCTGGGTCAGCCACTCTTCCATGAAAACTAGTTTTCAACTTACTCTATTCAAAACAGAGGAGGAAGAGAACAAGTAGAATACAATCAACAACTGCTGTATGTTTAAACCATTTTGCATTTTGACAGGCTGTACTTAAAGTTTCTCCATACCTAAGTGACATGAGGAAATTACATTTATGTACACAGTGACAGCAGCCCATCACTTGACAGTACTGACACTGGCATACAGCGAATGTCAACAAGTCAGGTGATGCAATTGACAATAGATATGCCATATATGGTGCATAAGTTCAATCCATCACACAGTACAACTTGTAACTAACTACCCCACCAGTACTGGAAGCAAATGTTCGGTACAATCACCACAAAATCCCACTTTTTCACTGAATACTGAGTCTGTCTAACTAAATTCATGTTACTAAAATTCCTTCCTGACAATACAGCTCAGTGACCTTCTCCAGTCTCAATCTTCCAGCACTCAATTTCAAAGAGCCACTCAATATGCTACAAATCACACATGGACTACCCCAGAGCTGAACCTGGGCCTCCATAGTGAAAAGCTAGTGATCCATCACCCAATGCATAGTCTTAATACATCTGCTATTAACGATAACCTTAAAAGGTTAAAAACCTAAAGTTGTCCCTGTGCTTAACTAATTAAGAACAACTATACCATGAAGGCATTTGGGGGAGTGGATGTACAGGTCCATATATTCTTCAGCTTCATGCCATGGTCACTTTACTCCACAATGGGAGAGCCCAGGAGGGTGTGGAGTGGAGACAAATCTTGCCCTTACCGAGACTCAAACTCCGACCCCTTGGCTGTCCAGTGCATAGCCCATCACTATACTAATGATAATCCTAACAAGTGCTTTATCTTATTCTTATGGTATTTCAATTCTAAAACATTTTTAGGTGTGTTTGGAGTCCAGCACAGTACCAACCAAAATTGTGCTGACTCTCCATCTGCCTGCATGCATCACACAACTCAAGATTTCCATGGAATTTGACACTGGTGAGCTCAACTAAAATGTATGAACCCATTTCAATTTTTGCTTCAATTAGGCAAACCCAATGGAAATTTTGCATAAAGAATTACATGCTTTAATGCTCACATCTCCAATGTAACATACCATTATACTCACGGCAGCAGAAGAAATTTGGGAAAAAAAGGTACAGAGAAAAATGGAACATATCATATCCCCAATATACTTTTTCCAAACGTCTTACAGTTTAAGAGATAATTAAACATAAGGGAGCAAATGCACCAGAACTGTTATGCTATATATACATTTCCTTCCTTGTTGAATGATTTATTTGATATTGCTACTGTGTGTCCTTATCTCTAATTACAAGTGTGCAAGCAGTTTAAATCATACGATATTCCATTACTTATATGAGTGTAAGAAGATCATACCTCACCCATCTTCACCCACTGCACCCGTTCTTCGGTCATTTGGAAGCAGATGCCAGCAAACAGCATGAGCAGTCCATGGCCGACATCTCCGAACATCACAGCAAACAAGAAGGGAAATGTAACAATTGAAAATGGAGCTGGAACAAAACAGAAAGTCACAATTCACCTTTTAATCGCTTACCTGGGGAGTTTTATCTGCTGTGATGTACTCTCTCCTAGCAAGTTCCTTTTCTGCCATGTATCTCTAAATACTTTACAATGCAAAATCTACATTTAAAAATAAATATGATTCTATTGTAAACTTATATATATTGTGTGAGCATCATATTATTGAGATTTTGATCTATTAAAGTTAAAGAGAAACACGCTTATTTATATGCTTACACTTCAAACTACTCAGCATCTCAACTGTCACCTGACACATGCAATGCAGGGAAACTGGACAGATGGCAGGCACTATGCTCTGTGTCGTCTGCAGTGCTGCCATCGAGACAACAGTAAGAGTTGTAAGCTTGTCATGCCCAGAAGATATATATACATGACTGAGTACATAATGGCATGTCATATACACTGTGTTATGGTTGGACCATGACAGAACATTCTGTCATACCCAGTGAAAGAGTTAACCTGTTGCAAACAAACATCATTTCCAAGTACTTCTCTTTTCCCGCCTATAATGCCACAAATGATATAACATTAATTCACATTTAATTTGTGGGGCTCTTGTCGATGTGTAGTCTTGTCATTACTCCGTTGACAACCCACTTCTTCGGAACAGTTTGTTGGCCCTGAAAAGGACCGTGGCTGATGAGACGTTTGACCGGTGAGGTAGCGCGGCGCGCACCGGTAAGGAGAAAGGCTGGTGAAAAGGCTAGTCGTTGAGCGCGGTCGTAGGAGCCATGAGGCAGTGGCTACGCCAGATGCCCAGTGAGTCGGACCGTAACACGACCACCGGCGAGTCCAGGCGCGGTGCCCCAGTGAGTCGGGTGTGAGAGCGCTGGAGGGCCGAGGCAGTCGTGCCTGGCGCAGCCTGCCGATGCCTCCGAAGACCGAGCGCTGGTGACGAAGCCTGCTGACTGATGTTGCTTGATGTGGCTAGCTCGTAGGCTGATGATGAACTGCGTGGGACTGATGATAGCGGTTCGAAGCTGCTCCTTTTTATACACTGCTCGGTGGGGCGGAGTGAAACTCGAAAGTGAGGAGGAAGAATTGATTGGCTAGCGCGCGTAATGGTGTAGACGCGGGCTAGCGCCGAGCGTAGTATAAATGCGATCGTTTGAAGCAATCTGATTGGTTAGCGCGCGTGATGGTGAAAAGTGATGTGAAGAGCGAGCGTTGCAGAAATGCGTGATAATGTGGGATGTTCCCACAAATTCGTACAATGATCGTTAAATGTATAAAATGTTATTAAACTATTTTGTTTTTATCCTGTTACATGTTTCAGCCTTATAAGGCCATCTTCAGACAACACTTGTTTACGGATTCTAATTCAGTGTATGCTAATCAAATTGTATTCCCAAGATATGCCATTGATGTTCCTTCATAGCTTTTTGATCTTTTTGAATTGCAGCTGTTTCTATACGATGCAAGGAACACACAGCAATGCCTGATAAGCACAACATAAACACAACACATCTAATATGACACAGAACCAGCCACAATTCAGAAAGAAATGAAGGAACATCAATGACATATGTTAAGAATACCATTTGTTTAGCCTACAGTGAATCAGAATCCTTAGATAAGCGTTGCCTGAAGATGGCCTTATAAGGCCAAAACATGTAGCGGCATAACAACATATGTATGTATATATATTTCAACATTTTAATAACATTTTATACATTTAACGATCACTGTATGAATTAAATGTGAATTAATATTATATAATTTATTGCATTACAGATGGAAAAAGAAAATGGCTATAAAAGGTACAGGATGCTGAAATATAATATCACTTCCAAGATAAGCCCAACCACTTTGTCCAAACAGTCATACCACATTTCGAACACCACTGCAGAACTGAACATTTAAACGGAAAATTTCACTGGCTGTTGATAGGTGCAAGGAAATCAAATGTCCCATACAGTAACAGTTTACAATGAAGGTCCTACAGATAAGTTATAAGGGCTGTTTTATACTGTGTTCTTCTGGGTTATGACATCATACAGTCTTCTCGTGCATGATTACCAAAATTTCAGGGGGACCTGCTGGAGATGAAGGTAGCACAGCCCACCAGAATTTGGCACCCACATACCAGACTACATAAACTAGAACACCACAAGCTATGAAAGTTTCAAATGTCACAGAACCTGTTTCTTTATGACAAGATTTCTGTGATAAAAAAAGACTGACCTGGATTAATCTCACCATATCTTGCAAACCCATAGGAATCAACAAGAGCCTGAAAAACTTCTGTGTACTTGTTCACACTGTTGTATGTTGGAGGCGTTTCGCAAGTGTTGAGCCTGGTGATCACAGGAGGCATACTGCCCCCACTCCTCTCCTGCCAGACACAACCGCACAGGGACAAAGAAAATTAGTGCACATGTATCACACTTTGTAGGACACACATTTGCAAATTCAACCCTCATGATTCTTAAACATTTTATTGACCTTGGTATTTATTTGTTATACGTAAAAACATATTACTGTGACCCTAATGACACTAGTCATCACAACCATAAATTATTTCTATTTTTTCAAATACAGATGCACCATACCATTTAACAGTGTTGTCAGTAGCCAGGCTACAGCAAATGGAAGGATGACACATGAATGATGAATCACAAAGGTTTCCCAAATGGCACTTATCCTGGTACTTATCTGGAGGGACTGAGGAAAATGATGAAAACCCTTAGTCAGGATAGCCCATGTTCTGGCAGAGATTCAAACCACTGGGGGAAGCAGTACATCAGAAAATGTTGCTAACATGAGTTGTCCTGGTGCTTAAATAAGCAACATGCAACGCAAGTAGAGAGGGGCGTAGAGATTTCTCAATCTCAGCACCAGATGGAGGAGATCCGTCTGCATTATCCCAGCTGGTTTACACTAGCGGAGAGCCCCGGTATCCAGGCTGCATGTGCCCAGAGCTGGTCATGGGGAAGAGAAAAATCTCTTGCCCCTCCTGGGAGTCAAGCCCAAAGTCCTTCTTCTTCCAGTCGACAGCCCAGTCATTAGACTAACTGAGCTATCCCAGTTCCCATTTAACGTGAGTATTAACTGTTTGTACAGTGCACTGTTTTGGCCCCCTTGCATCAAATTCTGTCAATATCCAGAAGCAATCCCACAAAGGAAACATGAAAGCAGAGCAGACAGGATCTCCATATCACACATCCATTTTATGAAATCTGTGCAAAGAGAATCCTTGTTACTGCAGCATTATGATACTCTTGGTTCCAAGTGCATGAGACTTCATCCTGATTTTGGGAAAGAAGCCTACAAAATTTTATATCCAAAGTTGGGGGGGGGGGGGGCTTTCACATACTTCACATTCCAAAATAAGGTTTCAATGTGTGAGCAGGACAATCTGAACAGTGATCTGACTGGGGATCAAACTCAGAATCCTCTGAATGAGAGCCGAGTGTCACACCAACAACTACTGGGCTCTCTAAAAATGTGGAAAGTGACATATAAAGGTGAGAAGCCAATAAACACAACAACAGAATGACACACTTACAGTTCCTCTAACAAGAGCCGAGGTGACCAACTCCATCTTGCAGACAGGAATCCAGCACTGTGCAATCAGAGAGGCGGACATGACTCGGAACATGTTCAGCGTACAGTATATGCTCTTTGCTTTCAGCACCTTCATGTTCCACATCCTCAAGTTCTTTGCACCCACTAGCAACAGACGATGATGGAAATCAGATGTTCCTCCCAACACCTAATGACATGACAATTATTAAGAAACTCAGCTATAAAGATGGAAAGGTAACTGAAGTAAGAATGTGCAACCAGACATGTTGATCATAAGGTACCACTTCAGACCTGCACTCATGCTGTGCCTGGATAAATTCTTGGCAAGGCCACTGTCCATCCTGACTGAGAATTTTCATGTTTTTCTTATTGCTAGTGGGGTGGGACTAAGTCCCTTGTACTGCGGCCACTTCTGGCCTATTGTACCAGCCCCAAATGATAGGTGAGGGTGATTGTGCAGCAATTGCTGGAATGAAGATTGGCAGGGGAAACCGAAGTACTCAGAGAAAACCTGCACCTGCGCCACTTTGTCCATCACAAATCCCACGTGACCAGACCTTGGATCGAACCCGGACCACCACGGTGGGAAACCAGTGACTAACCGCTTGAGCTATGGCGCGGCCATTTTCATGGTTTATCCTGAGTCCCTCCAGGAAAGACAGCCAGGATAATACCTTGATCGGAGTATGACCACATCCTTCCAGATCTCTTCCCATTCATCTGATGCTACATAGTCTCAATATTGAAAACATCATGAGATAACCCACATGATACTAGTGCATGCAAATTTGAGGAAAATGTTAACTACCGCAGGCATCTAACTCAGTTATGCTCATATAAGTTGTGACACTGTGCAGTCTGGAAGGTGGGCACCAGTGTTCCAGAGAAGCAGGCTGTCTCCAGACTCAGGAAGACTGTCTCTCGAAACTGCCAGTACTCTACATAGCAACAGTGCACTACTGTAAAATTATGGCAGAACATCACACAGCAACGAAAGCAGGAGAGCAATGTTATGTGACAAGGACATTACACAGGTAAATAACATATATCAATAAATATGGTAATACATACTATCTGCAGATCCTGCATATCTGTCTTAATGGTAGAAAGCATTTCCCCTCGTTCGGACATGTTATCTGGACTGTCATATATGGTCGCTTTGAAGCCTTCACAGATAATGTAAATTTTATTCTTCAGTGATTCACCTTGGAAAAATATGATGAACACTGCCTTCTGCACAGGAGTATTCTGCATGTGAAACACAAGCATACATTAATAATTTAATAACAGAGGATACTTAGATTATATTCTGCTGTTACTTCCAACAGGTAGTTAATGCATTCTGCCACATTTTCAAAAGTTCTTAACACCATTAAAAGTGCCAGGATCTCCTCTGAATAGCGACAAGACTGTTAATTAATTATGCTCATGTTAAATATGAAATCAATTTATCTGTATTTCAAATTGAGAGCTTAACTCTAATTATACACAGAGGATGAGACTAATGCAACTGGCCAAGCAGTAACTCATATTTTATAGGGTCCAAAGGTTTATTATCATGTTCACACGAGAGTGCCACTGAACAACTGGACCCTATCCTAAGCCACATTAATCCGGTCCATACACTCATGTTCTGTTTCTTGGAGATCAATTTTAACAACACACACAGCAACTTACATATTCTGCATCTTCAAATGGTATTTCTAGTGGCTTCACATGTACAAATACATTCCTGCAAAACACGCGCCATAGCATCTTCTCAAATGCTGGCACTTTTGCCTGCAGGATCACCCCAGCAACAGAACTGCAACACATTACATTTTTGGCCAAAATCAGATTTACCCATTCGGCTATTTCCTTTATAGCTGTAGCCATGCACCCAAATTCCTCTGAAACATATGAACTTCTGGAGGCACAAGGTACATTTTGTTAAAAGCATGATGGTCTATCAGTTTATTTCTATAAAATTTGATATTTTAATGGTGATGAGTATTGATACTTTAAAGCACAGTGGTAACTATATGTACCACTTATTTTAACATTAAAAAACACTGCATTTTGCCCATAGTGAACACAATTGCCTTAAGTAGTTGGTCTGTACAAATGGGAATGGGGCCTTTTTCAATGAAAAAGGAACAGAATTGTAAATATTATTCTGATGTTCTGTGGGCTTAAAAAGGTAGAATTACTGCCTCTGGGGGCAGGTACCAACATTCTGAAGGAACCTGCAGTCTCTCCGCTTTGATATTGAAGATGAAGGTACTGAGTTCTAAAAGTCACTAATTCATCATCAGGTTTGCAATTCTCATATGTGGCCTGCTATTTTTGATGAGAGTTTATTTATTTGTGGTTTATTTAAATACAACACCAGTAGCTCAGACCCTGTAACATCAAATGGTAGAATAATTAATGAATACTAATTGGAAAAGAAATGGTAATGTCATTATCCAAGAATCTGCTTCACAGAAAAATGGCTGGCTCCACAGGTAAATCCCAGCATGGGGGTATTGCAGTGAATGGGTTAAGTTAGGTCAGACATAGCGCCTAGAAAGGCTAATTTTTTCATTACCAGAATTTTATGCTGTCATCACAGGAGTACATGGGAATGTTCTCAGCCCCTTCAAGCAGCGGAGCATGCTCATCTTCAGCGGGAGGTGGTTGAAAGCGCATCTGATCTGACTGCAACAGAAATGCAACACATTTTCAGATACAGACAGATCATGAAGACTACAGGTTTCTGGAATGTGATGATACACAGTCCGGTAGATCATTACTACTGTTTCCGATGAACCTGCCACCTCCATCATCAGGGCAGATGTTTATGAGAACCTCAAAACTCATGTGGAAACATAATTTGCCAAAACTACAAATTTCACATTTACACAAAACAGATGAGGCAAAAATTATTCTATCACTACTTCACTTTGAAAATATTGTCATATGTCACAGAGACTAAAGATGGGGTTCAGACTGGTAATTGGATTTACTGACCACTTACAGGTTGTAACTACAATTAATTATAACACTGTTACTGATTTCCACACTAATCTTCTCAGTCTCTTTCCACTAGTCTTCGCTATCTGTTTCCTGGCAACGAATTTATAATGCAGGAAGATTATGTCTGCATAAATAACCCACTGAATTCTTTAGTAGATTTGGCGCCACCGTCTCATGCTTGTTTCTATCATGTTAAATGTTATGGCAAATGTAGACTGTCTCGGCAATGAAAACGTCGTCTTATTGCATACATTTCTAACCATATCATTGCTGTGTATATCACAAAGATAAAAATAACACCGTCCAATGTGACTATTTAAGTTTTATCATTTGAAGACTCATCAGCCTTACATGTTTCAATCCCTATGGATCATCCTCAGAGGGCATCAACACTTTTTCGGAAACTACTATTACAATAGATGTTAATATATACATACACACATAATGTCTAAAATGTATATCACTATAACTTTCAAAGTAAGATCTTCTAGCAGACTAAATGACAATTTTCAAATTACAATAATTTATTTTAAGTCCAAGTATTTAAATCTTCACACATACCAGTTCAAAATACTTGTTGGTAGTAAGTATCACAATTCTCTTCTGTTCCAAGTAGAGGTACATGTGCCTGATGTTGTTGTAGCTTCTTACTGCATTTTCCAGCTCAGTCTCGAGTCCCTCAATTATTACCTGGACAAACAAAGAAAGAATTAAATCTACACGTAGAGATGAAGGTTACAGTAAAGTTTTCCTGTGCTTAAGTGAGGACCACATCATGAAGACAGATGGGAAGAGGAGGTCCGCACACGCTTAACCTCAGGACGAGAGGGAGGAGAGTGGGTCCGCTCACTCTGGTTGTCTTTCCTTGTAGAAAGGGTCCTTGCCATTCATCAGAAAGGGGGCTGGGTCAGCTCCAAGGCTGATCTAGAAGCTGAGAAGGGAAGAAAATTCTCTTAACCCCACAGGGAAGCAAACTCGGATTCCTTGGCCATCCAGGCTGTAGCCTGGTCACTAGACTGACTGAGCTATCCCAGCTCCTGATTTAAGACCGACAGAAATGTTAAAATAGAACATCAATACAAAGAGTTGAGGCGTTTCGGATTTGACTTTTTCAAGCTACATCAACTCCAGCTCCACTCAACTCATAAAAATGACAATCCATGAACAAGGCAAGTAGGGTTTGACTCCCTGAAAGGCCTTGGTAGTCTTTTCTTCATCGCAACATCCAGAATAACTCCGAGAAACACCTACAGCCACATATGTATGGGCAGGGGGCTCTACCCTCCTGAGGAAAGATGACCAGAATATGAAGCAAATGGTAACCTACAAGTTTATCTCCATGTCTGCCAACCTTTGAATGATGGGCTTCCGCACAATATTTGTACTATAAATATTTCAGCCCTCATTCAGGGGGCTTATTCATGATAAAAGTTTTCATTTATAAAACATACACCCTACTGTGTCAGCAGCGAAGAGATGAACAGTTCTAAGAGTTTGGGGGCTACAGTCCTATAGCAATAAGGCCAGTGGTGACATTTACATATGCCAGATGTCACTATGGCATGGCAGTCCCTCAGGTTGCTGAGGAAGTTAGTTACACTGTCTGTTGGCCATCTTGTCCATGTGCAACCAGGAGATCTGCAACACTCTAATGACCACAGGACCCACTCAACATGGCAAAAACTGCCCTGTTTACACTCGCTTTTCTATAAATATTTTGTAACAGTGAACCAAAACTCTGAAATTACACAAAATCAGGTTACCACAGCAATGAACTGTTAAGCATTTCACGAATGTACGTTATATATAGTAGGAAGTGCTATCAGAAAGTTCCCGGACTAGGTAACAAGAGAAATGTTAGCTTAACTTACTCAATTTTGGCTGCCATTTCCTTTGAAATAGTCTCCTTGGGAACATATACAGCGATCCCATCGTTATTTTTCCACACTTAAAAAGCACCGTGGAAATCATTTTCCTTAATGCTGTCAAGAACCGCTTGTGATTGCCTTTGGATGTCAGACTCTGTTTCAAAACGTCGTCCCTTCAGTTTCATTTTCAATTTGGGAAACAAAACAAAATCACAAGGGGCTAAGTCCAGTGAGCAGGGAGGAAGGGGAATGATAACCATGTTGTTAGTCACAAACTCTTTGGTTTTGAGGGATGCTGGCAGGCACACTGTTGTGATGAAGGAGCCAGTTGTGGTTGCACCAAAGTTCCATTATTTTTGTCGCACATTTTCTCTCAAGTGTCTCAAACATCACAGTAAAAGTCAGAGTTGACCATAGTGTTAGGCACAACAAATTCAGAGTGAACAATTCCTTTCATGTCAAAAAAAATGAGCATGCTCTTTCTTGAAATCCAGACTTGCCACACCTTTTTGCTCTTGGTGGTTGTGGGCTCTTCCAATGTGATGATCATTGCTTTGTTTCTGGATCATAACCGTAAATCCAACTTTCATCAGCCATTATGATCCTAGAGATAAAAGTTGGGTCTTTGTTAACCTTCTCTCATAGTTCAAGACACACATTTACGTGCTGCTGCTTTTGAGCATTTGCCAAGAGTCGAGGAACAAACTTCGCAGCAATGTGGCGAATGTTCAAATTTTCTGTTGAGATCTCCTACCAAACTCCATAACTGATCCCAACAGTGTCTGCAAGCTCATGGAATGTTTGTAATGGTCTTCATGGATGAGTTCTCAAATATTTTTAACATTTTCTGTCATTTTGCTGGTGCTTGGTCACCCTGAACGTTGGTCAATTTCAACTGACACTCAACCCACATTGAAATGTGAATGCCATCCAAAAACCACTGTTCACCTTAAGGAATGTTCTCCAAAAGCCTCACAAAGCATTTCAAGGCTACAGGTAGTGGATTTACTGAGCTTCACTCAAAACATGATGCAAACACATTACTTGGTTTTGCCATCCATCACAGACAAAACGAAACATGAGTCCAAAAAGTACTCGTGTAAAAACAATGTGTGATCACAGTGTAATGTCATGTGGCAGACTTAGGCCATAGGCTTGTAGAAGTGTGACCTTGACCTCCCCTCTCATCCTCTTTCACTGAGGCAGCTACAACAACAACAATCTGGTAACTTTTCGATAGCACCTCGTATATCACAAATGAGTGGGCAGTGTTCTGTTTCTAATAAGAAATGGCTTCCCATTGAATCATATAGCCTGTATCATGTGGGATTCCTATACTGATTTTTTTTCAGTTCACCATTCACATCAATGGGCCAAATTTGGGGAAATTCTACTGCATATCATGCCTCTTAATTTCAAGTGTATTTGGCAACAAAATAAAGCAATCATATGTGGCAAATATGTTTGTCTGAAGGCATTAGTCACCTCAGTATCAGATCATACTAGAAAAAAAAACACTATGTTAGAAATAAACATGAATATATTAGACAAAATTTGAAAGCTCAGTGGAAAATGTACCTTTGCAGTTGGCCTATGTAGAACGGGGTCTACACTTATTGTAATTTGTCTGTTAAGACTGTTAAGAGCTTCACTGGTATGGCTGGCATCCACAAGCATACAACTGCTTTATTACTGCAATATGTAGAATCAATTACAGATGCATTTTACCTGACATTTTCTTAATGATGCCATGCCTGTCAGTTGTTTTTGAGTAACAATGATGTTACAGCCTAAATATGCATGGATCGCATACTCCTTATTATAAAAAAACTAAACTTTACTGCTTCTTCCACATAATTGCATTTTAGATTATGTTTGTATATACTCTAACAAGAGATGGCTTTCTCTGGAATCAGTTAGGCTGTAACAAACAGGAGTCCTGCATTGGGAATTTCAGTTTATCACTGATTGCAATGACATCCTCCCTAGNGCGCACTTGATTGTACGCACTGTATATATATATATATACACGTTTTGAACTTACTTTGAGATCGTTTGTATCTAATGGATTTGGGGCATCTGGTATATAAGATGGTTCAAGAATTGGAATGTCATTTTTCAGTATTTCTTTCTCAATGAACTTCAGCTTTTGTTCCATGTCACAGCAGTCAAGGATCTCATTGACATACTTGCGCCCAAAATCATTCACCTGAAATAAAATTAAAATTAGTTACATAATTGATTGAGAAAACTTTTCCATATAAAGACTCTCACTCAAAAATTAAGTAGACTAACAATAACATAAAAAACATTAAAGATCTTTCAACAAATCAAACTAATTTCAAATTCATTTCATCATGTCTTTTCTGACAGAAGAAATCAGTATTATCTGGGAAAATATTCACTATGCACATTAAGGAGAAAACGATGTCCACAATATAGGTAATAGCAGGGAGTCTGAGCTTGGGTAAGTTAACACTGGAAACAGCTATGCAACTCTTAGGTTTAAAAATAGTGACCATTTTAAAGTATGGACTGGAAGTGCTATCAAAACATCTTGGAGAAAATAGCCTAAAGGTGTTAGAAAGTGTAAAAGTGACACAGCTAGAGACAGGCCTACAATTTTCAAGGTGTACACTTTTGTGACTAATATATGTGCTGGAAAGAGTAAATCTCCTGATGGAAGACAAGCTACAGCCCACATACAACAACGCAGCAGACAAATTAATAATACAAAGATGGAAGAAGGAGAAAGGGATATAATGTGACTTCTATGCCACTGAAGCTATAACAAGGAGAGACTGGACAAAGTCAAACTGCAACCTCCAGACACACTGTGTCATGTCTTGCTGTGCACGGCTTCCAACACAGGACATGCCAGTTGCGCAGCTACTGTCTCCCAGATAAAAACTGCCAGTGTAAGCTCCGTTATTTAGAATGTGTAAGGTACAACATCAACTGTAAATGAAGGACTAAACCACTGACCATTCATAAAGAAGAAAACATGCATGCTGTGCTCTATACCAGTACTTTAATTAATTTAATTATGATATTTCAATAAAATTTTGTACATTCATACATTCACCAACAAATGTTTCAAATCAGTCTTATTCAACGCCTGTAGTACACAGGGCCTATTTCTGGAAATCCTGGAATACAATGTCTCTCCATCTGTAGTTACTATTTGTGAAAAACAATTGCACATAACCTCTACTTAACATCAAATATTCCGTACATCATATAGCTCTCTGGATGCCCCAAGTAAAATACAAAAGCTTCTAGCAGAATGACTTTCGCTCTTTGTCAGGTTATAAGCTGCTTACTGTGAACACTTCGAAACACAGCTTAAATGATAACAGGAACTAATGAAAAAATGCTGTTGTGAGCCGTTGTTTATAAATGCAGGGCGGAAATGTGAACCGAAAGATATCTTTTAAATACTTGAAACCGACTCTCCACTAATTCTTCGAAAAAGTCATCAATAAAAATTAAACTGTCACGACGTTTCTGGAACTCCATATATAAGATTAAAAACGAACGAAGAAAATATTAAAACCAAGAATTATACAAATTCCTTTAACGGGGACTGCCTTTTCCGTGATGCCATTAATTTGTCAATATATTACTACATGTCTGATCGGGACCTGATGAAGTGGTAACGTTATACGAATTATAACATCAGCGATTACAATACGAGGCATCATCCCCGTTATAATTTTTAGTACCCAATTTTAGGGAACGTTAGAGCTGTACCTCCACTCCCTCATACGTCCTCATGCGTGGTGCTTGGTCAATTAAGCCCAGGAATAATTTTATATTTCCTTGTGTAAACATACATAGCCGAATTCACTTTTCAACCGCGTACACATATCCATTAACTCTGCCCGTATACTGCTGACAAGCGATGCACTTACGTCTTTAAACTGGACAGCACTTAATTCTCCGAGTTCTGCTACACACTCATACGCCGATCCAGTTTCGAAGTAGATTTCGCATAACGCCATTTCTTTACTGCGTAAATTACTTTCCTCCGTATACTCGAGTCTTGTTCTTTCGCGAAACATTATAACAAGTGTAGGTATTTCTTCTCGGTTCTAAACACACATATACAGTAGTTTCACTTTAGGGGTTGTCGTAATTGGCTACAATACTGTGATATTACATCTAAATGCTGGAATAGTGAACACAGGAAAGACGGCCATCTCTAGGAAACAAATCGGTAAACACACGCAACAATAGAGGATCTGCTGGGAGCGATGTTTTCTGTGTCGTCCGTGTGTGCGTGTGTGTGTGTGTGTGTGTGTGCACGTGCGTGTGTGGAGGAGCGGGCCACTTAGTGAGTGCCTGCTCCAGTAGCTCCCAGTAGAGGGGAGTGGCCAGTAGTACTTAGGCCCCCTCCTCTCGTTGAACAGGAGGTCTCAATTTTTTTCATAATTCATAATTTATTTAGATCCATAAACTGTTACACAAGTACAATTGGACAAGTCTTGGAAAGAGCAAAAATATGATCATAGGTTCCGATGAGACCCCAAACCAAGACTGACTATGCTGATGAGAACCAGCTAAGGGGGCTGAATTGGTTATGAGTTATCTAGGTTTAATTTTAGGGGGTTCATTAATTTCTTTTTAATTTACCTGATCAACTGATTGACATTTATGAGCTCAAAATACACAGATGTTTTGGAAAGAACAGAAATGTGGTTATGGGTCCTGAAACCAAGAATGACTGTACTGGCAGAGACCAGCAGCAAATTACTGCTCTGCTCACAGTAGTCACAGATAGACCAACCTCTCCTAATGCCAAAGAGGCAGCCACAACTCAAAACAAATAAATGGGCTTGGAAAGAATACAAATATGGTCATAGGCCCCAATGGGGCCCAAAACCAAGAATGACTGTGCTGGCAAAAACCAGCACCAAATTGCTGCTCTGGACAGGCATCTGCCTTCCCCCGCAAATTTAAAAAAAAATAAAAATAAAAAAGAAAGTCTCCCAACTATTAACAGCAAAAACTCCCCTTGGAAGTAGTAATTCTGGTGGCACCCATGCCCTGATAGGTTTCATTTAATTTTATCAGATGAACTGAAATTTATGGTAAAATTAGTATCATTCTCAAACTAATATTCCAAAAACAAAATCAATGCTAAAAATATTTTTCTATGCATTTCAATATTTTTTCATTTAGTGGCACTCTATCATTATGTTATTATTATTAGCAGTATTGGTGGTGGTGGTAGTAGTAGTAGTAGTAGTAGTAGTAGTAGTAGTAGTAGCAGCAGCAGCAGCAGCAGTGGTATTAGTACTGTATTAATAATACAGGCAAAAGGCAGGCCAGGATTGGATAGAACACATTGTTCCTCCGCTGAGAATAAAGCAAAAATATTTAACCAATTTCCTGTGTTAATATCATTTGCATAACATGAAAAGTATTGTACAAACTGTACAAAGGAATTTTCATATTTATACCTGTAATCAGAAATTATGACATGGCTGAAATTGGACTGAAAGTTTAAAAAAGAAGTTAGCATTTAATTGGAGAACTAGTTATTGGAAAAGAGAGCAGAATGATGCAGACCCAAAATGTCAGTTTCACTAAGTACCCAAAAATATGAGATCTGAAGCTCTCATAGTAGTTAATATGAAGACTGCAGTCTCCTGGGTTGTGATGCTGTATAGACTAGTAAATTTGTACCAACATTTCAAAGGCACCTGCTACCTCCACCTTTAGTGTAGAAGTTCCATGGTTCAAATACCCCTTCCATATCTCCCTCAAGCTGTTAGACTCCCCCTCCAGTAATCTAGCCATTCTATTCCAAGAATGTTAGTAGTGATAACATGATGTCTTTGCTAACAAACGCTTTGGACTGGTTTGATTAGGCAACATGGGGTTAGAGCAGAATTAAACACTGATCAGAAAGAAGTAAGCTTTGAGTACCATCTCAACCATGTGTGACCTAAATATAATCTGATCAGACACATTTTAATTGGACCTAGATGCAGCCAGATGACATATAAAGCTAAGGAAATGGATGACATCATACGCCAAACAGGAACCAAGAAGCAAATGAGTGATAACTATGCTATATACCATATCCTTCAATTTCATTTGCAAGGCGAGTCTTGAAGGTACAACCATGATATTTTCTTTGATGAAAGATTTCATTTTATTTATTGGTTATATGAGGTTACTCTGAAAAAGCAGGGACTTGCTATTTACATGCATATGCATGTAGTCAGGGTTCCATTTAAAGAAGTCTCAAGAGTCAGAACTAGGTGCACTGAATATGTAAGTCATATTAATTACATTTCAGCTGCCCTGCTGATCATATTTCATGGTGTTCAGAGAAAATGAATCAAGAACATCATGATGTACATGACAGCAGACACACAACTGCACATTTCTAGATATTGGCATTAGAATGAGGTCCATGGTCAGCTTTGCCCTCCAGCCATGATGTCTGGCAGTTGAATTCCCAGCTGGGGCAAGAGATCCTGTCTTCACAGTGCCCAGACTTGCTCTGGGCCTCACCAAGTCTCCCATACAAAGAGGAACAGGGGCTTGTTTTTAGAGGTACAGCAGGCAGTGCAGAAGTTAACTCGTCTCCACTTACTGCTAAGGTTAAGAATTGAGCTCTACCTCCAATCCCCATACATCGTTATCATGTGTTTCAGCAATCAAACAAAGGCACAGCTTGAACTAATGCCTAGGAGAAAGGATGGACCCTAGAGCAAGTCAAAATAGGAAATGGGTGCCAAACAGTTATAGATCTAAATCACATCGTACGTTGACAAACTGCTTAGATTTATTTACTCAATGTTGTACAAGGTCTTCACTCTTAAACCAATTTCTTTACATGAACAAGGAATGTGACACATGATCATATAACATGATCACTGCAAGAACAGTGAACAGCACGCAAAAATTCGAAGCCTCAATAATACTGTCAATAACATGGTACATTGGTACACCTTCTGCTGACACATACTGGCATATAAACACCTTTTGGACACAAAATAACAGATGTTCATTATTTGTCCAAGACACATGAATGTACACAAATGCAAATTACATAACTCCTATCGAAGACTTCCAAGTTTTGATTAAATTCAAATGTTAAAATCGACATAAATTATTTGAAATACAAATATGTAGACTGGATTCTTTCACACTTCAAGTTTTGGGTACATTTATTTGAATACTTTTATTACACTTACAGATTTCATAATGATCTCTGGCAGATATGAGCCACAGGGTAGGACAAAGCTAACAGTGCGTTCAGAAATTGTATTATAATCAAAGATTACAACTAAGCTAAATGCAAACAACAAATCTAAGCTGTGTGAATAAATCAGAACTGATTAAAAACATTATGTCAAATCTGAAATTTAAAGTGACTACAGAATAAATTTGACTTGACTCCAAAACATAAACACATGATTCGAAACTTACACTGACAACACTAATGAAAACCCACCCGTATTTACAGATGTCTGTTCCTGCATTTGTAATATTTTCCTGTAGTGAGGCCCAGGTAACTACATGTGAGATATGTGATAGACAAATGGCATTAGAGCTGGCTTTTCTCCAATTTCTGATGATTAGGAGCAGAAACCCAAAGAAACTCAGCCAGAAACCTGTTTCAGTGCCACTCTTTTCCAACATAAACCTCCCATGACATCACGTGGGACTGAGCAGAAGGATCTGCAGTGTTAAGCCAATGCCTTACTGCCAGAGCTATGTATATCCACACACAGTTCACCAGGTATCTTATGTCAAACGTGAAAAATGAAGATGCATATACAGCACATTGAAAAGTGAGGCTGAACTTTGCAGGTAACAGGATAAGTAAATAACACTCAAAATTTTTCAGTTGTGATAAGGAGAAGGCTCTTATTATTTCTTTTGAAATGCAGACAATTACAATCAGCACTATAAATTAAACTGACTTAAGCTCCTTCAATGCCTTAACTGACAACATACAACACAGTCTCTTCTGTATTTAGCAAACACGTAATCCCATCTGTACACATAAATACAATCTGATAGATGACAGTATTTACACGAGTATTGACGACAACTTGATTTATATGTATATATACATGGTAACAACATTTCTACAGTTAGAACTAATATTAAATGTCCTTATCATCTAACCCTTATCAGATCTAGGAATTCTATGTCATGAAAGTTTATTAATCTACCTGCCTCTTTCAGTCAGCTCAACACACAAGTTTCACCAGCAGTCACCCCACTTCCTTCTCCTCAATACATCCATTAACAGTGTGATAGTAAGTACTTGTGAACAGTTCAGTTCAAATACTTTCTTACTACATGAAAGAAGGTAATGGGGAAACTGCAGAGAAACCACATGCATCCTGTCTGGCAGTTGCATGACTGAACAGCCTTCATCAGCACCACATATAAGGTTTGATGAGAAAGTTTGTTTTGGATTGCTGTTTCAACCACTGTTACTTCTGTTTCCTGGATCAAGCCTAGTGATTTTATGCTGTTCACATGTGAGTACAAATAAAATTATATTTGTTACAAATGTCCATATGTGCAGATTTATAGTGAGAAAAAAACTAAAACAATTTAAATGCAATCACAGAACACAGGTAACAGATCCAGTCACCAGAATTCAACAAGGATTATGATATGGAAAAGGATGACCACATGAACATGTTAGATAACTTCATGTTTTGAAGTAAAGGGCTAACAAGCTAGATCAAGTGGCAAAGGTAATTCCACTTGTCCTTATTGCAGGAATTTTTTAAAAGTGAATAAACCTAAGTTTGAATGTTTCCGGAAATGACGTGTTAAATAAACATGAAAATTACTTTGGGCACTGGGCACTGTCCCTCATCTCCGTTAATATGACCGAGAATTTTCAAAATAAATATTATACAATTATATATATATATATATATAGCTTTTCAAAATAAAGATATTCACTCCACTTACAGTTCTACTCAGTTTAATTCTTGAATCCACTGTGGTCCACAGAAACTTTAAATCAGAATTTTCCTGTACAAACTTTCTGATCAATCTCTTTTTCCTCACCAAACCTCAAGGAGACACGTTAAAACAATAATGATCATAATACAGTGTACTAAACAGAGACCATAACAGTGCAACTATCATGCAGCCCATGGCTGCTCCACTATACAGACAGTTCCTTCACTGAACATTTGTTATCTATTCTTCTGGGCCTTGGGCAGCAGAATCCAAGATTGCTTCAAACGAGAATGGCTGAAAATGATAGCCCATTCCTTGGTAGAATTTACTCTGAAACTCCACCCTAGAAAAGAAAACATAAACTGTTACACATTTATCATTGTGAAATGTGAGGTTCTCATGAAAATGGTTATGAAGATATTCTGTGATGCGACTCTTTGTAGTCTCACAGATTGTTACAAGAGTATTGGAGGAACCTGGTATCTCTATATTCTGGGTAAAACAGCAAGCCAAACACACAAAATAAGTGGCACATATACAGAGAAAAGGGCGAATACTGGGGCTGTGGGGAACCAATAGCAGTAAGGAGAAGAGGGTAATGAATATCGGCCCTTCTGTCTGTTCTCCACACTTCTCTCCACTTCCTATTGGTTCACTCAGATCCCCTTTTATTTACTTTATTCTTTATTTCAGCCACTCTGCCCTAGAATCAGCCCCTGTGGGTGCCTTGCCTTTTCTCTTACCCGCATTCCCCTTAGAAAATGGCCTTTTAAAGGGCCAAAATTCCCCAGCCATTAAGAGAGTACCAACACATATTTCCCAACATTCTTTTCCCTAGAAGTTTTCTAGTGTAGCTGACTCTAATATCCTGAAGGTGGAGGCAGGAGGTGCCTCTGAAACGTTGGTACCTTTTTGGCAGACTACATGGGATCACACCTCACAGGACAGCAATATTCACATTCACTACCATAAGAAGCTGGAATCTCACACAGGACTTCTACGTCTACTGCTGCATGCATTCAGCCAGACAACATACCAGTGCAGTCGCAGGCAATGGAGGAAAGCCGACAGGCCTTCCATAAGAACCAAGATGGCAATTGTAAGGGTGGCCCAGATGGCGAACGTGATATAGAGGGCAATGCCTCCGACCCAGCCTTCAAACATTAGCCCATTACGTAACACCATGTTCCACAGCACCTCGGACAGCTCTGCAACAGCAAGCATGCCACTGCACTCTGCGTCACAACTACACATTGTAATGCTGGCTACAACTGAATAGTTGTGGTTCAGTGGTTCCCATTCCTGTTTCATAGCAGGAAGACGCTAGGTTCAAATTTCAGTCATTAAAAATGTTCTCGTCTCCATCTTCCCCAACTTCTTAGTCGCTACCTCACATCTCAGCATCTCCTCTCCTAACTACATGGTCACTAGAAATGCTCGTCACCTCTTCACCTCAACCACTTGATCTGTCCCTGCTGGATAGCTCCTTGTCCCTCTCTTTAATCTCCCACTGCTTACACCCACCAAACTGCAATGTCTGATGAAATATTGGAAAACCTATCACATCCTATGCACCTAATTTGCAAAAGCTGAAGTTGTACATTAATATATTATTTACCCCTAAGTAGTGAATTCCTGATTATATAACTAACCTGCATTTAGGGTGATACCTTCAACCATCCAAAACTCATACCACTATTTAGTACAAACACTGCTAAAAACAATAATATTCACATTTTCTTTCTTCTGGAAATCACTGCTGTACAAACATCATCTCTGGCAACACCACCCATTAACATGCACAGAAACTGTACTACTGTGGGATCAGAGATGTTTTGATGCTTAACTGTTTATTTTAGAAATCAGTTTAATATTATACATTATGCAATTGTATTTATCTATGAAGAAACAATTCCTTAACTATTTATGTAAATAAATTAATTTTCTCATAATTACATACAGTAAGTCTTATGAGATGAACAGTTCTTAATGTAATTTTGCATAACCCCCATTTACGTGAAACCTTCATTTAGTGCACGACAATCCATTCCCCTAGAGACTTACTGATTAGGGAATTCATCGCAGTAACTGTGAAGTTCATTTCAAACAAGAGAAAAGAATTACAGCCTCTTATAAAACAAGGCCAATACTGAGCGGAGCTTCAAGACTTACGGGCATGTGCGAGTGACAAGGCCCAGAGCCGCAAGTACGAGGCTGTGTGCGACACGGAGCCCAGCACATACTCTATGGTGTGGATACCCTGGTGGATGAAAAGTTCTCCCACATCATGCTCCTCCTCCTCTTTGTGTGGTGGCAGTGGAGGGGGAACCTGAGCCTGGCTCAAGGCTGCCTCCGCATCTCCGTTCTCAGAGCCCATTGCATGGTTATGATGGTTACTGTTCAACTAGAAAGAACACACAATATACATATTCATCCCACTATACATCTGTCCAGTAGCCAGACAAATATCTTGCTTACCTACACCCGAAGGACTGTGACAAGTCATGTCATTAAACTGACCAACATGTTGCACATATATATAGCGCACTTTTAACCAAAAATGCAATGATGCAAAATGTGTAACATATGCGCCACAGAACAACAGATCACTATTTTCTGTCACTTTGCTGTGACCCTCACTTCCAATCTTATTGGAAGATTCATCCCTTCCTGTTTTCTTATTGTCTGCTCTAAACACATACTGGCCAGACATGTGATAATGTGCATTTCACCGAACTTAAAAGCGAGCAACTGCTATGGCTTACCCATTTTGCTGATCTTAATTTTTATCAAGTGGCTGAGTGAAAATGCCACAGCTCTTAAGATCTGCGTGAAATCAATCGCCATATTTTTAGTTGCCATTGTTGACAAGATGATATTGTAATGGATTTGTTCAATGTGTTGCCAGGCAACAGCTCTGTAAACACAGTCCAACATGCAACAATAGAAGTAGTTGCGTTTTCTGTACATGTGACCAATGCGCCAATACTCTGGTGGGATAGCGATCACATGATATGTGTTTACTGTAGGTCCATGTCCGTTCCGCAGCTATATAACAAGAGCTGTGAGCTGCAAGTTCAGAGGGAATTTGAACTAGGCGTACAGAAGAGCACAAGAGGTCAGCATGTGAAGACTTAACGTGTGATTTGAAGACTTTATGTGTGCCGTAGTACAGAGGTATTGGGAGTGTGTGATTTAGCGAGACTGTTATAGTTCCTGTGTTGTAAGGCTGGTGCAGGTGTACTGGAGTGCTTGTAAATTGTGTAAAGCAGCAATAGTGTAGTAATTAATTGTAGTTAAGACCTGGAGGTTGCTAATAAATCCAATTACCAATCGAAGCCTCGTCTTGAGTACCCCATTCACGTGACAATATTTTTCAGTCCCCATATGTACAAGTGTGGGGAACAAGTTATGCAGGGGAGGAATGAATGGCCAATCAGTACCAGGGACGGAGCTCTCCTCTATCACCATATTTTCTTTTACCCCTTCTTCATTATATCCTGGAGAAGTTGCTCTTTGCAGGGGTACAGTTCACACTGGCCAGTCTCTTCTTACTGGTCCGATGGCAACTCTCCAAACTTGGCACATTTCTACCCTGAAGATGGAGGAAGCATATTCCTCCAAAATGTGGCAGCCACCTGCCAAACTAAGCAGCACAAGCCACTGATCTTCCACACTGTGAAAACATCAAGTGCACATCCTATTATCATACCCTATCCGTGTCGAATATTTTTGTCAATTTGTACACTATCAGGGCCGTGTGATGTTCACACAAGATGAGTGGAGGAAGACTGTGTACTGTGTTGGTAGAAGATGAAGTGGTCACGGCCTACTCTAAGGTACTAAGATATTGGGCTTCTACCTGGTAAGACTGCAGAACACCAAGAAAAACCTTACTCAAGATCTTGTGCTGAATTCTGGACACAAACCATGAACCCCCTGAACGCAAATCAGATTTTAATACTTCAATTTTAGCTAAATGATCTGTTATCCTGACCGAAGTTGCAGACATTCTTTTGGCCAGTCAAGGTCATTCCATCACCTCCCACTAGTGACCTGTAGGGGGTGTGCAAAGTGGTGAGCCAGATGGTTGGCATCAGGTTACCAGCTGGGACCCATCCACCCTCACAGCCAACAAACACTGGAAGCTCTTTGCTCCCTAATATGGGAGCCTGGGTGAGAAACCAAGCACTTGCCTGGATAGTGCGGAAGTACGAAATGTGTGGAGCTGTATGTCCACTCATGCACGTCTCCATGTTATATACTCTACCTTTCCTTGCCTTCAGTGTTTAGATCACACTACAAAGAAGCTGTCTTGCTTCATGCCTGTTAGAACTTACTGGAACGTGCATTTTGCGTTTATTTCTCAGGATCAGCGCTGGTTTAGCGAACAGCATCCATGGGATACAGATGAGAGCTACCACAACAAGCAGCATCTGGAATGCTTGCTGAAAACGAGAATTAAAGTGTTCAGCAAGTTAAATACAAATATGCGAATACAGGTTGGTGTAATCAGACTTAACTGATCACACGATATCTGAGCTTCTCACTGTATTGAACATTAAGATTACAATCTTTCTGGGTGCAATGCCATGCAGTCAGCATACTGTCAAGTTGGATTTCCAAAATGTTGGTACCTAGACATCTCATCACGTCCCACTATAGTGGAGCCCTATTTAAACAACCCTAAGTCAGTGATGTCAGCACCAGATTCCTCCACTTGAGATTTTCCTCAGCTTAGCATTCAAATCCATTGCCCCCACAAGAAACCTAAACATGATAGGGTTGCACTGCATTCACAGCTGTAAGAACCTCAAGCCAGACTCTTATTTCGGTGTTTGTATAAAGCTAGAGCAATGCTAGTAACAGCCATGACAAAAAATCACAGAGTAATTTGACTCATCACTATCTTTACATATAATTACACTAATTTTGATTCAACTGTCCACAAGTCATCTAATTATCTCTAAACAACACATCTTTTTATGACCTTTTTATTCCACATGACTGATACACATTTCAGAAGTAGTTTCATTAATTCTGATTTTCTGGTTGTTCTGAATATGTTGACCAACTTGTTCCTTAACCTGAGCACATGCTGAATTTGACATCTGCACAGAAACAACACCCCTCTGCCCTCTGCCCTCCATGCTTCCTGCCACCCACCCTGCTTCTAGAGTTATCGCTAAACCCGACTGTCATCCTTCTTTGAAAGTTACCAGTTTTCACAGTCTCTGATCACTGTTCTTTGGCACATTCTATTAAAGGAGCAGCTCTATTAAACATGTTACAGTATTATCACCAGGGCCCGGATTTTGATGACCTGAAAATATTTAAAAAATGACCTATAAAATGACTGAAAAAATCCAGAAAAATGACCTAAAATAAGACCCAAAAATGTAATATGCATGGTCCGGATTCTGATGACCTGAAAATATTAAAAAAATTACCTATAAAATGACCGAAAAAATCCATAAAAATGACCTAAAGGAGAAAAGAAAGAACACTTCACTTCCATGTTATTGAAATTTCAGAACATATGAAGAAAAATTCCCTAAAATGGCCAAAAAATGCCAAGAAATACCCTTAAAAGTCCAAAAATTTACCAAAACATTACCCCCAAAATGAAATAATTATCTTAAACCTAAAAATGTCAAAAAATTACCTATAAAATTTACATTTCTGTAACCAGCAGCTCATATCTGAGATTTATATATTTAAGAGCATCGCATGGGATACAAGGAAAAAAAGATGACATGTCATCAAAATCCAGGCCCTGATTATCACCATTCAGAAGACAATGAAAACCAACTGGGAGCAGACAAGTGAAGGTTCATGTCATTTACATCATCTGCCTCTCTTTTGGGGCTACCAGAGGAAGAAGATGGCTCAAGCAGTACTCCTCCTGTCTGCCTTGCATTCAGGTGCCGCAGCATGAATCTCAGTCAAGAGGCCAGATAACCGTATCCAGGAGGATTCACGTGAAATTTTCTGAGTCCCTATGTGGAAATACAAAGACAGGCCATAATCAGACCACAATCACTTCCTTCTGCATCCCTGCCAATTCATTACGCCCTCATCCTACCAGTCAATGTTACACAGTGTTGCATTACTGACAGCATCATTATTGATGATGGTATCACAGACTATACAGCGGTGAATGGTAGGATGATTAGTGAATACTGAACTTGAAGGGATGTAGAAGTAGTGGTTGTGACTGAATCTGATACACCATCACAGCATCTGCCAGAACGAAGGAAACCATGGAAAACTTCAGTCAGGATGTCAGTGCTCCAGCTACGACTGAAGTCAAACACCCCATGAGTACAGATTAGAAGTGTTACCAGTGGAGCCAACTTGTGCAATGAAAGCATTATTAAATAAACAATAAATATGTCAGACAAACAATAATGTTGGTTTTGTGGTCACACTCACTCACTCACCTGTCCACTGTACATGTATGCATCACACACAGCTGGGGCACTATTTGTTTTGAACAGCACCATATTAATAAAAGTGATGAGGATTGATGGAGCACAGTACGGACCTGTCTTTACATCTGAAACAGGATCATAAAACAAACAGTGAAATCTCAATTTACTGAATCTCTGGGGCAATTTTCTCATGCTAAATCATGTTCTCCACTGAATGTGACTTACTAAAAAAATCAAAGTGTTCAGTTGGTAAAAATTCATGTATTGTGATGCACAATATCACAATAAAATAATTTCTTTACATAAGTAGGTATGGAAATAATTTCTATATGCATAACAATATCACACTAATTTCTAAAATAATGGCATATGAAATAAATACTGAAATAATCTCAACTGAGAATCAAAGCAACTATGTTGCCACAAGCAGTCTCATTTTGGTGATCTACCCTTTCAGAATCTTAAAATTTCTTGCAACTCATTTTTTTTAATTTAATAAGTAGCAATGCTTTGAATAGCTCAGGTTATACAGAGCTGAATGACAAAGTGGTTAGTGAACTGGATACGACATGGAAGTAAGAAGTAATGGCACAATCATCCAATTGGAGGGTAGGAGGAAAACCACAAAAACACTCTTGGGATTTCTGCTTTCCAGTTGAAGTTCGAAAACAAGGCTTCCTCAATAAGAAGCAGTAGTGCTGGTTGTTCAACTGTATCATTATATAGTTTGGTGAGTCACAGAAGTCTAGCAGCCTGTACATCAGCACAACATGGGTTGATACATGGTGATGCTCCCACTTGTTTGGGGAGCAGATCTGAGCAATATGGCGAGCAACACTTTACATGGAAGAAATTTAACACTGTGATTATACATATGGAACCACTGAAATTGAAAGAGGGAGAGACATTAAATGGAGAACATTAAAAGGTAGCTCCACTGTCTCAGGTTCTCACGACACACACGCGCTCGTCACAACGTCCTACTCACCACCAGTGCTTGGTCCATAATTGGTCCACTTGACAAACATGAGGATCACCATGTACAGGAACAAGAAGCACAGAAATATGATTTGAGGGATGAACTCACAGTAAATGCTGATGCGTCTCTGGAAGTATCTGAAACAAAGACAATAGAACTGTGCGGTATTGGACACATTGCATCACTAACATGATCACAGCTCAAAACACAGGGTCCCCACATCATCCAAGGTTTCGTTTCTGGGTCTCCTCACAACACTGTCAGTAGCTAGACCACAGCACTGAATGGGAAGATAACAGGCAAAGGATACGAAAGAAAGCAGTTGTGGCATTACTGAGGTACTATCCCAGCACTTGCCTGGAGGGGCTGAGGAAAAACCGCAAAGAACTTCAGTTTGGATAGTCGATGCTCTGGCCAAGATTCAAGACAAGCACCTCTCAAACACAAGTCACATTACCTCTTTGTTGTGATAACAGAATTTTTGTGACAGGTGTATGACAAGAATTTGATACAAGCCAAGAGACCTAAAGATGGCAGTGAGAAGTATGACAGGATTTTCCCATCTTGAGAGCAATCCCACCAACAAGTGGCAGTTCCAGTAATATAGCTACAATCTTGAGCCCCCCCGAAGGCTTTGCAAGACAGAATTTCCTCCAACAGTGTTATAACAGAGTTAGTAACAGGAGTCACACAAAGTGTAACTTAATATGCCAAAAGCACATAAATCATGTTACAAAATAAACATACTGCATGAGGCTTGTTCAAATGGAATCTGTTCAGGAAAGGGTGAAGTAGAAGCCATTAAAACAGTCCTCATGGGCACCATGGTAGGCATCCCATTGATGCACCTGCTGAGAAAGGAGGAGGAGCAAACAATCCCTGGGCTGCTGCTGCAACTACTACTCTGTCTGCCCCAAATCTACAGTTCAACACTTCTGTGAGGGCACAAACAGTTTCCATGGCCTGACCTGACCTGGCTGTGCCTCATCGCTTCTTCCCTGCCACCCTAAACGAATGTCTAGCACTGTCTGAGACACACATCACTCATTCTGTCATGAATTTCAGCCGGCTGACAACCGTAGGCACTATGGAACTGAATGACACCTTGTGCCTGTCTGAATGGATTCTGAACCTGGAATGCCAGCACTGAACCATGTCTGTTCTGTTGCACGGCTTGCTTGCTGTTAACTGTTGCAGTATTATGCACACACCCAGCATGCCTGTTCTGTTGCACGGCTTGCTTGCTGTTAACTGTTGCAGTATTATGCACACACCCAGCATGCCTGTTCTGTTGCACGGCTTGCTTGCTGTTAACTGTTGCAGTATTATGCACACACCGACATCATCACCTGCAACTGGTCGTACACACAAGCAGCACTATGTACAGCTTTCATTTGAACAACCTTTGTACATACTACAGTAAACAAAGTATTAGGGTGAAGGCAGTTACTATTTTAAGATTGTGTTCTAGCATTTTCTTGAAGGAAATAAGGAAAACCACGAAGAACTTCAGTCTGATAGTCAATGCTGCAGTTGAGATCTGAACCAGGCATCACCTGAACACAAGCCACAAGCATCACTGTGTGAGTCATCCTGCTTGGTGGTCAGAAAACGATTATCTTCTTATGTGGCAGTAACTCTGATTATGAAACACCCTATCCATTGGACACAGGCACACAACATGCCAATTTCATGAGGCAATTATACTCTCTTTACAAACACACCCAACCCATGACTAACACAAGATCTACCAACACAAATTTGGTTTAACAGTTTTCTAAAGTGAGGCTTTTTCAACTAATATGGCTGGGTTTTAGGTCCAACCTTATATTCCACTATTTGTTATGAGAAATCTGTGTGACCAATCCAATTTTACCTTGCACAAACTTTTCAAGACTGCATCTACAGTGTTATTCAGGGACTGAGTGCACTTGAAAACTTCTTTTACTCACATGAAGTTCCACAGACTGAGACAAACGCCAAACAGCATTTGGAAAACACCAATGATGATTGATATCTTCATCTTGTAAGCATTCATAAAAATGATTTTGTTTTCTGCTACCTGAAACAATAATTAAACAACATGACAGTAATTTATTCCTTGGTAGTTATTAGCCATCTTGCATGCAACTTGTTTTTCAAAACCTTTAAAAGCACAGCAGTTTCATCAACAATTTTAGAGACACCTGAAGATGACCAACGTTGGTTAAAATGTGTAGTGTGCATATACGAGGTATGTAAAAAGAGATTTGAGATTTTAAATTGTAAAACTTCTAAAGGTTTTAAAAAGAAAGTCGCAAGTAAGATGGCTGATAACTACCAAGGAATAAATAAGTGATGTGCAACAGGATGCTAACAGAAACACATACAAAACTGAGAATTACGGTCTATGTTATTGTGTTGACAGCTATTTCAGAACACTGTCAGCAGCTAGTTTACAGGATGGCAGATGAGATGAAAAGGACTGGGAAGGAAGTGGTCGTGGCTCAATCGAGATACTATCCTGACATTCTCGTTGGAGGGACTGAGGAAAACCACAAAAATCCCCAGACAGGATAGCCAGTGTCCCTGCTGACATTCAAACCAAGCACATCCAAAATATAAGTTTAGGGCATTCCTGCTAAGCCAGCTTGCTTGGTATCACTATCTTCCTGCATGTCGGACTTACTGCTCCCATCTTAAAATATTTTTATCGTCTCTCTTCCTTTCAGATGCTTGGTTGTGCCATTTTAAGGGCCAGAATCTCCCACTAGAGATCCTTCTCCTGTACCTGCCTTCTACAGCCTGCAGCTGGATGCAGGTATGTTGGCAACATACCTGCCACACGGGATCCAGTCCAATTGGATACGGGTACTGTTGGTAGTCAGTGGTGCTAGGATTTAACTGCAGATCCTTGTTTGACATAACCGTCGACGCATTGTAATTGACAGACCAGTAGGATCCAAATACATTCAAAGACTTTGAAAAGGTATCATTGTAGACGAAGCCTGTGTACATGGAGAACATGCCCATAAGCAGGATGATGTAGCGGCCTCCAAAGAAAATATTCCAGATCTGGAAATTTAAAAGTCATTCAAGATAGTAAGACAGTAAGAGGTAAAATTGTCCCTATACTTAATTAAGCAACAAACTATGATGATATATATGAAGGAGTAGAGGTACAACTCCTTGTATTCTTAACCTCAACACATGATCAGAGTAAGTAGTCAGCTACATGCACAGGATGCTTTATCCCTGAGGAGTGCCCTTGAATACCATTGGACAGGGGGCTCAGTGGGCCCCAGTGTCAGTCTGGGCATTGTGGAGAAGATTAACTTCTCTTTCCCCTGCTACGAATTAGTCCCAGTTCCTCCACATCGCAGCCTGTACCAAGCACTGTATGGACTGAGCTACCCTCGCTCCCCATTCAATGAAAGAAAAGTGCTCATGTAGTTACCTCACTGTCAGACTTCTTGGCTGCCAGAGGCTTCTCACGAAGAACCATCCAAGCTCCAAACATTGCCATGATCATTCCATGCCCCAGGTCCCCAAACATTACGGCAAACAGAAATGGGAACGTGATAATGGTGTACGGGGCTGAAAAATAAACATCAGCACAACGGTAACTCTGCGTAACCTGCTCTATCATTCACAAACTGTGCAGTCTACGCACATAGCATATTTATGTGTTTAGCATTACTCTCGAAGTAAACAGTGACTGTTTCCTTAAACGGCATCAACAATTTGCACCTTGCAATGGAAGTCCAAAGCGTTTCCTGCAAAGCAGAAACTGAAGTCTTGAATGTCATCTAGATAAGCTCCATGCATCAAAGAGATAAACAAGTGCGAAACTATATGATCTGTCTAATGTTGCCGCTCCACGCACCTTGCAGACCAATGAGAAAGTGGTTGATTATGAGGGGAGGAGATGAAAAGACGGTAAGTTAGAAATCTCTGCAAAAATGGAGAACTGGGAGGACCTGACATCATAAAGACTGAGTTCTATTTATGTGAAGGTTTGTGCCAACATTATTCTCATTATTATGTATGTAAAAACAGATGTTTTGTGTACAATTTATAAATCTGTCTAAAACCTGAGCACAGCAAGCACATCCAAACAAACACATACACATGTGCACATAGATACATCAACATGCATATGAACACATACTCTGACACATCTTTGGTGAAAACAGATAAATACACAGACAACAGTCATGGGCAATGAATATTTTTTGGAGGGACTTTTCATGGATTTCTTCAATTCCTGTAAGCAAATCTTAAATGTGGCTATGACCACTTCCTTCCACATCCTTTCAATTCATTATTCACTATCATACAATCTTTTTGACACTATTTACACCAATTTAACGTTCAATTTCAATGATCCCAAATCAATAATCTCCGAATTAAACTTCCTCAGTTTAGTGTTCAAATCCACTGGTCCCCAAACGATCGTGAAGTGGGGGTTCCACTGCAGTCTCGGTTTCCAATAGCAAAGCACACTGAAGCACTGACCTGGATTCACCTCCCTGTAAGTGGCAACACCATAAGAGTCAATCAGCACCTGGAAACCGTGCGTGAACTTATTGGTCCGGTTGTACGTTGGAGGATCCTCAAATGATTCCATTCTGTTCAGAATCGGCGGTACGGAGCTGCCACTCCGTTCCTGCACAGCACAACACAGCTCTGTTACTCATCTGCCGATGAACTGAGCAGAGTCCAGGTTGAGAAGCTAATGGTAGCTCAGCTAGTCTAGGAATTCCCTGCCTTTTAAGGAATATAAAGGTTCAATACTGTGTTCATGAGATCCTGACATTGGGCTTTATCCTGAGCCAGCTGAATCCAGCCCACACATTCACATCCTATTCCTTTTAGACCCACTCTTAATATTTTCCCATCTATGCATAGGTATCTCCCTGTCACATGATCGCCCTCACAGGATCTGGCGGAGAGCACAAATGATGCTCCCTGAAACATAAGCATCTTTCTGCAAGTGTCACACCCCACAAAATAAAAATATTCATATCAACCGCTGTGAAAATCTTAAATCTTACTCTGCATCCTGTTTGAAAATTGTTTCAGGTTCAGAAATTAAAACAAGCAAATGTACCACTATCAGGCAAACTGACTGGTTCTACTTTCCAATTTATAAGCATTAAGATCTAATGCTATCTCTAATAATGAGACAGACACAGTGCAATGTGAGCTACGTACCCTGACGACAGAGGCATTAGATTGCTCCAAAACGTCGACAACACATCTATGAGGCCACATGGTATCATAACACAGTAAATCATGATTGAAAAAATGTACGTACACAAATAGTATGTTGGACACTGTCCACAATCTGAGGTATGTTTAAAATACCCAATATTTTGGAAATTGGATCTGTTTCTGTCACCAGGTGCGCATGAGCACCTGCATAGGGGGGAGGATCCCACCCAGCCAGGCCCATTATTAGAAGGCACAAGTCTCGATCATAGCACAAGCTGTGTAGGGTTGCCTACTCTAGGTATGATACATGTTTGAAGCCGTTTCAGATAAGGCACAGCAAGTGTGGCTTACAGTTCCCCTTCTGAGGGCCAGCTGAATGGTCTCCAGGTCCAAAACAGGCACCCAGCACTCTGCAATCAGACACTTCTGGGTCACATCCAGGTTGAACAGGTTCAGCGTATGATAAATGGCTTTGATCTTGCGCACTTTAACAAACCAGTTCTTGATGTTTTTTGCAGCAGCAACCAGGACTCGATGTCGATGGTCCTGAGTTTGACCCAAAACCTGCAAGCAAAGTTGTTACGTGATGGTACAGCGTATTTTCTCAGATAGAGATACTTCTGATTAAGTAACTGTTTGCTATAACTGTGGCACAGTTGCAAGTGCTCAGACTGGGGTCTCCTGGGTTTAGCACTGTGTAGTCTGGTAGGTGGAGATCGAAGTCTATCTCTGCTCTCACTCCCCTGGATCTAGTGACCACTTCCCATGTAACCTGCCTCTAAAACTTCACACCATCCTCACCCCACTCTGACCCTGAAGACAGGGACAGCACATCCCTCTGAAATTCTGGTACCCGTCAAAAAGGCTATAGTGTTACAACCCAGGAGACCATCATCTCAAAACTGTCTGTTTCATGAAACCAAAAGGGTTTAACACCACCATCAATGCAAAGTGTCCCTGTATCAGGCCACGGAGGCTCATAACGTTGTGAGATGTCGAGGCTCCTGCATTTTCTAGACAATCAGCTCACATACGGCAGTGAGGCAGCCAGCCTTAGTCGTTGGCTGCTGTTTACCCCCAGGAAGATTCCTTGTAATCAATTCTGTTATAGGCTGAGTTGACCCCAGGGTCATAGTGTGGCTGGAAGGATTAGATCAACTCAAAAATCCAGTGACCTCATTGGGAATCAAACCCATGACCTTCCGGCTTGTAGCAAAAAAGTAAAAACACACTTCACTTGATGGACCTGAGCAATATGCGGCCTAAAGGGCCATTACTGTGTTCATAATTGCCTGCCACTGGACACAATCCTGATCCATTTAAGATTATCACCCCATATATGCCTACGCCTCACAAGTGGTAGCCTCTTCCCTGTTATGTGTATGTCTGACCTCCTCCATGCTTCCTATGATGCCCAGTGCATTTCACCCTCCTTCACTTCATCACCCTAACAACACTTTGTGAAGGAGACTTCATGTTTGACAAAGACTATGCACTCAACACGAGACTTGATGTTCAACTACAGACCTAGTGTTCAGCAAAGACTTACAGTGTTCAAGTCTTCTAGACGTGTCATTACACCCATGGCCATCTCCCTGCGGTCAGCAGGCGCTTCAGGACATGGGTACAGCGTTGCTCGGAAACCTTCACAGATTTTCTTCACGCGAGTCTTCAGTTGATCACCTTGGAAGAAGATGATGAACACAGACTTGAAGACATTATCCCCCTGCACAAGAGAGCAAACACAGGGAATGGATTACGAGAAACTCGAAAATGGCAAAGTTCACGAACTTTTTTACTTTCCAAATAGAATGGATAGAGACAAATGTGAAGAGAATTACAATCCCTTCCTTTCATGCACTACAAACTCCAGATCAGCAAGCACAGCGCACGTGTGCACATCATACTACTAGACACTTACGTTAGAAGGATCTTCAAGAGGAGATTCAATCTCTGCCTGACGCAGGAACACGTTGCCACGGCACGCTCGCCACAGCATGCGTTCGAACGCAGGAATTCGTTCCCTCAAGATCACACCTGCTACAAACCTATATACCACACATATCAACTGACGCAGTGTCCACAGTGATGGCAACAATATTAATGTCAGTAGCCGTGGCAGCAGCTAGAACAGTTACATCTCTGAGGCTGTCACCCATTGAGCAGGCAGTCTTACAGCAGAAAGGTCCTGTGTTTTCAGTGATATCTCTGGTATTGGTGATTTTGGTTCCCACCAGATGTTTGATATAGCACTTGGTGATTCTTTAAGGATGATGTACAGACCTACATCACTATCTGATGCTAACACATCCTCAAAGACGTTTCTGACTAATAATAATAATAATAATAATAATAATAATAATATTGATTTGGATACAAATGGTATTAAAACATAACAGCAGTAAAGGCACGTTTCTCACTCATTTTCAAATATTTAACAGAAAAACTACTAAAGTGTTCTTTACACACACACACACACACACACAGATATACATATATATATGTTACTAAACTGAGTATCAATTTCTGTTGCAAATAAACTCATTCTACCTTTGTGTGCAAACTGTATCCCACGAAACACAAAGCAATCATGTACCTTGTGTGAAAACACCAGAATGAAAAGTAGCTTAAACGCTGCCAGGGTTTGTTCTTCACTCAGCATATAGGCAACCATACACTTTACAGAATACAAATTGAACAACACAAATTACAAAATACATATTTATTTAATAAGCATCAATGGAGAAGTGGGTTTCTCTGAATTAAAATCAGACTTCCCTTCATGTCTCTTCAATATGAATGCTATATACAGACCCACCCACACAGCAAAATCCATTCCCCCTACCCTGCAAAGTTTCTGGTAAAGCAATCTTATTACAAGCCTCTCCGACAACATTCACACTGCTAGAAACTTCAATTAGTATCATGGCATACGGAAGTAAATTTCAATTGCTCCATGAGATTTCAGATACTCATGACAATGGGTATTCAAATTATTGTCTTCTTGCATGTAATACCATGTACTTGGATAGACACACAGATACCAAACCTGCTGCCTCATCTGGCAACAGTTTCACCTTCCAAAATTATATGTGTATATCTACCATATGCATCATATACAACATCACAGCAACCTCACCGTATAAACAGGCTCTGCAGTTCATTTTGAAGAGTTACTGCATCAATAAATTTAGAAAAATCTGAGAGGACAATTTTTTAATACACAAGAAACTGACTGAATCCGAGTAAACCTTTACCAACATAACTCACATTAATGCTGAAACTTACATATGAACTAACTACATGTTGAAATGGAAGCAAAAACCAAATATGACACAGCCATAAGACAAATCCATTACCATGTTTGTAGACAATGAGAATAAGGTACTATTTAAGAACAAATCAAGTCTCTACTGAATCAAAATATGAAGTAGTCAATGTAAACACACATCACTCACTACAACTCATTCATTACCTGTAGCAGTGCATGCAATCAATTCAGAATGCAATACACAATACTGCATAGCCTACGAATGTTCTACAGGACAAGACTTCTACACGCTTATAAATAATGAAAAAAACCTGAAGCAGATGCAAACAGTATAATCAACAGTACTGAAAATTATTTTCTAACATACTGTGGCGTGCTGCCTATGACCAGAATATTTGGAATCAGAACTCATCCACTGCTATACAACAGCTAGCAATTCCTAGGCAGCGAAGCCTAGGAAATCGTTGTCCCAGAAACAAAAGGCTAACAGTGGAGTTTCCACTGTTACACACAAACTGTGTGAGGCAAACATGTATTCCTGCGTTTGTTGCATAACAGCAGGCGGAATCAACCCTTGGACAAGGTATTCCCTATTCAGTCCAAGGTCAAGTTATAAGAGTCGGTCGACAAGAGACTAGCAGAGTTTGTCTTCGACTTTAGCAGGAGAGAGTTCTTATCCAGCTATAGCAGAAGTGTTGTAATACGGAAGAAGAAACGTCTAAAGGACGTTATAAGTGGAGAATAACTGTAAAGATATTCGTTAAAATCTGAGAACCCACACAAATTCTTGTTGCATTGTCTAGCAAACAAGAGACAATACATTTACCATCCTTATTCTCTATATCACTGTCCGTGTCCACAAATAAACATGACTTGTGCTGCTACTTTTCAAAGTTGACACACTAACTACTAGCTAGCATGATTCCCTTGTGTATAAAATGTTTTGAGTGCTAATGGCAGAAAAACAAGAAAGAATGGAGTTAGAAATGAAATTTTCAAAGAAGTTAAAATTCAAAATATGGTACCATTTATAAGAGAGATGCTTTGGCCAAATAAAAAGAATGGATAGAAAGATAATGAGAGGAACATCAGGATAAGAATTTAAAGCAGAGAGACCTATGGGATAACACAGAACAAGGCAGTTTAGCCATGTACTTGAAGACACCAAAGAAATAAAGAAATGGGAAGGCAAGAAACTGAAAAACTGTGGAGTGGGGGGGAGATATAGATTTGAGATGGATACTTCAAGGCAGGTACCATCCAATGATAAGAACAAAATCTGGTGTTCTGAAGTACAGACAGATTCTGAAACTTTCAGACATTATTCCACCGTTAAGAAAGTTCACAGAAAAAAAATACCTAAGCTGCATCACATCACAAAAAAAAGAGGCAGTTAATTCTATAAATATTCTAGTTCTGGGGAATCCGTGCAAATACAATGGAACACCTATTTAATGCTCTTCCAGATAGTTTCCTGCCATGTAAAATTCAATTTCAGCAACATGTGTTAACAACCTACATTTAAGATTGTTCCCAACTTAGTGTTCAAACCTGATGATCTCCAAAGAAACCTTAAATGAGTTCAATATATTTATAGGTATCCTTGCAGTTCTAGCTAACAAAAATTCCACTACAAACATACATTAAAACTTGTCAGACGCTGTATTTTCTTGGATAAGTTGCAGAGTCATGGAAACTGAACAGTCATGTTATTCACAAGAGGTACTTAATACTGACAGAAGAAAAAATGATGTAACTGTATAACAAATTACATGGTACATAATTCTAAGTTCCAAATGTATATAATTAAGGATACCCTACAATTAAAATGTATCCCTTGAATTGTACAACTTTTTAATTGTCTGTGGAAAATATCATGCAATAACCAGGGGTGTAGTCGAGCCAGAGTGGTCCAGGGTGCTGCACTGGCACTTCCTATAAAAGACCCTGATTTCTGACCTCAGAGACGAAGCGTCGGCCTCTTTATTTAAAATACAAAGATTTCATTACATAATGAGACTGGTTTCATATCATGATTTAAAGCCATTTATTTCAACGTGAACTGCATGCTGAACTTCTCATGTACCTACACCCCTGGCAATAACCGCAGCACTAGCGTAAAGGAGACCGGACCAATCAAACAGTACAGGGACACAGCTAGCAAACAATTTCACAATGGACAAACACCATTACAAAGAAGTCACACTCGGATAACAGCAACATACCTTCAAGTTTCCCATTTCTTCAAAATGTGGGCTGCACACACAACTTAAACTGCATCAGGCATTAAACTTAACATTCCAGTTGCAGTTATGCCTTCATTCTTGTCATGTGCTAATATTATCCCATAACTGATATTTAAAAAAATAGAAAAACTTCTTTAACCAAACATAGCCAATCCCGATTATAAAGATCTCTTGTCATAATAGTAATACACAAACTCTAGCATCGAATTAAGTAAGGACCAACATGGATTATTAACTGCTGACAGTTTCACAAAGTATTTATATCCACCTGCAGACTGATTTGTGTGTTGAAGTGAAGCAATATTCTGACCATTCAAAGATCACAATTATTGGCAGCAAGGAGTTTTAATTTTCTGTTTTGGGAGGTGTTCACGCTGAATCTCACCCTGGCCCTTGGCTACCCTGAATGAAGTTTTTTCGTGGTTTTCTTCAATCCCTACAGGCAAATTCCTTGATTAGATTATGCATGCTTCCTTCCAAATCCCCTCCAATTTATCATTCATTTATCACCGTACCATCCTAAGCTATAAAGTCTCCATACTGAAAGCACTGTTAAATAACCCTTGCAAAAATGTCATCGTTTTTATTTACTTACTGCTTTCTGTTCCTGCTATTTTTGCTAGCTACAAAATTAAATGTTACATTCCCTGGCAATTTCACTTGGTCAGTGAGTTCCAAAAGCATTATTTTACAATCATACTGCAAATGACATTACCCTCATTACTCTGTGACCAGTATGTTCGCAACAGAGATGACACCTCTAACTTAGAAGACTAAGTATATGATAATTTGCTGCCCGGTCAGAGATATCGCACACGTCAGAGGATGGTGACGAGAATGGGTAATTGTGGAATGCTGATTAGTAAGGGAAAACTGAAGAACGTCCTGTTCTAGTGCCACTTCATCTACCACAAATCTCACACAACATCACCAATGTTGAGAAGCAAGTGTCTAAATGCTGCAAACTGTATCGTCGAGAGGATCATATATACTATACTTCAAAACACAAGAGAGTGCATTACTAAACCTCATGTAAGAATGTTCCTGCAAGAGGTGAGGTCTCCCTTACACTACTAAGCTAGCCAAGTCCTTCATTATGACAAGTTATACATACCCAAGTTGCACAGGGCCAGATGGTGTCTGACGAGCAACAGAATCGTCGCTAATGAGAGCCCGTGTCATAGACTCTGTAGGATTCAGACCCCCTTCATGCTACATGAAAACGAACACCATAAAAAAAGGGGGGGAAGGTGTAGGGAAAAGAAAAAAGACAACATAATCACAATTAGCAACAGACCAACATCAATGCTTCTGATTGGGTAGGCATGTAACAAGTGGCCCACATGCCAGTGAATTCAATGCCATGGAATGAAAGCATGAGTACAGTTATACCCTGTGGGTTACTCAACAATACTTTCAGTACTGAGTCTATACACCATCAGATTGTAGGATGGCAGATGGTTGGAGAACTGGCAGGGATTTGTAAGAAAGCAGCTTTGGCCTAATAAAGGTACTATCCCAGAAATTAACTGAAGGGACTGTGGAAAACCATGACAAACCTCAGTCAGGGTAGCCAGTGTCCCAGCCAAGACTCAAACTGGGCATCTCCTGAACACAAATCTAGACCATCAGTTTGGCAAATGCTGTACTGAAAATGGCATTGTTCATCAGACACAAGCCATACTACCATGCACAGAAAGTTCAGATGCAAGTCTGAACACAAAACAGTGGTCAGCCCATCCTGAATTAGGTTTTTCTTGGTACTTGTATCTCTGAGATGAAAATTTTGAGGCAAAAAAACAATGAATGAATAGAATTACACAAAATACTTGCATAACAAACAAACTAATGAACCATACGAAGCACAGTTCTTTATTTTTGATAGGACGTTTTCATCATTCTTTTGTTTAGCTACACTTTGGGTTTCTTCATTTTTGTTTTTGTCCCTGTTATTTCTTATTTGGGATAGAAAATAATTTAATTCTCCAGTGACTGTCCCTGGGATGTTTTGCTGTAAGTAAGCCAAGAGTTGCTCTGCTAGTCGATAGATTCTCTAAGATTTTATGGCATAATTTTCACAAAAGCCAATGTGTCGCACCCTGAACTGAAGGCATCAGCCCACATCACCACACCCTCACACCTTATTTCTTTCAGATTCATTTCAAGATTGTTTTATGCTTACATCTCCCAAGTGAACTGCACACCCAACAACAGCTTTGTTTCATATTACCAATTCATGATTTGAGGACATTATATTCTATTATTTTAAAGATCTGTGGATATTAAGAAAAGGGTATGGACTAGCTGAGAATAGTTTCCAGCGGTGGGCTCTTGTGTACATGATAATAAACCTTTGGGGCCCACAAAATGAACATGGGTCTTAAACAAACAGGCTTTGGACTGTATTCATCTGGCTCCTGTGTCCTGTGGCAGGCTGTTGTGTTCACCATTTCAGAATGGTGGGCACCATCAGCTTTACAGAAAGTACTGTACTCCATGGAGTTATGTATCAATTTCAAAATACTGAAGCAGTTTCATGCTGCGTTGTTATTACATAAAAAAGTTGGTAGCTGAAGATTGCATTATCCATCTGTGCTTGCACTCATTGTTTGTGCAATCAATAATTTTGCACATAAAGTACAGCATAGGAAGATCTGTACACATAAAGTCACTTTGTTAGGAATTTACAAAAGAATACAGCAAGCCTAAATGTTTGTGACAAACATGACACAAACTGCATCTTTAGTTAAAAGACATGTTTCTATTGGTGCCCCTGTTTATGCTATGAGTTGGGAATTAAGAGGGCCTACTGCACTGCATCCATTACCTGGAGCTAACCTCCAACCCCAGACTGCAGACAGAGTATGTTCAAACTCTTATTTGATGTCAGATGTAAAGGTAGCTTCCATGGCATTATTTCTTTAATGAAAAGTGCAGCAATGGAGAACATATGCAAAATGTGTACTTGCTGAAACGAAGAGTTGTGCCTACTGAGAGATGCATAACCGACAGAGATGTGAGACTTGAAGCTCAGTCTCTTTGGATGTGACGAGTGGTCTGATACAAGTTTACTGGCATTTCAGAGGAATGTACTGCCTCCATCTTCAGAGTAAGGTATCAAAGTGCTCTGCTTCCTTCCTCAGTCTACACACCAACCCTGAAGATGGCTGCAGCACAGTCCTCCAAAACATCCACAAAATTTGTTCCACTTGCTAGGTTGTTTGGCTTATTCTTCTATCCTGAAGATGGAAGCAGTATGGTAAACTTTATTCTACTTACTCTGCTTACTTTTAAACCTTGAAAATGGAAACAACACATTCCTCCAAAATACTGGTAAACTTTATATTCTGGTCACTGCCTGCGTGGCTTACCCTTTGACCTTGAAGACAGAGGTAGTCATTCCTCCAAAAGAACAGTAAACGCCAATCAGAACACACAACGTCACATCCCAGAAGTCAACCAATAAAAATTACATAAACAGCACCAGGCTACTTCTTTTCATTAAGATAACAAAATGGCGATCATACTGAGTTGGAGAATAACTGCCGAACCTGTACTCATGTCAGTGCAGCAACACTGTCTATTCAGTTATCCTATATATCAAAATTTTCTCTGTTAATACTGCAGAATACACTGAAGTGACATGTACACCAGTTTATTGCTGGAATGTGGGCCACAGGTTGAGAAACAAACATGGGTTGTTACTGCACAACATGGCGGCTGGCCGGTAACAGAACAAAGAAGCTGAAAAGGACAGATATTACATAGGTTCCACTCATTACAGTTAATATATAGAATGTTTCAAAAAAGTCCACATCAAACATGAAGCACATGTTCCTAGGGGTCAAGACAATAAAAAACATTCCTACAAATGTTGGTCCGCAAATGACACCTTGACTGTCTGTTATTATTAGTTATGAGCACTACTTTTGTACTCCTCTAGAAGACATCTGCTGATGTAGAACCATTGGAACTACCTCCATCACCACAACCCTGACCACACTGTACACTCATGTCTGACCCAGTCTTTTTGAAACACCCTGTACAAATCTGCTGTCGTCTCCAACCTGCTCACACAACACGGCACAAAATACTGACATTCATTCATTATTAATGATAACGGATGCAGTGGGAGGGAATAATGAGGGCACAGAAAATGGAAAGACAAGATTTTTCTATCACACCGAATAAATAATTTGGTTTAAATTATCTCAAACACCATATGATATACATAAAAGGTGCAGCCGACATGCACTGCACTTTCACTCTTTTCTCTACAACTTCTGTCTGCAACATTTTTCCTTCTATTAATAGCTGACGAGTTGTGCTCAATATATGAGCAAAGCCTCATACTAGTAGTGACCTTCATTGTTGTCCAATTCTACCTGAAATTCGAGTTTGTCAGCAAACTTCAGTGAATCTACCAAACATAATAAATTTTCATTGAAATCTGCGCCATGGTTCTCAAGATGTTTCATGTATAGAGACAGAAGGATGGGGTGTGGTCCACTGCGATTCAAATGAGCTTGAAAGCAAAGGCATGCCACAAATTATGTTACAATCTGAGTATGGACACTCCAAAAAAAATATAAAATTCTTAAAGCAAATAAATCCATAACAGTTAAGAGATCAGAGATAAATCAATCACTTTTCCATCCTCCTCCTTTCCAACCTCATTCCTACTGGCTGTAAATTGATTTGAATAAGAATAAAAGAACATGTCACTTTAGTAGAGGTTGTTCCTATATGCATACTATTAGAAGAGATGTCAAAGAAAGTAAAAAGCAAAGATATGCCATTCAGCACACAATCTTAACATGGCTGTAAACATATTCAGGTAGCATCAGAAGGATTCAGAGGTTCGAGGAGTCTGGGAAAATTACAATGTCGGAAGCACATGAAAGGAGTCCTAACATTGATTCAAATTTTACTCTACTCATGATCAAGGCTTAAATACAATTACATTTTATTTAATTTACATGTTTGCGAACTATATCAAATGTATGTAAGGAATATAGTTTCTCTCTTCTGGATCTATAATATTTTTGCATTTCCAATCCTGCATGAATCCTACTGACAACAGCACTAAACAGGCAGTGCAAGACACTTTACTTCTTTACATGTCAATGTAGTGTAAAATAAAACCATTAAAAATCCACTTCCACGCTGTGAACAGATTGGAGATTAAACAGAATTACCTTACTGAACAGCAATGCAAACATTATCATATAACTGTACTAACAGAAACAAAATTACACACTTCACACTCCAAACAAAACAACCACACACACATTTCACACCCATGACTTTCATCAATTTCACAATAAAGACATATATTTTAAAATACTGGCATGTTATCTCCTGTTTGTAGATAAGAAGTGTTAAATGTTATAGGCAGCTTCTTTAGCACCAAAATCACAAATCTGTGCCCAATTTTCATGTTTCGGTATGAAGTGCAGAACATCACGATCTCTCAAGACAGAAATCTGAGCCCCCAACAAGATCCTCATTTAGAGAATTATATAGAGATGAAAACAAATATACGTCCAACAGTTGGTACTCATGTTTCCCTAGACATTCAAGACTTGAAGCATAACTTTATAAGCCAAAATACTGTTCCAATGTCGTTAAGTATCTGTTCAACATTAAACACAGGTTCACTGCTGTGGAACAGTTGCTCTGGTTTTGAAAAATGATGTATCACAAAAAATAACAGAGAATATATATAAATTTACTTGAATATACCATAATTTGCTGATAAAGAGCCACATTTATATTAAAATTTGTAGATATATTGTATCTAAAACATTTCTGAGGCTGTACCACCATCTGATGGCAAACATAGAAACACTACATCATTAGAACGCCATGGTAAACAAAATCACCATACATGAAATCTCCCTGAGCACATGGAACTCTTATACGACAAGATTCCTATGTCAGGCCTGATGTACCCTCAGAAATGTTTTAGATAGACAATGTCTTTATATGCATGTGGTTTTACTCCACATGCTCCCCCACTATGGCAGTTTTCAAAAACAACCCTTATAAAAAACTAATATATTTAATGAATATGATTATATTCATATACAAGTTATAATATGCATAGGCCCAGTTCTCTTGCAGCTCAACTACAGGAAAGTATGTATGTATGTATGTGTGTAAGGGATGGGCCATAAAGCCCGGCCCTCAAAAAGGAAAGTATACTTCAATGTGTACCTACAGTTAACCTCAGCACTCAACTGAGTGCTGAACACACCTTAACCAACAGCCAATAATGGTTTCTGTGCACCATATGCCACTAGTTAATAACATCAGTATTACTGATTATACAGTAATACTTATGCTTTATGGATTAGGCCCTTTCTGACACCAATTCAGAATTAACTGCTCAAACTATGAATTTTACACATATTTGACATGTCTCCATGGATAGAGGATCTGCCCATTACAAGGCCGCCTACCTACACAGGAAAACACTAACACAGAAAAACGTGGGCATACACCCAATATACAAGTTGAAATCAACCCATGCATTCCACTTTTAAGCAGTAGAAGAGAGCATAACCTATCTAAAACATCTCTGTAGGTAAGTCATACCCTGAGTGGGCAATAACAAATACATCCTGTGTTCTCCAAAATCTTCAATACAGTGATTTTGGTTCCCATACATTGAAATTAGAATTCAGCAACTTTCTAATTACAAGGTTATGATCTGTGTCACTGCATGATTATCATATAACCTCAAAGATGTTTCAGACAGAGTCTATGCACCCCAGACTTGAGACCACTATGATCAGCTATGAGAACAGTTATGGTACAATATTATATATTGTAAATCACATATACTCACTGGTATTAGTTATCACCCTCACCAACAGCTGAATCAAAGCAACCAACAGTGCCAGACCAAGGACCGTAGAATTCATGCAGCAAGTTCCAGAGTCATTACATTCTAACAGGTCACAATAGATGCAAACATACTCTATTTATGTGTGAGTAAAATAACACATACTCTGCCCATGTTTCCCTTAAAACACATTAAAATAATGTAATGAAATTGCTTATTTATTGCAACAAACTTACAAACACATACTGCTGTTGTCTAAAAGAAATTACTGAAAGTTCCTACTCTTCAATGGCCAGTGTTTTATTATTTATTGCCATGGAACAAAACACTGATCACCTTACACTATAAGCAATGCCACTTGGCATTTTATACATTGTTCCTGACACCATTCAATTTGACAAACAGAGCTACAGTTTCTTCACAAAATTATATATAACCAGTACCTACTGAGGTAGATGTACGAGTATAGCCTAATGTACCTCAATGGCTACAGAATTAAATCAAATTTAACTGTGTAATGAATGTTTAGATTTTCTTTCAGCTTTTACAGATAAAACTAAATGTCAAGATGATGATATTAAATATTTTTTCGTGGGCTTTTTTACCATACTGTCACTATTGCAACTGCATAGTTTTGAATGGCAGGATGACAGGTGAGCATCAACTGTAAAGGATTTGCAAGGTAGCAGTCATGAAGTATCTGCAGCATCCTGCTGGAGAACTGCGGAACAGCAATCTGTATAACTAGTGTCCTGGCTGAGATTCCAACCAAGCACCTTCTGTATACAAGCCTAGAGTGTTGCCACTGAACCACACTACTCAGTGGACACTGCTGTCCTGCTGAGGTCTGTCACCTCAAGCTTCAGGGTGGAAGGGTATTCGCATCCCAGAGGACAGCAATCTTGACACCACTGCCACAAGCACCTCAAATATCACAGAGCTAAGAGTACTGTTCTGTCTCAGCTGTTACAATATTAAAATTATAACAGCAATAGAAAAAAAAAAGTCTTATCAAATCCCACCCCCAACAGAAACTGTAAAAGAATGTACAACTAAAAGAGGCATTATAGTAGGGGGGAAAAACTGACTTCAGAAATATGCTGCGCACACTGCTGAAATATAGCCTACAATACTACAGATGGCCAATGCCGACAAGTGCACACTTACTGTGTAAACAGAATTCAAAGCAACATTCATATTCATGCAATGGACATAAAGGGCCATTGCTTCCAGAATTAAGTGCCCATAATGCTTCTTACACAAACCCCAGCAACCTTCACCGCATTATTCACACCAGTGTCTTCACCTTTGATGCCACCTCTGAAATACATAGGTAAGTAAAAAATTTAAGGTACTTTTGTAAGTTCTGGTCCATCACACTAGCAAACTAAATTACAGAATAACTGTTAGCACTGTCCAGTGTGATTCAGTCTGTAGATATTTACTGCCCTTACATGTTTTGGTCAGATGTGACCATCTTCAGCTTCCGGAACTACTGTTACAAAGCTGATAATACATACTTAGAAGTTATTATATGAAAAGTTACTTACACTTATTTGCATTAAAATCTTATTAATGTCAAACATTTAAGACCTCAAAATAGCCAAAAATGAAACAAGTAGACATCACAACACATAGAATCTAATGAGTTAAAAGGTGGGCATCAATGTGTGGACTTCTGAGGAAACCAAATAATACCATAACTTTCCATTTTAACAGAAGAGGCACAAGGACACAAACCATATAGGTCCAAGATCTTCAATATTAGACATTAATGAGATTTTTAATCCATATAATTGTAGATTTTTATATAATAACTTTTAAGTATGCATAATGAGCTTTGCAATAGTAGTTCCTGAACATGCCTTCTGAAAATGGTAACAGCTAACCGAAACATGTTAAGGCAGTAAATATCTACAGACTGAATCACAATGGATGGTCTTATCAATTATTCTATAATTCAGTCTGCCAAAATAATATCCATCTATTCCAATGCTTTTGGTTCATGGCCCATAAACTTTCTGATTCTGTTAAGAAGTTTTTCATTAGGTTTTCAGCCACTTTCTGTGCCACTTTTTCCATCAGCAACAGGAATTTCAAAAGCATCTTCATCACTGCTGATTCTCTGGTTGCCCAGATATATCGATTGAGCTGCTACTTAAATTTAACACATCTGACAGCTGACAACAACCCAGAAGACACATCAACAACACCCATTTACACGCTGAATCTTTCCACCGACCACGAGCACTCATTTATCACCAAACTGGACTGTCATTCTTCTGCAAATGCACCAGACTTCATAGCTTCTGCCTGCAAAAATGACACCACAGATTCCCACCCTTGTGCATTCTACTGATGGAGCAGGTATGTTACACAAGGCACAGTATCATCACTCCCCAAGAGGACAAAATAAACTGGGTGCAAATGAGGCAAGTTTCATGCTGTTAACATCTGCCTTGTCTTTCAGTGCTACCAGCAACACTTTTGAGGTAAACTGCCTTTAATTTTTCACTTTCCTTTGTATTTCAGATCATAGCTGTACATGTTACACCCTGAAAGTCAATATTAGATTCGATTTTCATCACCACCATCTTGAACACAGTGGTCCCCCAGTCCAGTTTCCTCACTCTCATGCAGGGTGGCATTCTGTACACAGGTAATCATTTGGTATGGCCCTTGTCCACTGCATATAACAGATCCAACGTGTCCATTGTAATCTGATTCAACCATTCTAATTGGAGAAACACTGGACCATGTAATGGTGGACCCTAGTATTCGCAATGGCAATGAATGTATTACAAAGAAGTTGGATTGCTCACATAGGTTAAGTGCGGTGGATTGGATGAGTAAGTTATCACACTGAAAATTAAGGAAAACTTAAAACTACACATTAAACCACATATAACTAAGATTCTATCACATAAAGTAAGGCTTGAAACATTACTGTCTGTACACTGGAGTCACTAAGTTGCCAAGCAACAGCAACAGTTGATAAATTGCCCAAAAGCAGTGGGATAATAACAATAATATTAATAAAAAGGGGCAGTATAGCAGTTTCATTTCGAAGGATATCAAAATTATCATCGGAATTAAACTTTCAAGAACAGAGACATTCCAACTGTTCTGAAATAAATATAACATCTGGCAGTACATCGGATTCAAATGGTTTTTAAGACGGGGTTAAAGATGAGGGCTTTTTGAACACAGTAAGGAACCCTTATATTCCAAAAAATATTGGGAATACCTGAAGCCAGCTAAGTGACTATAAGCTTCTCAAAGCTTCTGCTCCAAAGAGTGAGAATAACTGACACCATTTGGCAACCCTACAGCTCAGTTTAGAATATTAAATGTTTGAAATCTGGACATACTCATAGGATGTTTAGACACATGAAAAAGTGCAAAGTATAAGTAACACATAAAGAAGCCAGCAGGTAAGAGGCCATTTCTGAAGGTGACAGTATGGGCAGAAGACATCAGTACACTGAGATGATGACTCCACTTACACAAATACCGTTCCACACAAATGCTCACAACACTCAGTAAAAAAAAAATTTAGAATTATTTTAAATCTGTGCTCAAAACTATACACTCTAAACAAGTGAAAGTGCAGTATTATTATGGAGCAGTGATCACAACAAATTCCAAATAAATAAACCAATATTACTGTGTTAGTATTTCTTTATTATTCTGTATCTGCCACATGTTTTCATCCAGCTGGATCATCAACAGGCAGTTTTCATGATACACTACATAGCGATACACAACAGATGCATACAACAAGGATACTGAAAATGCGATTAGCCATACAAGTGCAGTGTTGAAAATTCTGATTTACACAAAACAGCGTGTGACATCAGTTGAAATTTTATTTTGACTGCATAGTCAAGAAACATGGGGGGCCTTTCTTTTTCCTTCATTTGAAGTTCTTAGTAAATTGTATACATTATTTACACAAGAAAGAGCAGCTCTGACAACCTAAAATGGAGGTTTGGCTGTGTTGGAATTAAATGTAGCACTTCTGGGTTAAATAAATCATAAATAAAAATGCAAATAAAATAAACTGATGTAACTGAGCAAGAAGTGAGAACAGCATCTGTGGGTGGTCTAACTATAGTGCTTATAAATATACAAGATAAGCTCTAATTACAAAGTAAGGCCTTTTCACTGCTAATCAACACATACTATCTCAATTAAGCAATATAGGAACTGGTTAAAGCTTGATGTGCTGTGATATTTCAACTAAAGACTAAGTTCTGCTTGATTAACTGTTGGGTTACTTTAGAGCATGGCAGTCGTTACTTTAGAGCATGGCAGTCGTTACTTTAGAGCATGGCAGTCCCTCACCAAAAGTGGAGGGGAGAGGGTCTTAAAAACAATACACTTAAGAAAACTAAGGTTACAAGTTAACTCTGTGCTGGGGGACTGTGGCCACTTGTAATACATAAAACCTAGCAAAGCTCTCTCTTGCTTCACAAAACTGTGTAGAGAAATGTATAAGGTTTTATGTTCTCAGGGTAACGAATGTAACATTCCTCTGAAACATAACGGCATGCACCTTGGTAGGTTGGCACCAATGTTCTGGATGTGGCAGCTTCCTTGGAAACACTGGTACCTATCTACCAATCTACACAGCATCACCTTATATCAGATTTCTAGAAGCTAAACACAGCATTGACAACAATGGTTCTGTCCACGACCTTCAGAATCCACTATTTCTGACATACACAAATTACAAGCCATGAGCAGGTAAAACTGAGGTGGGCAACTGACAAAATTTGAAGCAACTGGAAAACCATGAAGATCGAAATCTGTGGTTGGCAAGGACCTGCTGTACTATATATCTTACTCAAGTGGGTAATCATTTTAATCCTAATTTTGTTGCTGCATGTAATACATGGCCATATGCTCTGTGTTTCAATTTAGATGAGATCTTCTTGAGAAGCCACCAGTTGTGCAGCTACTCAAGAATTTTCCAACATTTTATGGAACCCTAAGGCTCACTACCATGTTCACAAGAACCCTCCACTGATCCCTATCCTAAGTCAAGTCAATCCGATCCATATCAGCATATCTCTCCAGGATCCATTTTAATATTATCCACGCACCTACATCTTGGTCTTCCTAGTGGTATCCTTCCTTCTGGCTTTCAAACCAATATCCTACATGCATTCATCTGCCCCCATTCATGCTATATGCCCTGCCCATGTCATCCTCCTTGACTTGATCATTTTAATTACACGTGGTAAAGAATACATACGCTGAAGCTCCTCATTATGCAGGTGTTTCATTTAAAAATTAAATTTTAATGTCAGCACAGTGTTTGAATAGGATGAGGGGGCTGGCCTACTGAACAAATGACTACGTGTTCCTGAGTCATGTTTAGATTATGAACACATCCATACTTAGGAATGTCTCCTGTCCGGCGGGTAATGGGGCAGTCTGCAACTACTCTTGTGAACTGGTAGTATCAACACTGCTTCACAGTAAGTACTCATGATGCTACGTTAAGAAGATGGGCATGATTACATTTAATCATTTAGTTACAAGAGGGAACATGTCTGCTTTTTATCCATTCCACATGTTCTCTTTTCTAACTAAGAAATTAATTTATTAATAATGAATTCTACAGGGATGACAGTTACGCTTGAAAATCTTAGAAAGCCGCCATTACCATATGGGCCAATGCAATTCCCAAAGTTGTTTCAAAATTAATAATTTCAGGTCATGCATATCCTACGGCGGAATTTGGAACCATATTTATTACAACACACATACAGAAGTGGAAGCTTCAAAGGAAGAAGAATTGTTACTCGTGAGCACCATCATTTCTTCTCTTTGTGTCAGAAACAGAGAAGAGATGTTCATGTCTCTGGGTATTAACCAGTGGTGAAGAGTGGAAAACTGTTCTTTCTAAGATTTTCATACCTAAACTTCAAAGGCGGAAGAAAGGAGAATATGGTTACAGATTTACCCCAGTTTGAGGGCCTGTCCACCTGCCCTTAGTCCCTCCTCGCCTAGAAGGGTGACCTGCTCTTCCTCCCGGCTGGGATCCGCCATCTGCGAGGAGGAGGATGTTGGGTAGCAGTAGCCGTATTCAGCCTGGCAACAACAACCAACCCCACCCCCTGTTGTTGCACATCGTGCAAGGCTCAAAACACAATCACGCATTCTGCTCTCAACACGTACATGCCATCCGTAACAACACTGTTCTCATGGCAGGTTTGAGGTTGTGATGGCGGTGCCTATGGAGGGCGCTGTTTTCTGGGGTGATGCCGTGTAGTCCAGAAAAAGTTTACCAGTGTTCTGGAGGAATGTACTACATCTACCTTCAGGGCTCAGGAGAAAGCCAAGCAAGCTGCAAGTGTCTGGCCCTGAAGATGGAGGCAGTATGTTTCTCTGAAACACCAGTAACTTTCTATCAGACGACACGACAGCACATTAGAGAAGACAGTTCTCTTCAGTGCTGTACCTACTGTGGACAGATAATTCTATGTTTTGTAAATGCACAGTCATGAAGTCCATTTCAGTGTTTGACAGCCATTAAGTCCGATTTGAGGTTTCCCAGCAGTGAAAGAAGATTGTAGTCTTGTGGATTATTATGCTTTATTTAACGATGCTGTCAGCAGCTCCCACTACAGTGTCCCATGCCAATGGTTACTGAATAGTGAACTGGATAAATGCTGCGGAAGCACGGGGTCACAGCAAGTGTTTCAGCCAAGACTCCTGATACTGCAGTCTCACACATGGTTACCAACATTCCAGGAAAAAAAATCCCCAAACCACTGGTAGTCACCTATGAAATTACATGGTGTCATACTTCAAATATTTAAATTGTAAGGGTTGGCTTTAAGCAATCCTAACACTGTAACTTCTACAATATAGTGTAGATGAGCCCAGCAACAGGCCTACATTTTGCATGATGTCAGGACCAAAGTTAGTAGGACATTCAGACAGATGCTCAGCTTCATGAAACTGGGGTCCCAAGGGACAAAACCTCAGTCACATGGGAAGTGTGAGGCAATATCATCTGTAATGGCACCTTTCACAGGTGGAAGTATTTATCAGTCATGGTTTGAACAGGGGTCCTTACAAGTGCAAGTGTCCAGTAAACATGTATAATTTTTTTTAATGCTTGTGGGGTGGGACTAAGTCCCTTGTACTGCGGCCACTTCTGGCCTATTGTACCAGCCCCAGATGATAGGTGAGGGTGATTGTGGAGCAACTGGTGGAGCGAAGATTGGCAGGGAAACCAAAGTACTCGGAGAAAACCTGCCCCAGCGCCACTTTGTCCACCACAAATCCCACTTGACCAGACCCGGGATAGAACCCAGGCAGCCACGGTGGGAAGCCAGCGACTAACTGCTTGAGCTATGGTGCAGCCCGAAACATGTATATATAAATCCCAATGCATTCATTTCATTAGAAACTGTATCTGTTCCCTTAAAATTTTTGATCTACTCAATATTTACTAAAATATAATTAAAATGTCACCACACTGTAGCTCAGGTTGCTAGATGCAGACTCCTCACTGCAGAGCCACAGGTTCAAACCCAGGCGACTTCATGCGAGAACTGTGATGGATGTAGTCACACTGCAACAGGGCTGATCTCACTCCCTTACTAATCACCATTCCACCCCTGCTTCATAGTCATTTGCCACAAACCCCTGTGCAGTGTGATGGCATGAACAGGCAGCACATTATCACAGACTCAATCTTTAAGTTGGGGCCTTCATCTCCAACACAGCACTTGGCTGACCACAGAGCGATGAAGATGATTTATAACTGACATGTATTCAGTCATGAAAGATGTAACAGTCCATGTTATCCAATTTCAATCAAAACGTAATCTGACTGATAATTTCCAGTAATGACTCTCAAATACTAAGTTTCATCCATATGTGTACCACCTGAATGATGTCAGGTGCACCAAGTTTTGTACCCATGTTCCATACTTGAAAAGTATTCAAGTGAGCACGCCATCACACAACTCTAGTGCCGATACATGTGTACTGCAGTCCGGTCACTTGGTACATACAGAATTCTGAATTCGCAAACAGTATCTTCCCACTGTGGTCTTCTGGGCTGCAACGCCGTGTAGTCTTGTAGTGGATATCAACATTTCAGAGAAACATTGTTTGCCCATTTTCAGGCTTTCAGAGCTGCAGGAGGAGCTGGTCCAGTCACTATATGCAGGCTGCAAGGAAGGTGGTCGCAGAGACCCACAGGGAAAGAAGCCCAATAAACAAAATGGAACAGTACCCTGAAAATGGAGGCAGCATGTTCCTCCAAAACGCTGGTATCTGCCCATAAGACTACATGGCGTCACAACCCAGAAGAACACGATCTGAACAAAAATCGCCAAGAAAACCTCAAAACTTGTGAACAGTATATTCTTTATGGACAGCAATTTGACATGGACACACAGATTACGGTGTCTACAATGGCTCACATGTTTTAAGTCAGCCAGTATGTGCAACATTTCAAATGCATTTTTGAGCCGTGCAATAATGCACCATTTTACTTGCAGCCAATCACCTCCCTTAATGTTTCTCAGAGGATAAGGAATGCTTTGCCAAGGACAGGAAGTAGTTATGCAACAAAGTAAAACAAAATATAGCGTTAGCATGCAAACACACAAGAGTAATGATCAAAGCTAGTTACAGAATCATGCTCTGAAAAGTTAGGCGCACATCAACAAGAGAACAGGCTTCTGGGATGGGGATCTGCAGAGCAGGCAGAAAGGAACCAACATTTCAGAGCAAACGACTGTTTCCATTTTCACGGTAGAGACTATTCTATTTGGAAGATGCAGGGCCCTCCAAAATGCCGGTACCAGTATATCATATCACATCCAAGAAACCAGCACTCCTGACACCACTATGAGAAATGCAGTCTCACATTCATTAGCATTTAGCATGCTTGGCATCTACACAGCAATGATGCTGTCAGCATCCAGCAGCGCAACACGGTAGGATGATATAAGCATTACACAGGATTTAGAAGGAACCCTAATCATGGCCATGGCCTAATCAAGGTCCTAACCAGGCCTGAGAAAAACTGTGAACATCTGTAAGGCCAACAGATGTCCCCACTGAGATGTTAACTGAGAAGTTCCTGAATACAATCCCAGAACATTACTGCTATACCAATGCATTCAGCCTGAAGAGGCACAGTTCTCAGGGCGTGGTCACGAGGCCCTGATTCAGTGCCATGCACATAAAGAAAACCAGATGGAAATTAAACACATGAAACTTTATAAATTTCAACCTGACTTAATTTCCTATGGGGAGAAGCAGGTTATTTTATGATACTGCAGTATCTCTACAGCATCAAACAGCAGGCTGATAAGCTTGAAAAGGGCTTGGAAGAAAGTAGCCGTGACTTAATTGAAGCACTATCTCAGAAGTTTCCCAGAGGGTCTGACAAACCACAAAATATCCCAGTCAGGACAGCCAGTGTCCCAGCAAAGAGACAAACTGAGAACCTTTGAAACATGAGTCAAGAGCATTACTGATGGACCTACCTGCTTGGTGACTTAAAATTGGCTCATTCATGTATTAGGACTCTTCTCACTAATTCCAACACATCTGTGTGAAGGAAAACTGGACAAACAAATGCTGAAGTCTTCCGCATGTTTCTGAACTGATTCCAACACCCAAACAGCTTGAAGAATGAGTGTTAAAACAATAACTTTTGAAATGTAGTAAGCCCTGTGTCACAGCTCAAGTGGTTAGTCGCTGGCTTCCCATCGCGGTGGCCCGGGTTCGATCTTGGGTCTGGTCAAGTGGGATTTGTGGTGGACAAAGTGGCGCTGGGGCAGGTTTTCTCCGAGTACTTCGGTTTCCCCTGCCAATCTTCATTCCACCAATTGTTCCACAATCACCCTCACCTATCATCTGGGGCTGGTACAATAGGCCAGAAGTGGCCACAGTACAAGGGACTTAGTCCCACCCCACTAGCAATAAAAAAAAAAAAGACCTGTGTAATCAATAATTTGGATCATGATCTCCTGCAATGTAACATCATGCAGGTAGGTAGACAGGTATTAGTGTTTTGGAGGAACATGATGCCTCCATCTTGAGGGTACAGAGTTCTACTCAGAAGATGGAAGCAGCAGACTTCCTCTGAAGCATAGGTACCTATCTACCAAACAACACCACATCACATCCCAGGAGACAGTAATTTTTAATGTGGTTAAGTTTGCCACTGAAACTACATAACAAAATTTAATTCTGCACATGAATCAACAAAAACACTGAAAATGATCAAACAAATAACAGTTCATCAGGACAAGAAAGGCAATGATATGCGACCATGCAACAGAAAGCTGCCTTTTCATACTGGCAATGCATTGTCATTCAGCAGGCACACAGGAGAAAATATTATGAAGCTGCCTTCAATAGCTCATAAAGTATAACGTCAACTGACAGGATGACTACTGAGAAATGAATTGGGTAGGATCTGAAATGAAGTAGATGAGGTTAATGTTGAAGCATTAGCCTGGAATTTCCCTGGTCCGACTGGAAAATACCTTGAAACACCTCAGTCAAGCTAGTCAGTCCCTGGCTGAGATCTGAATCCAGGACTTCTGGAATTGAAACCAGGAGGACAGCCATCCATCTGATCAGTGTCCAGTAAGACTGTGGTCTCATTAGTTATGATGCCCTGTAGTTTCATTTTAGAGGAACGTACCACCTGCTCTACACGTTTCACCGCATATCTCTTGACACCCCAGATGGCATGTCACACAATGAGTAGGCAACCTTACGCAAGGGAAGTCCCGCATACTGAACTGAGATCTCAGGTACAGAGATTTTGGTTCCTGCCATATGGTCAAAACAGAATTCAGTACTTCATGATGTAATGAGCTCTGTCACTACCTCATGGCATTCAAAGAAATGTTTTGGACTCAGTTTGCCAATAACTTCTACGGTATGTTTCAAACAAAGCCCAAGCACACAATCCCACACTAAGTAAAACAGCTTTATTCATAACATTACAGGAAAAGCAACACAAGTTACACAGCAGGTCACATAACTGAGCTACAGCTGTGAAGCCATTCAACGTGCAAAACATGCTTCAAGCCTATGCATGCTCTACTGCAGTAACAAACACGAAGCTACGCACAGCTTATAACACTTTGAAAGATCATTTTTAAATAATTTTAAATATCAAATTGTGGACTTAGGATCACCTAATTATTAAATTAGGTTTAACCTATTGTTACATATATGACTTTATCACATGTACAATTTTCACTGATTTTTATTCTTATTTTATTGTATTTTATTGCTAATTTTAACCAAAGTCTAGTCTAAGTTTTGTCTAGATTGTGAGCTAAATAGAAACTAACTTATACGAACCATTTATAAAAATGTGAATGTTAGCGTTGCAGTTCGGTAATAGTATGTGAGAAACTTGCACCACCTGAAGATGACCCATTTGAGGTCCAAACATGTAGAGTGTGCTATATAAATAAATAAATAGTAAAGTATTGTTGCATCGACGGTAAAAATTATATACGTTCATTGTATATATGCAACAGGATGCAATCCTTAAAAATCCCACTGTTATGTTGAAAATATGAACCAAGTAACTTTCTAACAACAATATAAGGATCCATGTCAAGGTCTGATGATGACACAACCTCAAAGAGCTTTCATGAGAGTATAAGAAGGCACCTCAAATAATAAACTTCACCCATGAAATTGTAAACCTATCATGAAGGGTCCCTCTTTAAGACACCTGATCCACCATAAAATGTGTTACTGCGCAGTGATGATGTTCCTCACTGTGGGTCCAAACATGTACTGGGACTAGGAATCCATGATAAAAATGGACTATATGTGTTGTACAGATGTTTTCTGCAACACAAATTGAATACTGTGAGTGAAAAACAGGATGCCACAGTTGCAACCTGAGGTAGTTTCCTCGAAAGAAAACCTGCCAGTTACTATATTAATCCATTTACAGTGAAACTTCTGCCTCAGATGCCTCTGAGGAGCGGCGAAGTTGAACATTAAACTGAGGAAAACATAAAATGAAGGAAATTTAATACTGAGGTTACTGACTTCCAATCACTGAAACTTAACATTAAATTGGGGGAGCATCAAAGTGAAAACATTAAGGGGATAAGTGGCCCAAGTGTGAAGGCGACCACTTACCTCAATATGAATGTATGGAACTATACGTCTTCTCCCCCATATATCTTCATGATGTGCTTAAACCTGCACAGGGAAAACAGTGAAGATGCCATGACAGTATCGCCTGGCAGACAGGCAGGTACTGACGCTTCCACCTTCTGGTGTAGGCCAGATGGATGAGCAGCAAAGAAATAGTAGAGATACAGGGAGAGAGGGGTCATAAGAAACCCAACAGAGTAAGGGCACCATAGAGAACACTGATCCTTTGAAGGATTGTCTCTGAAGGCCAGAACAAATGAAAGAAATGATGGTTGAGTAGACCGTATGGAGACAGCATGTTCCTCCAAATATTAGTAACTGTCTAGCTAAGGTTGTGACTTAAACAGCCCAAGCATCACTCAGGGTGTACAATGGACCCAGTAAAGGTTTGAATGATTGAGATGACTAGAAGCTGTCTCCTCCGTGTCAATAAAATGCAATATACAATTCCAGCAAACCGAAATCTCAAAGGGACACCTTCAGTTTTACCTACAATACATTTATCATAACTGATAACAATCAAGAAAATACACCAAATCGCTTTAAAATAGCAAGCTCCTAACATCAAGGTTCACAGTCCATGTTTACATCTGCTGCAAAAGCTTATTCATGATTCCAGAAATGACAATACTTAACATACAGAAGATCACAAGTACAGGTTGAGCCAATGAGGACTGCACCTGACGATTCTTTACTTCACATCACCTCCTCCACAACACACTCCCCATACTTAAACAGTGGTTACTCTGCTCAGAAAGTGGTGGAGTTCAAGTCAACTTCAGTGCACCTGCTGTATATGTTAATCAAGAAACAGACTGAAAGCATCAGAACTTACACCATACAACAGACCACATTTCGAAAAAGCTGTGTCTTAATAATTCATTTCCACATATCCAGACACAAAGAGCCATCCTTGGGGTAATCATCTTGCATCATTAGTAATGGCAGTTCATACCTGTTTGTTTGTTCGTTTGTTTATGTATTTATTTATGGTTTTATTGCTGCACCCCAGATCATAAAGCAGCATCAAATGATAGAGAGACGGGTGAATAAGAAATTGAGAGACTGCAGAACAAGGTAGTCATGGCCTAACTGAGGTACAATTCTGACATTTGCCTAGAAGGACTGAAAAAAAAACACGGATAACTTCAGTCAGGATAGCTGGTGCTCCAGCGAAGATTCAGACTGGACACCTACCAAATACAAGCTGGACGCATCACTGTTTGAGCCAATTTGCTCAGTAATGGTTGCTCAATTATGACTCCATGCCCTCTGTAAGCCTTCACAGCATGGTGTCAACTGCTGGATCAGCTGTTACAGTTTTCACTCATGTTAATGAATCGATGCACAGGCAGAAACACATCAAACCATAAAATAAGCCTTTCACTGGTCATAGTTCAATCACCAACTTTGGTACCTCAACCAGGACTGTATTTCAATTTATATTTTGGTGGATACCTCAAAATTACTTTTAAACATGCACTACATCTTCTTAGATGATAGGCCACATCATTGATGAGTTAGAAAACCAGTATTTCAAGGCTTGCATCAGGGTCAATACTGATATTAACCTCAACGGGACCAGGCCAGGTCTCCAAAATATTGGATTTTAACTTGGCATTGGTCTGGATGGTTGCCCCAAGATGATTTCAGTTCACTAATTCAGCAGGAAAACTTCAAACGTCACATTATTTTAAACATGTTGCTATTTCCATCACCAAACATTTTTTTTTTCAAACTTCTTGTTAGAACTAATTTCTTTTATGCTGTTCATGATGATTTAAGCAGAATGTGAATGCCTGAACCTGTGACTTCACAGCCCTGACTCGAACCAAACAGGATGTCTTATTAGGAGATTACTTGGCTGCCAACTAAGCTTTATCTCAGGGTCAACGGTACATTAGCACTGAGAAATGCAACGCTCACGAGTAACGGTTAAGAAACTGTCACATTACTTCTTGTTCTCGCTATCTGTTTTAAGACCACATAGCATACTGTAGTGACAGGTTGCAAATTATAATGATACTCATTAATACATATATATAAAAGTCTACAGCCTGTCCAACTGCAATCATTCTACACACCCATACAATATTACTTACAGCTACACGAGAGAAATATTGGGGGGAGGGGAGGGTCAACCATCACACAATTTACAAAAGCAACCACAAGTGTAAACACACACAACGAAAAACTGAACAAACTTCAAGGCTCTGAATTCAGCTATTTTGTGACGAATTCCAGCAACATCACAACACTGTACTTCAAGTGTGTTGATTCCTTGGAAACAATAAATGGCAAAATCAAACACAGCACCACATAATTTTAAAACAATACAATGCAATACAATACTTCATCCCTACAACAAAAATAGAAGCTGTTAATTCATACAGAAATAAACAAAATGCTGTTTTAGTGGAAGGTGTGGCAGGACTGGCAGGGTGCATGTTGTTCCGTATCTGATTCAGGCTGTTTGCCAGGCTGAATGGTTAATAACATGTTATAATGAGTTCCTGCTATGAAATTAAGAATCCAAGGCATCATCAGCGCACAATACACAAACAAGAAAAATATGATTTAACTCAAGACACATGAAACACACGCAGACACGCACTCTGGTACACTTTTTAAAACAACATGCTAAAACCAGCAATGGGAAACTTCTAAAGCCTTAACATTACACAGTCTTTGGCGACGTGACACAGTGTAGCCTGGTGGATAGGTACCAACATTTCGGGCATCTCCACCAACTGACTTCTCAAAAATTTTGGTACCTATCTATAAAGTCACATTGTGTCACACACAAGACAGTAATGTTGATTTGTTAACACTTGCAAACAGACTTTCAAGCTATGCCTTGCATACCAGTGGTTTTCAATTGCTTAAATATCACTTCAAGAGAAAAAGAGGAACATGATACTGTTCATGACTTCATGCTATGTCCATCCTCAGATGCACAGCTGTACATACCAGTTCATACACTGGACAAACAACAGAACCGGGCACATTTTATTTCTTACCAGTTTTTTAGCCCTAAAAAAATGCATGTAAAAGTAAAAAAGTAAAGCTATCCCTGTAACAGGCTGTGAAGGCCCACAGGGTTGTGAGACATTAAGGGTCCCACATTACCTTGACAATTGGCTCAAAGATGGCCGTAGGGTTGTCAGCCTTACGCGCCGGCCGCGCTTCACTCCCCAGGAAAATTATTTAATGAAATAATGCAAAACAGTTACTTGAGTGACCTGCACAAGTGTCACCCAATAATCATTATATAAGACTTATAAAAAAGATGGGGACATCACCCACTGTCCAAATTAGTTAATATGAAACTAAATTAATAATTCTATATGAAATGAAATAAAATAATTTGTCAAAACTAGTCTAACAATTCTCAAGTTAAAGCATAAAAATCCCTTTGTTTAATTACCTAAAAAATAACGAGATTTATGGCTGTATGTTTCATGCTGCTACACAGCTTTTTGTCAAACATTCCTTGCTCTTATAAATGCTTAGCAAATCACACTCGAGATGAGCTCAAGCCAAGTCTCCATATTAACTTGTACTCTACTCTCTATACAAATGCAGACATGCAAACACAGTGGGATCAACAGGAACATTTGTTCTAGTATGACGTGTGCCTAATAAAGACAATATTTACCTTCACTGACAAAACAAACATGCCTTAGAGATCAAAATGATTATATTCATGAAGCCCAAGCACCAAGAAAGACCTTAACTTCTTATTTTGATACATCATCACATGCTGCATTCTGTCATGAACAGTATCACAATAACGACATGTTGAAGACTGACAGCTCTGGAATAAACATATATGTTACAACCTGCTTCATAAAGTAAATAATTTTCAGATTTACCCTCATAGCATCATTAGTTACTCTCTTTCGTCTGCTACATAGTGACCCTGTCAGTATCAAGAATGTAGGTGCTAATTGTTGGATGATTAATGAATGTGTAGCAGCTGGTTTTGTTAGAATTGTTAGGGGAAAAGAAATCATTTGGAGGAAACCCATCCCAGTGCCACTCTGTCCACCAGAAATCCCACATGACTTGACCTGGGACTGAACCCAGGCCACCATGAGGACAAGATGATGACCAATCACCTCAGCTATGGCACAGCTGCCAGTTGCCATGAGCTCAATACATAGGTTTTTTTTTTTCAAAATGTAAAAAAGTGCCGAGTTACATCTTTTATGTGTCCCTCACATCAAATGGTCATACTTCACTGAACCTGGCATGAAGGTAATAACACTGGACAGCACTGGGATACACTACCATGTACTTTAAATCTTTATTTTACACAAATCAAAACAGGAGATCAACTTAGTGTAGTGACTAAGATACAGACTGGATTGGAAAACTGGGGCTTGATTCCAGGCAAGGTCAGAGAATTGTTCTTTTGCCACTGCATCAAAACTCACTCTGAGACCCACCCCAACCTCTATCCTATGGATATAGCAGGCTCTTTCCCTGCAAGAAAAGTGGCCACTCACACCTATCAGGTGCAAAAAGGTGAAGAAAGACTGGAGTCCTACTCTCCATGAGAAGGTCAAGGCTCATAGTGGGCTATAAAGGACAATTCTTTACTTTTGGCCAGTAAAATGATTAATGTGTCCATAGCTATCTGTTCATTCACATAAAACTGATTTCAGTCAAATATTTCAATCATTTTCTACAGCAAAGCAAATCGCTGAGCACAGTATACACTCAACTGGTTCAGCTCACATACTTTACTGTCCTGTCCAGGCAGACATAATGCATGGCTTAGAGACACTCAAGCTTATCTGAGAACGTGATTTGTAATATCTGGCTGAATCCTCAAACATAACTAATCTGAAGGTTACACACTGCAGCTGTCACAAGTGACTGGCAGTCTGATGTCTTAACCGCAAGATTTCACAGAATTCTGATAAAAGTTAATGACATGACCATGAGAGAGAAACACAAAGCAGGATGTAACATAAATCACACATCTATCACATTTATAGTGCATGAAAAGAACAGTTTTCCCACGCTTATGCACAGCACGTTCAAATAAAATGTGCTCCTGGCAGTAGCTTCGTGTTCACTTATTCTGTCCTTTGAAGGAAACCACAGGGTTGCTTCTAGTAGTCTGGCACTTTTATGTTGCCTTTTTACAACAACCATTACGTAAGTCCCCATTTTGGGAGACAGAGTGAGTGATGCATGCATGAAAGACCCCTTCTTTCATGGTTCTCTTAGCACACATGCAGTAAAAATTACCACCACGCTATCATTAGCAGCACATTTTAATTTCATTTTAATGTCCTGTATTTCAGAACACATTTTGCTTTCCTTGCCAATATTGCAATACATATAGCAGCTAAAACTTTAAAGAAGATAACATTCAAATCAAGAAATTAAATTTTAAACATATAATTCCCAAAAGTGTGTGAATAAGGGTCCAAATCACCCCCAAAAGCTCTACTGCAATACTTGCATATTGCTTTAACAGCCATGGCTACCATACATATTGGTAAGAGTATGGAGTAAATCTGATAATATTTTTGGGTATTCTCAATAAGATCTATGGTAGGAGAGAAAGAAAGTTTCATATATACGGTTCATGCAGCCTGCTACAATGATGATGAAACCACAGCTAGCACAACACACATGGGAAAACTTTTCTTCCAAAACCATAATCCACAATACAAAAACGCTGGCTATTCTGTCAATCCGGTTCTCATGAATTTATCAGTGAAAGAACCCTCGAATACTGCCCCAAAATAGGCACCGAAATTTGTAATTAATTATACATGTTTTATAACTGGAGAAAATTTCTTTGAAGGGTCCCAGGGATGGCTGTGACATACATTTCAAGCACAAGACTAAGATATATCACTAACTTTTGTGTATAACAACTTAGCACTCTAAAAAAAACTAATACAGTCAATAAATAAAACAGCACAATATGGTATTTCAACCAAAAAAAACTGACATACAAATGTAAAAACATGAGCAAGACACAACTGTACCAATATATGTGTCTTTGTGGCATGGCAGCCAGAAACACAACTTCAGAAGATTCTGCCTTCTGCGATGTGACACTGTGTACTCTGACTGACTGTAACCTGCATTTCGAGGAACCTGCTGCCACCAGCACCTTCCTCTTCTGGGTGCAAGTGAAACATATGAGACTACACAGCATCACATCCCACAAGACTACACTCTGAACACTCCCAGCCATGAGACCCTGACATCTCAAACTTCAAAAATTTTCTTTCATCGGACTGACAGAAATTCTTGTCCCTCAACTTGAGCAAATGACAGAAAGCACAATGTTCCTACTGGCACCTACCTCGTCAAAAAAAACTTGAGTCTTCCTCAAAATATGTTTCAGCTCTGTCAATTCAAGGAAGTTTCGTTTCAGAGCTTCAGCATTCTGGTTCACTTCACGCAACTCATTCTCCAGTTTCTCGAAAGTTGCCTGTTAGGAGAGATTCCACTCCACTTTATGAAGCATACGTGACTTTACTCTTACCTCTGCAACTTCATGTTCAATGTTTATATGAGCTTATCAGTTAACTTATTCACTTATTTATTTATTGTGAATGTACTAATATTGTTAGCAGAATACATGACACTAACAGGATAATCAGTAACACATTGCAAAGGATGGGGAAGGAAGTGGCTGTCAAGCTTGGAAAGGAGGGACTACGAACACCTACAAAATACCTCAGAGTAGTTAAGTCCCTGCCAAGATTCAAGCTAGCTATCTTCGTTTCGTTGTTTACATTCCCTACAGTACAGACAACACTTTGTAAGATGAGGCACCAACCAAACAATTAACATTAATTTACTACNTCAAGTGTTTTATATGTTTAATAGTACTGCAGTTCAGTGGTGTATATATGTTAAACATGTATTTGCCTGATGATGGCTACTGATAGCCGAAACATGTAGCAGAGCCATAGATGGGCACTGACCTTGATATCGGTTGTGCTGTGACGATTAATAAAGAAGTTGTATATCTTCTGATTGATGTTATACAGTGTTAGCTACTGAGGGTGTCATTAAATAAAAAATACATAAACAAATAAAACAAAGCATGAAGGAAACAGCCACCATCCTTCAAACTAACTGAGCCATTACAAGAAAAAGGCTGGAAACTACAGAACCAAGTATAATTATTAAGATTACAGTCTGCTGGGATGTGACATTATGTAGTCTGGTTAGACAGGTACCAACATTTTGGAGATACATAAAGCTTACATCAACTGTCTTGAAATCAGAGGCAAGAAAGCAACATGTGAATGAAAGTGAAGTGAAGAGTTAAAACTTCACTCCTCTATTCATCTCTGCATTTGAGAGAGCAGTCAGTCAAAGTCACACTCCAACTGACGGTCAGTCAGTCTGTCTGGCTGTCTTGGTGTCGAGCCTCATCAGAGCAGTCAGCTTTGTCCTTATTTTTTACCTACACACAAAAACATCTCCAGGAGTGTGTCACTAATCAGATGATGACACAGACTGATGCACTGTCATTAGACAGTTACTGTACTACACTTCAAACAGTATAAAAAATTATCTACTCCATCCAGTGTGACTGATAAATGTTTTTTCTCCTTTTTAATCTTTCGCCTTGACATGTTTCAGTTGGAGTGACCATCTTCTGAAGGACATCAACACATGTGGAAACTACTATTACAATGTGACTTGTCATTATCAATACAAACAGACAATACTATTAGTGTCATGAATATAAAATATTAGCCTTTAACAATAACAGTGAGGTGCCTGAATTTATTAAAATATTCATAAAAACAAAAAACAAACTCGTGGCCTGTAGTCCGCAAGTGAATTATTTTGACCAAGTGACCGCCTCTTGTCAGCGAAATCAGTGGCAACTTTTGTGGATAGAGGGTGTTGCATGGTCAGTGCAATGGATCCCCACAGCCATTAATCTAGGTTTTCTAGACTGGAGCTGCTATTTCCTTGAAATAGCCCCTCAATCATTCTCTCAAAGCTGAGTGGACCCTGTTCCAGACCCACTACTTCTCAGAAAATCTGGTAGGGCCGGGAATGGACCCCACGACCTCTGGATCTGTAGTCAGGAACTCTGATCACTAGACCACAGAGGCGGTCTTTAAAATGTTTATAAACTATTATAATTAGTTTATTTACAAATATGGTTTAAAAAATGTTGATAAAATCTAAACCATACTTGTAAATAAACTAATTATAATTGGAGTTGATAATCTTCTCTACTACTGCTAGTGTGACAGCCCAGAATGAACCAAGTCACACTTCAAACACAGGCTGGAAACCCAAACTGCCATACAGGAGATCTCTTTCGTACGGCTGCCTACTCAAGATATGACATACTCTTGAAGACGTTTCTGACACGTAATGTTTCTTACATGAAATGTACTTCACGTAAGAAGTATAAGAGGCTTGCACTCATCTGTGTACCTCAAGATCAATCATCTCGCGAGGCTGAGGTGCTTCAGGATTTTCACCCGTGTCCAACATTGGAATTCCATCTTTCTTGATTTCCTTCTCCAAGTAACGAAGCTTGCGTTCCATCTCATCACATCGACGAACTTCATTCACAAATTTCCGTTGGAAAGCATTCACATCTGGATTCAGCTGAACAGAAATTGAAAGTGGTTCAGTTCAATGGTGTACTTATTATATTTATTTGTGGTTCACTTTACAGTGCTGCTGGCAGCCTGGACTACACAGTCTCATAAGGTAAGATGAATAACAAACTGGAAAGGATGTGGAAGGAAGCTGTCATGGTCTCATTTGAGGTACTATCTGGCAATTTGCCTAGAGGGACAGACAAAAACTGCAGAAACATCAGACAGGAAAGCCAACTCTTGTGCTGGGATTATAAACTGGGATCTCCCAAACGAAAAGCAGTACTAACAATTCCACCACATCTGGGCAACTATTATAGCATGCAGAGAGCAGATTCCTGGCTCAATCTCGGTGGCCAGTTTATAACCTTTGTGAAACACACATGCTGCAGACTGTACACATATTCTAGATCTGTGAACGTGGTCTCGCCTAATCTGAATCAAGATCTTAAGATCTTAATCACACTCAAATTTTCAACCTTTTACAGCATATATTCTTTGGCAATTTTCTTCAACTTATGCACAGTTTCAGGTTTGAAAACTAAATTGTACACAGGAAATTGCTTCTAAGCTGTCTATTATGTCCATACCCCCCCCCCCAAAATTAAATTACCTGCAACAATCATATGCAAGCTATAATAAGTATGCTGATTCAACTGAATAAACTCCTAGCAAACGTACATCTAGCTGCATATTCTGAATTCTTAGCCAAGATCTAAATTAGGCACATCATAAGACATATCATGACATGCTTGAAAGTCCACTACACACACAAAGTGGAAAGCACAAATGCTGCCCAGTACATCTGCACCTTAGTAGAAATTACCTCATAAAATAATCCTCAGAGATGACATACGGGTACGGGGTTAAAACTGCAAACTGTACACTCCCACAGAGGGTCATAATACAAAACAATTCTACTGGGAAATAACTGAAGTATTCTGGGCCTAGCCTCGTATGTCACATGACTATCGTTCAAGGCCTGTTGAAGAATTGAAAATAGTCGAAAATTTTCTCTGTAATATAAAATTTCATGGCCAGAAACTTGTAAAAATTCCGAATTGTTAAGACCATATACAATACAATTTCGAAATGCCACAGACTAACCTACTTTTACATAAAAATATATACTTACATCTCGAAACTGTACAAGTCCAAGTTCTCCTAATTCTGATACACACGCGTATGCTGCTTCACTTTGTAAAAACAGCTGACATAATGTCATTTCTTCACTACGAAATAAGTTCCCCATTTTTACTGCACTTCGAACAATTACGCTACTAGCAAAACACAATTAATCACCCGCTAGCTGCAGTATATATCCGAATGGCGGAGTCAGGTGATTGGTATGACGTCACGCCAGCATCGATTTAACCGATTCAACAGTGACATCTTTCAGAAAGAAAGAATAATCACCAGAGGTACGAAGTAAGTTTTCATGCGTGATTTTCTAAGGTCGCAAGATGGGACGCTCATAAACCCTCATAAAAGATAGTCGAACAGCAGGAAGTAAATTTACCTCATGCGAGCTCTAGGTACCACTGGCCTATTCGGTAGCACCTGATTCGGACACTTTACAGTTGTTTTTTATTCACGTAGTGGGGGATGGAGTCGAACTGGGTCCACTCGGCAGGGCGGCCACTTGTTGGTCTATTGTTAGCCCTTCTACGTTCTAGATGTTCCTGATGATGTCGATAATGATGTTACATTTCTCAAGGAAGTAGTGGCTATCATAAGGTAAAGCCTTACAAAGACAAGATTTGTATTTACCTCAAGCTAATTTAACTATTTATCAAAAAGAAGTTTATTATGTGGCTATAAAAATATTCAATAAATTGCCCATAGAGATTAAGAACACATCTAATAATTTTAAAAAGTTTAAGGTTGTATTAAGGCATTTCTTGAATACTCATATGTCATATACTGTGGATGAATATCTAAATATATAATTTGTATTATTGCTGTATTCATTGCACTGTCTAGTTGTGTAATATTTATGTATGTATTCTGTGCTCTATATTATTTTATGACTTATTCTATAACCATCTTTGGATCTCTTGAACTTATCAAACCATCTCCTTTATACAGTATTGTCACATGTCAGAGTGACTTTTTGAGTGCTGGATTAATTGACCACTTACAGCTCATAACTACAATTAATTAAATAGTCTCTAATGGTAATTTCTTGAACTAATTACATGTTGTATACTTCTTTATTTTTAAGAAAATAAATGTATATACAGAAATGGCCTAAGCATGCACATTCAGCCCTCTGTAGAACATTCTTATAAAATGAAATTAAAAGATATGCATTTTAGTACATTAAATACACATGGGGGTGTTGAGAATATTTGGACCAAAGAGAGATGAAGTGACAGGAGGCTGGAGAAAACTGCGTAACGAGGAGCTTCATAACTTGTTCTCTTCTCCAAGTACAATTAGAATGATCAAGTCAAGGAGGATGAGGTGGGCAAGTTATGTAGCATGAATGGGGGAGACGAGGAATGTGTATAGGATATTGGTGGGAAAGCCAGAAGGAAAGAGACCACAGGGAAGACCAAGGCGTAGGTGGGTGGACAATATTAGAATGGATCTTAGAGAGACAGGATGGGATGGTATGGATTGGATATATCTGGCTCAGGATAGGGACCAGTGGAGGGCTCTTGTGAACATGGTAATGAACCTTTGGGTTCCATAAAATGCTGGGAAATTCTTGAGTAGCTGCAGAATTGGCGGCTCCTCCAGAAGAGCTCAGCTACATGAGTAAGTAAATAAATACACATGGGAATCCATGGCATCACAACAAATGAAGGTTCCTTAGTTCTCTAACTGTACTGCTGAGGGAACGTGATTCATTGACAAATGATTTTCATAGCTGACATCGCAAGCAGCGTTAAGTTGTATCATGTATAAAAGTTAATTTATTTACATAGAAAACATATATGGGCTACACAAAATTACAATACTTTGAGGTAAGAAGCCATTGGATGGCACACATTAAAAGAAATATCTGGAAACCACAGAAACTGCAAACAATTATAATAGAATCTACTGCCTTATGGAGAACAGAATTTTACCTTAGGAAAATAAATGGTGAGCTGTTGCGGTAAAATAAGGTACCCTACCACTCAAAGATTTTATGTTCCAAATGTGTTGGCATACCAGGTTGATTATGGAAGGAAGACCACTGTACTGCTGGACGTGTTTATATTTTGTGTTATCCTTTTGCATAGATATAGTTTACATTCAAATAACAGTCACCATATTTATGTATACAGCGGTCACATTTTGACTCTGAAAGTTCAAGTCCAAAAATAGAAATGTAGTGTATACAGAAACCAGCATGTCCTGATCTGTGAATTGCAGAATAAACTGATATATGCGCCTTTTTCCATGCAGCAAACTTGTTCAGAATTGCATATCATCACTGCAAAAGCTTCAAATCATATTAAATATTAAAAATATGAAGCCAAATTTCTTCTTAAAACACACAACTTATTTGTGAAAAAGTTCATGATATTTCACACCTACGGAAAGAATTGTCTTATTTATGCAGTCAACCACACCATAAAATAAGCAAGCTAATAACAAACTGAAGTACCTCAGCAGAAAGAAGCATAATTTATAAAGTGAAGTAGATATACAGGAAACAATTAATTTGTTTGAGCTGGCAGAAACACAACACCCAGTGTGTTTCCTCTCGCTTTATCAACAGTGCCTTCAGTCTCTCATAAATGTTCCGGTAACATCAAAATGCCATCCTGTTGAAAATTACTATTTTCTGGCATATACACTATATAGTCTCATAGATCATTAACAACATCCTTCATCTTCTGGATGGGAGAGACTAAATTTGGGAGAGGATAGGAACAGAGAGGACACAGGCTATGATCCTAATCGAACCAACAGGACAAAGGAAGTCCTCTGCATACTCACTGTCTCTCCAGGTGCCCTTGTATTTCCTGCTGGTTCACTCACAGCCATTATTCCCCCATTTCACTCTGTCCTTGGAAAATGGCCCTCTAAAGGCCAGTATTTCTTACACTGTTCCCTTTACTCCTGTTAGTTCCCTCAGGACCTTGGTCCTCTGCTCAGAGTCTCAGTCCAAGTCATTTCTGTTAATATATAAATGCTATTTTTACATGCTTGATTTACTCTTCTACCCTGAAGATGGAGGCATCTGGTTTTTCTGAACACTGGTGATGAGTTATCAGATTATAAAGCATCACATCCAAGAAGACATTGATCTTCATAGTTATCATTGTATCTTAAGACTCATGTTGCTCTATTTCTTTCTTCACATCCAACCACCTTTATTTCAAGATGCCAAGATCCAATAGCCAACAGGCATGTGAATCACTAACTACTAACAGAAAAATGCATATAATATAAGGCAGGATGACAGTTCTTAAGGTGATGAAAATTGAATGGAAATTTTAAGGAAAAAATAAAATTACAACATTTTTTTATTGTAGCCTATATATGTGTCAATGTAAATAAGGATCAAGCCAAAATACTATAGATTTGTGATTACCGAAGAATTACCCATTCTTAGGTCAGGATCTGGTTCCTTTCCTTGTCAATATCACAACACATAGCCGCTAAAACTTTCAACAAGGAATGACACTAAAATTGACACATGAAAGTCTATTAATATAATTAAAAACATAAGAACTGATTTGTGTCCATAAACTCCACTGCAGTTCCTGCTTAAACAGCCATGGCTACCACACATATTGGCAAGAGTACAGGGTAAATTTCATATTACCTCTGAGTGTTCAGTATTGGATTGGTGGCAGGAAACAAGAAACAGAATAGTGCATTTCTATGTAAAAAAAAAAATAAATCTTAAGTTCATTAATTTCCAATTGTATTATGCATTATACATATATCAGAAGAATGCATTGAACTCATGTGTGAAGTAGAAAGGTCAATGGATCAATGAACTTGACATCAGATTCTGGTTAGTAATGTAAGTGAGAGATTGATACGTGTAGATGCAGGATGTTCCCTTCCAAGAAAGAGATGCAGTTGAACCCCCATTTGATATGCCTCACTTTTGGTGTCCCCTCATCTACTATTCAGTTTGCCTGACCCAAAGTCAATAATCTCAGTGTTAAATTTCCTGCATTAGGATTTTCCTATCAAGTTTATTTCTTATGGTGATGGGTTGTTAGTCCCACACCCAACCCTTAACCTGGAGGACCGCCACTTGTTGACCATTTTCTGTGGCTATGAAATTGGTCTTTGACATTAAGGGAAGAACTTGGACTGAGGGTGTTTGAGAACAGGGTGCTGAGGAGAATATTTGGACTGAAAACTGCTGAAGTGGTAGGAGGTTTGAGAAAACAGCATACTGTAGTGATACGTAACTTGTACTCTTCTCCAAGTATAATTAGAATAATCAAGACAAGGAGGATGTGATGGACAGGGAATGTAGTACGCATGGAGAAAAGAGGAATGCATATAGGATTTTGGTTGGAAAGCAAGAAAGAAAGAAAGAAAGAAAGAAACTGCTGGGAAGACCTAAACATAGGTGGGAGGATAATGGATCTCGGAGAAACTGGATTGGGTGGTATGGGCTGGACTGATCTGACTCAGGATAGGGACCATTGGAGGTCTGTTGTGAAGCTTCAGGTTCTATGAAACATTGAGAAATTCGTTTGCAGCTGAGTGACTGGCAGTTTTTCAAGAGAGACTAGCTCCATGGAGTTAGTTAGTTATGATTTCCCTCTGTTCAGTGTTCAAATCCACTGCTCCACATATAAACTTCAAATTGTGGTTTAACTCAACTTTTTGGCCTGACTGAACCTTATGATCTGGGAATTTAAGATTTAAACCTTCCATTATTGTGGCTCTGTATTAGTATTTGTGTTGATATGATGTTAGTTGGGCTTGACCCATGTGCATGGAACCATAAAATTGTGATGCAGGCTGATAAACATTAAAATACTGGATCACAATCGTCTTCTGAATGACATCAATTCTGATCCCCTCACTTTTCACCCAGCATTTTCAGCAAGCGACTCTGGCATGTTCACAGTACAGGATTACATCGACAGTCAAACCAACCAAAACTCGTGTTTTTCAAGCTTTAGAGACTGGGAATGCCTCCAGATGCACGGTCTTGGAGCTTTCAAGCGATTTTATACTTCTCTGCAGTTTAAGCCAGAAATAGGTGCAGAGAAGAGAAGAGACCACAAGGACTGACAGCAGAAATATTACAGCGAGCAGGAAACCGGGCAGCGATAAGCAGACTCCTTCAATTTCTGTAACAGAAAGAGTACAGGTTTCAGACTTCCTCAGTGCTTAAATGTTGGTGTTGATTTTGATCTTGAATCTTTGGAACCTGTGGATGTGGGCACCGTTGCCAGCATTACAGAGGCATTACAGGCGTTCACCATTTTCATAAACATTCGCCTACCTTGCTCACGTCAACCCTGAAGATGGAGGCAGAATAACCTCTAATGTCAGAAATTCTGTCCACATCTACACGTTGCAAGAGCAGAACACTGAAGTACAGTTCTTGTTGAACCGGCAACAAACTCTATGCAGCAGAGTTCCTCTCGAAAAGTTAGCAGACACTGCTAGCCAAAAAGTGCTCTGCCTTTAATGGAACTCATGTTTTCATTATCATGTTCACAATGTAATAATGTAATGGCTGTAATGCCTGTATGTATGGATTTATGAATGATAATAAAATGATAATGATAAAGATCCATCACTGACCCCTACCTGAGTTAGATAACTGTAGTGCATACCCTCCCACTCTGTTTCCTTAACATCAATTTTAATATTATAATTGCATGTATTTCTGCCTCTTCTGAGCAGTCTCTTTCCTTTAGGTTTTCCAGCCAAAACTCTATATGCATTTTCTTAACTCTCACATGCTTGTTATATGGCCTGCCCAAATGTTATTATGTTAAATATGTAGTACTCCTGTTTCATATTTCAGACATTCTGGATTCTAATTTAAACCCAGAATAGCCCACAGTCATTAAGGGTTCATGTGGTTTTCCTCAGTCCCCCCAGAAAATTCCAGGATAGTAATTCAAATTTGGCCATGGCCACGTCCTTCCCCATTTTTCCATTTCCCTACTGAACAATCTATCATCCAGTGCTACATAGTGTGTATAATTGTAGACACTACTAAATGAGTCAAGAATAAAAAGCAATATACCAACCAGATCCGACATTCACAATGGTGGAAGCACTGACGGCTTCATCAAGATCATCTGGAGTTATGACCCTGAATGTTCGGAACACTCTGACAGGGTCACCAAGGGTTGAATTGTTGACCCATATGTCACGCCTCCTCCTTCGGGCAGGGTCAATGTTCTGTAAGAAAAAGTCATATCAGAACATCATCTCCAAACTATTACACAAGCAGCTTATACTTTCGTTGAATTCACTAACACAGAATATTTGAGTTATGTAAATATTCTTCAGGGCATGTGGTGGCATAGCTAGTTGAGGTACTATGCTACAAGCCAGATGGTTGCAAGTTCGATTCCCAGTTAGGTCATTGTATTTTTCAATTGACCCAATCCTTCCAGCCACATTGTGACTCTGGGGTCGCCTCAGCGTCTAATAGAAATATTTACCGGGAATCTTCCTGGGGGTAAAGGTTGGCCAGCATGTGAAGCTGAAAAGCTCACTGCCATCTGTGAGCAGATTATCTTAAAAATGTGGGAGTCTCAACATCTCAAAACCCTATGGGCCTCCACAGTTCATTACAGGGATATCTTTGCCTTCATTTTTAAAATTCTTCAAAGCAAAATGGCAGTTTCATAATTCAGTGGACAATATCTATAATTGTAGATAGTAAAACGTCACTAAATTGGATGGTTCTCTTTTCTTTTCATATATTGTATTTGAGTGGTATGGGATTCTGTAACCCAAGGAACAAGCAATAGGATGAAATCAATAAAAAATTTAAAACAGACAAACAAAACTAAAACAAATGACAGCTCCATAATTTTCCATAAATGAGAATTCAATCATATGATTCCAAACTTACTGTCAGGCAAGTATCTCAAGAGACATACAGGATATAACTTGTACTCAACATTCCAGAGACTGCCACTTTTAAAAAGAATATTTTCAACAGAAACTAAGAGACCTGTATTAATGTACTTCAATTTTGTTTTGAATATAAATATTTTCATAGAGTTCTCTTTTTATCACATAGTATTTGTGTCCTAATCAACTAACTTCACATATCACCCAAATATTGTGTGATTTTATCTGCACTTCCATGCAAAAATTAGAGAATGCAAGTTTCTAGTGCTGTGTCCATGTACTTTCATACTTTAACTTTACCAGCAAGTGTGAGAGTTCAGAATGCGTTTTGTTCTAAGTTTCATTTAAGCTGCAGCTTATTTCCTAATTTCATACCATTTCCCCCCAAAAATTGTTGTCAGCCAGCACAATACATTCAAGTACACTGGAAATGATATGTTGGTGGACTGTGAAAAAATTTGTTTATATAAATATTTATGATGTATCATAAGTAGATTCTTCAGTAATTTGGAATACCTCTTCCCTCTGTTTGAATTAGTGAGGTTTTATTTTAATTCTCTACAGCAGTCCTGTAGAAGCTGGTTAATAAATTCCCTGAATTTTATTGCACCCAAAGGTTAAGTTCCATCAAATCTGTATTAGTCCCTGTATTTGTAAAAGTCAGTACATTTCCTGTCTGCAGCAAGTGATGATCCACGGATGAACACTTAAACAGTATTTAATTTTACTCTGCAAACTGCACCAATTCAGTAGCTTTTACACAAAGTGGACATATGAACCCAATATGATCAACAGACTTTCTCTCATTATTGACAGTTTCTCCATACACTAGAAATACATTTGTTTACTAGCTAAGTGTCATGTGTATCATCATCCACTTGGCAGAAACATCGTACCTGTCCTTGCAATGGACAGCTCTCACAGTCCGTCTTGCACAGCTCAACATTGCACTCCAGTGTTAGGTCCATCACATCTGGAAACTTGAACGCCTGTACCAACACAGACAATGATCAGCATCACTGTCACGAAATCTGAGATTATCAAAATATGAAGATTACAGTCCTCTAGGATGTGAGGCTGCATAGTTTGGGTGATAGGATACCTCAAGGGAACCTACTCACTCAGTGAGAGGAGGGCCTCATGGCAGCGAATACGGAGATTTCAATCATCTGGGATGTGGCATGGTGTACAGTGGCCCCCATTGATATTCCTCAGTATACGATTTTCATGTTTAGTGATTCCAAGTAAAAAATCACAATGTTAAATTTCCTTCATTGAGAAGCATTTCATATATCATATTGCCTGTCCAGAAGATTTAACATTCTGAAGTACCAAGAACATCCAAATAATACAAATAACATTTCAGTTCATTGCTCACAGAGATATATCTTGTCTCTGTTATGTTATTCTTGCATGGATCGGCACAGAATTATGAGGACAAACACAAATTCAAATTCTGAAGTTACATATCCATCATTTTGGTCCTCTGCAGGGCTTCAGGGATGAGTTGTAAAACCTCTTTCAGAGGGATTTAGATGGGGAATTGGGAGTGATCATTACAGGGCAGGAGAGCAGAGTTTTGTGACAATGCTGGAAGTCCTGGTGTTGACACAAAATGTTGGATGGAGCAATGGCATATGGGGCATGACCAGTGTCTTGGAGGAACCTGCTGCCCTATTTTCAGCAGCAGCTTCCTCTGAAATATTGGTACATACCTACCAGGTCATGTTGTCACACCTCAGAAAATTGTATTCTTTTTCTACAACTCTAGAGTGCTACTGTTGTGCCAGACTCCTTGATAGACCATGAATATAGACACCTTGTTACAAATGCAATTAATTTAATTGCAATTACATGAGCCTTCTACATACAACTGATGAATTTCACTTCACCTGGAAGAAGGCGTAAGCAATGATGGATGCTCCAGATGCACCAGTCTCCCTCGTTTTCTGGAATGCCCCAATAAGTTTGGGACGCAGTACACAGCCTCTTTCATCAGTGAGCTTTAGCACATTGACAGAGGATGCATCCTTTGCTACACAATCTCGCACCTGAAACAGACACGTATCTTTCACATAATTAAATACTTCCTTACTCCACTGCCTGCCAATTTATGGGTTAGAGGTGAGGGCCCCAGCTTAACAACTGAGGATGTGACAGTGCGCTACCTGATCAGGGCTGTTGCACGTCTTCAAAGGCCATGACAGATGAATATGGAGCAGTGATGTAGTGATGGTTAGCAAGAGAAAATTAAATGAAGTCTGAGAAAGACTTATCATGAAAAATTTTTGACAGAAGTGAAAAATTTGGAACACTATTATGAACAAGCTCCTATTCAGCCCAAATTCAAACTAGACTGATTGATCTGTAACTACTTATGTAAATTATTAATATGTGGGACCATGACTGAAAAACTGCAAACTGCAGAATACTGAAGTTCACAACAGACTGAATTTCATGCATAAAATTAAGCACTGTTACAGATAATCTGTTAACTCCTCGCTTCCACTTGCCACTTCACACTACCAAGGCAAGGTCAAGTTAAGAGTGATGGTGTAGCTCTTTGAACCTTCTGCTGTGCCAGTGAATCAGTTTAAACAAAATGTAGTAATAACAGTTAGTGTAAACTTCAATATTTACTTCATAAGACAAAGGTGTATATAGGACAGAGTACAATCTAATTTGTTCAACATAATATGTGCATCTCACCTGAATATCAAAGCCTGGATCACCTTCCACAGTCACCACAAGTGTCATGGTTTCACCAATCGTCACCAGTCCATTGGCTGTTGGAGCAAATGGTCCACGCCCCATCTATACATAAAAACAGTGAATATTTTTAGCCCTTCAAGTGTTCTGGTCACATGCAACATCATATGTTTTCAGGTCCAACTCATCAGGCTTATTCACAGACAAAATTTTGTTAGTTATTTCATATTGTTATACAGGTTTACCATTTGAAATGCAACCAAAACAGCAATCACATACTGTGGTACAGAAATGGAATCAGAAGCTGTTTCCCACATTTAATGAAGCCTCCAAAGTTCCTTCATAACACTCAAGCCAATGTCGTCCTGACTGCTAAGCTGCTGATGTGGCCAATTTCACAGAATCTCAGCAGGTGCAGAGATTGTCTATTCATGAGCAGACCATGTCTTCATTCTCAAACATCACTTCACATCATAATCATCTTCTGCTGTCTGTGCAGCATTTAACAATGTGCATCCTGCTAAGATTCCTCAGTCATCAAGCCCACCCCATCCCATCAACTTAGGTCCTGAGAAGCACAGAAGAATAAGAGGAGAGGGCCAATAAGAAATAATAACACTTGGAACACCATGAGCAGACATGCAGACACTGGCTACCATAAGCCTGTCTCGCTGTTAAATGAGAAACATGAGCTAAGAATTAACTGAAGAAAACCAAGAAGCCATTGTGAGCTTTGAGGTTCTCATGACAGTGAATACAAAGTTTACTGCCTTCCAGAATGTGACATCCTGAATACAGGGGCAGTAGGTCCTTTGGGACTTTAGTATATACCTGCAAGATCACACAGCATCACATCTCAGAAGAGGGTACTCCTCAAGGAATCATTAATCAGTTCAGGTTAAAGAGTGAATAATGTTGTGGAATAGAGGTGTTTCTGAAATAACCCATTGGATTATGGAAAGGATTCAAGAATTCACTCTTCTCCTGTTTCCTACTGGTTCACCCTGTTTCTCTGATGGAGCTAATGGGAACTGATGGTTTAGTTTCCATGGTCCCTGCTGTGTCTATATAATCCCATGCTTTCACAAGCCATGTATTTTGCTTGCTGCCTGCTTTATGACAGCTTCTTGCCTGAATTACTCTTCGGTTCTGAAGATGTAAGCAACATGTTCCTCTGATATGTCAGTTCACTTTAAAAGGGCTACACAATGTTACATACCACAAGACAGAATTCTTCATAACCAATGCTATGAGAACCTCGAATCCAACATGGATCATTAAACAATAATAAAGCAGTCGTTAAGATTCCATCTTCAACATTCAATGGGAACCACAATGCCATACCGGGGATCACACTGAACACATAGGACTTCTCTTCTGTAAGGCTGCCTACTTAAGATATAACATGAATGCAAAGATGTTTCAGACACACAGTACCAGGAAGCAACTAAGATGCACCTTGCAGGTGGCACATAGAGTAACCACAGTGCCTTCAAGATTGAAATGTCATCGCAGTTTCGTTTCCTGTTCTATAAAGTTGCCATAACACTGGATCTGGTATGGAACATAATGACTGAATTTTATTTCCTGGAATGAGAATCATGTACCTGTATGTCAAGGTGTGCAACAGCTGTATCGCCACTGAATGTAACAATCTCTTGGTTAAGCATTCCAACAGCAAGCGAGACTGACAGTGATTCCCTGATGTTGCCTTCCCACAGACAACGCACTCTGCGCACAGTGTCCCATACCTGTAAGAGAGTCAGCAATAACTGTAACAATAAGAAGTTTGTGTACATCCTACTCTCTCCTAGCTACAATAATGACACATATTGACACATCCATAGACCTCAAATTTTCGAACTACAATGGAATCCCAATTTAGTGTTCCCACGTTTACAAAAATCTCATTTTTATGAATATTTTTTTTCTGGTACCAGCTGAAAACCATTATACAAAAGATTTCCCACACTTAATTAACTTTGAGTTAGTAAAATACCAGCATTTAGTGTAAGAAATTTTCAAACTTTTGGAGCTTGTACTTTGATTTAAAATTATTGTGGGTCAAAATAAGAATTGATATTCATGTTTTTTGTCTGCCAAAAGTCATTACCACAGAACCATAATATCTAGCACATGACATCACTTACTGAATATTCAATAATCCACATAACTTGTAGTTTCATAACTGATTTGATTCTTGGCTGTGATTCTTTAAATGCTTCTATGTCATTAACTACTCTAGAAATTAATTTTATATTGAATACGTAATTTTATTTATTTCTGTAGAAACAATTTTAGCTGGTCATACCAGGAAACGAGTTTTCATGGTTATACACAAATGTCTTAAAAGAAGATGAATTTCTCATTGTAAATTTACATAACCTCCATCCAGAGAAAACCTCGATTTAGCATATGGAAGGTCATTCCCTCCAAGGTTCGTTATCCAGGAACTTCAATGTAACTTATTTCACTGTACTTGGATTTCCTTCAGCAATTAAGCTCTTGAAAACTTAAAACAGCAGCCTGTCTGCCCTTGTAGGTATATTGAAATGGCAGTATATCCCTGCTGTTAGGAATTTATCTTAATTTTATAATTTACTTTGCTGTTTATCAAGAAACAAAATGCATTCATTGGTTGAAGGAAGGTCCAGAAATGTACATGGCTGCCATCTGTAGATAACAAGATAAAACAAGATATTACTTCGAATATTAAGACACCCTCAGATTTAAGACACATGCAGTTTCTGAGTTTGGGTTTTATTGGAAAAGATCAGAAAGGTGCACATTCCTTGAATTTAGGACACACCTCAATTTTTCACTGGGAAATAATGTGTAAAATGTGCAGCTTATATTCGGAGTAATATGGTATCAGTACAATGTAAACATAAACTTGAGAATGTCCTGCAGATGTGGTGTAGCTGTATGAACCAAGCTGATGGTAGTGTACAGTAAGTTAATGGTTATCCAGTTCGATCCCGGGTCTGGTCAAGTGGGATTTGTGGTGGACAAGGTGGCGTTGGGGCAGGTTTTCTCTGAGTACTTCGGTTTCTGGAACATGATGCTGTATCATTTCATAGATAAGTACTTGGAAGTTGGGAGCTACAGGTTGCTCCAAAACGTTGATTCCTGTTTACAAAACTACATGAAGACACACCCTAGAAGATTGTACTCTTGACTTGCCACTATAAGAACCTCAAATCTCACCACGATGAAACCTGAAGTTACAACATACCTCCTGAATGCCTGGTTCATTCTGAAGCACCAACACGTTTTCAAGATAAGCTTGACCCCCTTCTCTGAACTGGTCTATGAACTGGGTACCACATGCATTGAGACGCACCGTGAATGAGTACCGAGTCTGTCCAGTACCCTCATGCACGTATCGGCATGACTCATCCCTGTAGAAACCCTGAAAAGTGTTAAAAGATGTATACACTGGCCTCACTTTGAACAGTAACTGTCATTGATAATTAATGAATACATCAATAAATTAATTAATGAACAAATAAAGAAGTAAATAAATAAAGTAACAAGTAAATCAGTAAGAAACAGTAAAAATGTTCCTGTGCGTAGGGCCCATGCCATAATAATGTATGATGAACAATGTAACATAAGCTAAGAGAGAAAAGAAGGTATGCTTACTTTAGAATAGATTACACCATTAAATTCTCTGTTGAACTCCAAATTTATTGTCATCTGGTCTTTTGCACACTCCACTTCAATGTTGTGTATGTGTGGGGGATGGTTTCCCTCAATTTCATTGGTTTCTGTACCAATTATAACCTGTTGATCGCCCCCAGCTTCTGGAATAAGTCCTGGCGGTTGAGTTGTTGATGGTATTGGGTATGGCACCTCACCAGGGGGCTGCAGTGTTGATGATGGGGGCTGATGCTCTGTTTCTGGCCGAGAACTAGGAGGGAAGGGAGGATGAGGTGGCTGAGATTGTGGATAGCCAGTCGGCGTCTCTGATGAAGGAAATGGATACTGTGTACTGGGTGGTAAGGGTTGAGGGGTAGGCTGAGGGTAGCTTGGACTTGGAGGTACCGGCTGAGGGTAACTTGGGCTTGGTGGTGGCTGTGTTGACGGTGGAGATGGCTGGGCAGGAAAATAAGTGATACTGGGTGGTTCTGGGGGGGAGCTTGGGGGAAGAGTAGGAGGCAATGTCGGGCTTGGTTGGAACGGTCTTGGTCTCTCTGTTGACGGCTGTTCAGGTACAGGCAAATATTGTCGCGATGGCTGCGATGCTGATGCTTCCTGGCGACTGGAACTCCTTTGAACTGAAACAGTAAATTGCAGATGGGGGCATTACCCTACATATCTACTGTTATCAGACCAGCCCTCAATCTGCCTGCAGTCTGCGTGTACTCTGAAATTTTCTGGGTGAAGGAGATTCTCAAGAAAATCATCTTTTGTCATAAAATGCAAAAGGCAGTCATTCTATGTGAGTTATTTTACAATTCATTCATTTTTTATTTGTTCACAACATCTACATTTGGCAATATTGCCTCAGATATAGAAAACGTCCATATAGTTTAAATATCCATGAGGATAGTGTCATAACAGAATACAGAAAGTACAAATGTAAGTTTAAAAACATCCAGAGAACCACGTTATAACAGAAAACCTCATATACATAATAACAATACACCATCATAACAGTAATTAAAAACACACAAAACACATGATAATGCCACCTATTTAACTTAAATTTCATCAATACTATTTAAGGTATCTAAAATATCTTTGAGGACAAGGTCCCATAATATAAAACAACTTATAGTGCTAATAGATACAAATAAAACATTTATTTTATTCACAATTCATTAAAATTGGTTCCAAATTCAGTCATATTGCAATTACGATTTAAATCTTGTATCTTAAAAATATAGTATAATATTACATTTAATCCTTGTAGTTAAAGTATTCGTCCATGGTATAAAATGAGTGAAGAAATAAAAAAAATTTTAATACCAATTTAAATGCCCACAGTATCAAGACAATGTAGCATTGGATGTTAGGATGACTGATGAACTGCAAGATTTGGAAGGAAGCAATTGTGACCTAACCGAGTGCTAACTCTGTATCTGCATAGAGGGAGTGGGGAAAGCCATAAGAAACCTCAGTCAGGATAGTCAAAGTCCTGGTTGAGATTCAAACTAAGCACCTGCCACATGTTAAATCTAGGGCACTACCACTAGACCAACCTGCCTGTAAAAAGACAAGACAACAGAAAACCAAACATAATTTCTTAACTCAGAGTAAATACTTCTGTGGTTCTGCACATATAGTAACTGCCACCAATCCTTTTTACTCCTGTCATGCAATTAACGGTTCAACCCTCCTGTCAGTATCTGTGGGACATAATGCATTATGGGAGCAGTGACAAAGAAAATTACTAGGATGTGATGTCATGTAGTCTGGTAGAAGGTACTGGGAATCTGACAAAATGTGCTCCCATCTTCATGGCAGAAGAAAAGTGAAGAAAATAGCTTGGTTCTCTCAATTCAAATAATTTAAAATCTGTAGCCTCTGCATAATGAAACCCCACACCCAGTAGAGAATTTGAGAACTACTTCATGAAATTTGAGGTTCTCCCAGCAGTGACCATGAAGATTACTGTCTTCTGGGATGTGATACTGCACTCTCTCATAAATCATTAACAATATTTTGGAAGAACCTGCAGCCTTCAGCTCCAGTACAAAAGAGTCTTCCACCTTGAAGAGGGAGGCAGCAGATTCCTCCAAACTTTGGTTAACAATCTACCAGCCTACATGGCGTCACGGCCCAGAAGACACTAGCCTTCAGTCACCACTGAAGGAAAGCAAATCTCACTGCATAGTTCTTTAAATGGTAGAGAGTAGTAGGATGATTCACTAAATATAAACACATATAATATGTAACTCATACATAATGGACTTACTTTTCCTCGAGGGCTGGGTGTACCTCCCCTGCAGCCATTCCAGTATTGACCTCACTGTTAATTCTGTTTGTCGAATATGTCTGCCTGTGAAAAATGAGACAAAATTAAACTCAAATCTGCATACACATTACAGTAAAGTGATGACTGTCAGCTTCTAAACTGCAGAGTTTTATAAGATTTTAGATCCTCGCAGTGGGACATACGAAGATTGCTGTCATCTGAGATGTGATACCATGTAGCATAGTTACCAGTGCTGTACCTTAGCAACTTCTTGCACTAGTACTGTTGCCTTTTGTACATACATTTAACCATTATCTTAAATGCAACACTTGTTTTCATCTTTCATGTATCTTATTACAATATGTTTCAACCTCACTCAGCCATCATGACAGAAAGAAAGGCTTAAATAAGAGTTGCATTTAAAATGGCGGTTACAGGTATGTACAAAAGATAACAATAGTTACCAGTGCTGCAGAACAATGTACTGTTTCCATATTAAAGTTGAAGTGTATGCAGAACATGAAAAAGATGGTTTAGATATGGGGAGAGTGGGGAAGGGACCAGAGCCTTGACCAGCCAACAGGAGTAGGGGAAGCATACTAGAAAATACTGGCCCTTCAAAAGGTTGTTTTCCAAGGGTCATCATCTACTTACTCTGTGTCTCCTGACATCCCTCTATATTGTGCTGTTTCAGTCAGAGCCACTATCCTTCCAATTCATTCTGTTCCTATAAAACAGTCCTTGAAAGTGCCAATAACTTTGACAATATTCTCCTTACTCCTGTTGGTTCAGAGTTCTGGTCCCTCTCACTATACCCTTAGCACATTTTTCCCATTCTCAGATTATTTCTTCGCCCTGAAGATGGATGTAATAATTTTCTTCAAAACATTGGTAAAAATGTAGCAGACTACAATGCATCACGTCCCAAAAGACAGTATCTTCATTCAGTGATTTATCTTTCCAAAACTGACAACACACAAAAGTACCACAAGCCACATGCAATATACATACTTACCTTCTGCATCATCGAGATCAGGAGAAAAGTTGTCAACAGGGTCTAGTGACCCTGTATGGAAGAACAAGGCATGCCTTTCATCTTCACCTGCAGACAACTTCAGCAGTCCCTGCAGAATGATATATGCTTCAGAAAACACAATTGTAACAGTTTCAGTACATTTGATCCTTTTATAACATGGGAGAGGTTCTTTCAGAATGGAACTATATAATTAGAAACTGCTTATGTGTCCAATTATATGTAGTACATATACAGTACTGTTTCTTAGCACAGCCAAGATTTGAACTAGTCACCTTGTCAGAAATGTTACAGATATGTACAAACAAAAATGGGCTTGTAAAAGCTGCAATGGGCAAAATTAGGACCCTGAAATCATGCTGCTGCCTTCATTGTGACAGATTCATATCCCTCAAGGGCATGAGTAGATGTGTAGTCCTGTTGCAGATTAAGGTACCTCCACCCCTCCCCAATTCCATTTTTGGGATCCTACCATGAGTCAGTCCTCATGCAGACAAAGAAAGTGAATCTCACCTCTCCCAAGAAAAATGCTCTGAGGGGGATATCAGCATTTAACATTTTCATATTAAGCACAGTGAGGGATAGTTGTCCATTTTCTACATAAACGACACCTGATGTTAGTTCCAGTACTTACCATTAGTAGTATTAATCCAGGTATCTTCATATCTGCATTCAAAGTGTCTTGCCTGGAAAATACAAAGATATAGTCACCCATGAACAAACCTCACACCTCATAGAATAAAACATGTTGGCAACACATAGACATAGTTTCAATAGAACATAACTAAAAACAAGGTTAGAGTTGCTGGTTATTGTCATATTTACTAATATTTTCATGTATGATAGGGACCAGCAGAGGGCTCTTGTGAACATGGTAATGAACCTTCAGGTTTCATAAAATGCTGCCGTTCTTGAATAGCTGCAAACTGCCAGCTTCTCAAGATGGCCTCAATTCCAAGAAGTTACTTACTCATTTTTACTGTTCACTAGTAAACTGTACATAGGAGTTGTAATATTTATGAACAGTTCTATGCGGTAATACATCTATTTGTAACTTATAGAAGTTATTGAAATAATTTGTTAAGGAGAAGACCCTGAAGTTGAAGGCGGTATGTTCCTCCGAAACGTCGGTTGACTTTCAACGGATTACAATGCGTTACATCCCAAAAGACAGAACCCTTCATAACCACCGTTGTGGGACCCTCAAATCTTACGATCTGTCTAGGTATTCATAACGTTCATAACACAGCATAATATTAATCCTTCTTCCCGCCCAAAAAAAAAAACGAAAAAATGGCGTCAAGTGGAAGGAAGAAGCGGTCACTTACGGAAGAAGAAACTAGTGTTCTTCTGGACTTATGGGCTGACGATCGTATACAAGCGAAATTCAATAATTATTTTCGCCATAATCTGATATGGGAAGATATCGCCTTAAGAATGAGAGGAATGGGGTACAATAGAAGTGGGAAAGAGTGCTACAACAGAGTAGGTAACCTCAAAAAGATTTTCGCACGAAAGAAGCGCGATTTCGAAACAGGTATGTTATTTTCGGCAATCACAATCATTGTGTCGTTTAAATTTTTCCGAAGTTGCTTACATTATAATGAAATAAAAAAAAACAGGGTATTCGAAACTTTGTTCAGGTTAAGCATAGTTGTCATATGGTTTCAAGTGTGTCTTACAACCATATCTTGCCTTTTGCTGACATAGGAAGCTACATAACGTCAAATAATGATTTACTATTGGTCTTCATCTTCGTATGGCTTATAACCAGATATCACTTTTTGTTAATATAGCAAGCTACATAACCTCTACTAATATTTTAGTATTGGTACTACTGCAAAAACACCAGTCACATATGTAAATATGGCACACACATGAGTATGCACTAATATATATATAAATCCTCAGGTTAACTTTTAAGACTAGAACCACGCTTGCAGTTCCTATTATAAAGATTTTCTAGCCCTTTTGGGTGAATTTCATCAGTATCAACACATCAGAAATATGTAGGATTACAAATGGAAACAATGAGGTCAACTGCTTCTAAAGGACCCAAAAGAGTAAGTGTCTCCGCCTTCACCTGAGGACACAAACAGACCAAGTTTACGAAACATGTTCTCCAGTTTCTAGAATACCAGGCAATGGACAGAGTCCAAAGACCCAGTAATTCTGAGTATTATTCACCCTTGTCAGAACCCTTTAGAATCTACTTGATGCTGTCATGTTAGTCCATGTCAACTTTACCTTAACATATATAGACACACATCTTATTCACAGGTTTTCTCCGAGTACTTCGGTTTCCCCTGCCAATCTTCATTCCATCAAACTCTCCATAACCATAACCACCCAGGATATATATCATTCGAATCATAATTTTATTATCTTTGTATACTATTATATCATTGTGTTATATATTGTATTATTATTATTATTATTATTATTATTACTATTATTATTATTACTTATTGTATTGTAAAGTATTTGACTTGTCCTATATCATGTACAATGATCCATGGATATGATATGAAATAAATAAATAAATTGAGCAAATGAAAAGTTTTGCTCAGGTGGTAACAGTTCTGAGTTGTATTCAAGAAGTGCCTGGTTCAGATCTCGGCCAGGAGACCAACTATCCTGGTTGGGGTGTCTTATAGTTTACCCCCAGTGCTTCTAGGCAATTGCTGGGGTAAAACCTTGCAATAGACTATGACCGACCGGCCACTTGCTTTCATGCTGTTTTCTTTCTCTGCTTCTTCTTAGACCCTGCAGATGAAGGCAACATGTTCCTCTGAAAGCATCAGTTGACTTTCAGTGGGCTGCATTGGCATTGTATCCCAGAAGATATAAGTCTTCAGGCTATGACCTCTTTTACATCCTTTCCAATTCATCATGTATTAATCCACCTACCATTTGACACCAAATAACCTGAACTGCTGACAGTGTCCTTAAATAAACTGAAAATAAAAATAAACATCATACAAAACATATTATTTTAGCTGTTGCTTGTATTGTATTGACAGGAGTTGCTGATGCTACAGACTGGACTTACTGGTCCCATCTGGAAACACTCTTCAAATCAATACCCAGCAGCAGTCAGGCTGTCAATGAAGATGAAGATTTCTCTGACCAGTTTTTAAAAGTAGAAGAAAGTGTTTGTGGTATGTAGACATCCATTTTTTGGCTTACTGCAGCATACTAAAAAACAAAACAAACTCTGTGGTCTGTAGTCCGCAAGCGAACTATACTGATTAAGCAACCGCCGTTTGTCGGCGAAGATAGTGCCAACTTCAGCAACTAAAGGGGTGAAGAACATTAACTTAGTCACAACCCTACAGGCCTCCACAGCCTCTTATAGGGATAACTTTATTCTTTTGCCTTTACCATGTATGGTACTTGTAAGTATTTGAGCATATAATTCTTTAATCAGAATGTACTGAGTATCAGAGCATCAGACAGAATAACATTAAAAAACCACTATTAACTGCCTCGAGTTATGTTTCATATTGCAAAATTATCCTCATTCATTACTACTCGTACCTAACTTTAGCACTTAATACAGCATCATAAAAAGATGTTTCTCACATACATCAGTATTTTAATGTATTTTAGATGATGATTATGCAGAAGAAGAAAATCAAGGTGAAGGGTATAAAGAAGAAGAGCTTATGATGAATGGCAATACAGCATCAGCGATGAGTGATTCGCTAGCTGTACTGATGGGAGATCTCGATGGAGAGGATGATGACGAAGAATTCAGCACCCAGCAGTCTCAGATGATCACAGTACAGCCTTCACCCTCTCCTTCACCGCGCATAAAGAAGAAACCTGCGATGTGAGTGTAAGACAGTACATCCTAAAGGCCAAACTTTCAGCCTCTAATATAAGCCATCTGAGAGCTGAAAGAAGGTTCTTTCTTCTGGTATATAATGCCATGGAGTCCATATATAATTGTCCATCATTCTAGAGGAACAAGCTCTTCTTGTTGCATGCTTCATGCTGATATCTTGCTTGGCTTAGGCATTGACCCTGAAGATGGAAACATTATGTTCCTCTGAAATGGTGGTTCATTTTCAGGGCAGTATACGAAGGGGGACCCAAAAATAACCGGAAACGACCTGTTGCGCGCGCATGCTTTGTAGTTACGAGTTGTGCTGCTAGGTGGTGTTAGCTGGGGGTCTCCCGCGACTGTTATTCAATTCAATTCAATTTATTTACATTCCGTAAAATCCAGATACAGGTAGACACCATAGGATATGGAACAAGTCAAATACAGTGATTCTGCACAATAACAATCTAATCAAAAAATTAATAAGAATACAAATTACATAAATATAAGTTAAATGTCCTTCAATTTGAGACTGTTAGCAGGAACGGTGTCAATGAGTACATCGCTAATAAGTAATAAGATTATAAATTACATAATTAAAATACAAAATTTATAATAGACTGACATAATATCAATCATAACTTTTAAAATACCACAAATTTAGGTAACAATCAACAAACCACAGACATATATGTACTCATCCACATAAATTACTACAAGGAAATGCTATCCTTAGATCTGCAACATTCAAAATATTCATCCAAAGTATAAAATGAATGAGAAATCAAGAAATCCTTCAAAGCAATTTTAAAATCTTTACAATTAGTGAACAACTGCTTTAGATATAAGGGTAAGCTATTAAACAATCTGATACCCATACAGTATGATCCCTTCAGGTATAGTGATAGATGAACTATAGGTTGATAAAAATTAAGATTAAAACAATGTCTTGTATTTCTACTATGTATATCAGTTGTAAACTGATATAAATTTATATTATCAACCACAAAGCATAATAAAGAGTAAATATACTGAGACTGAAGAGGAAGAATTTTCAATGTCACGAATAGCTGCCTACAAGAGTTCCTGTAACCAGTACCTGTGATTATTCTAAGTACTCTTTTCTGTACACGAAAAACACTTATAGCATATGATGAATTACCCCAAAATACAATACCAAATTTCATGAGTGAATGAAAATAAGCATAGTACACCGTTACTAATGTTGCCTGATTAACATATGGCTTCAAGGCTCTAATAGTAAAGCAAGCAGTGTTGAGTTTGGAAAGTAGTTGGTCAATATGTTTCTTCCATGACAGAGTATTTACAATATTAATACCCAGAAATTTAGTAGATCTTGTACTCAAAATATTCTTATTTCCATTGTTAATACTGATGGAATTGCACTGCTCCTCTGTGTTTTTGGCTATAAATTTAATAAAATGCGTTTTCGAGAGATTTAGGGATAATAGGTTTGCATTGAACCATGTAATTAAAATATTGGAGACTTCCTTAAGTCTGTCTAGAAGAGTAAACGGGTCAAATTCCTTGATAATTACACTGGTATCATCCGCAAAGAGAATAGGGGTGGAAACCTTATTTAGGATTAACGGAAGATCATTGATATAAACTAGAAAAAGCAAGGGCCCAAGAATGGAACCCTGGGGGACTCCATGAGAAATTTCACCCCAGTTGGAATAAGTACTTGAGCTAGAATGTTTTGATTGTAATCTTATTCTTTGAAACCTACCATTCAAATAAGATGCTATTAATTTGTGAAGTGGGCCAGATATACCATAAAATTCCAATTTAGATAACAATATCCCATGGTTAACACAGCTGGTTAGTGAGCTGGCGTCAGTCTGAGTTAAGTGGTTTGTCTGTGGTGCTCTGTTGTGTGCATTCCTGTTTCAACCCTTTGGCGATTAGTGAGATGGCCGACCAGAAGGAACAAAGAGTGTGCGTGAAATTGATGAAGATCGTTGAAAGACCATTGACCAACTTTCTGAGGAAACGAACATCTCATGGAGCACGGTCCAGCGAATTTTAACCGAAGGTTTGCACATGAGACGGGTGTCTGCAAAATTTGTTCCTCGCTTGCTCGGAGATGACCAAAGAGAACACCGCGTGAATGTTTGCCGCGACTTGAAGAGTGAAGTGCAGTTTTCCCTAACAGAAAGCAAAATTTCACTTTTGAATTCTTGGTAGCTCTTTCCTGTCTTCTTGATGTCTTCTCCATGCCCGACCATCTTGTTCTGCCTGGCTCATCCCACAAGTCTCGTTCCTTTAAATTTCAGTTGTCTCAATATCCCTGTTCTTCCAGTCCTTTTGCATGATGAAACTGTTGGAATCATTTCTCTTCTACTTCTTTTAGCTGATTTTTCAGTTCCAATTTCGTTTTTAAAAATTTATTTTCAGGTTATATCCTTTCTTGTTCCTATCGTGACATTTATCCAAAATTCAAAGAATATCAGCAATTCCTGCAAATTGATAAAAGCCTCAGAAAGAAAGATGCTTAACAGAATTTTCCACTGAGGTTAATTCAGCAGTTGGATTTCTACACTGTGTGGATTTGGGAAGTGTTGCCAATGTTTTCAAAGTACATCCAGCCTCAACTTTCCAGGTCAGCAGACAACACTTCGTGCATCTGGACAGCTTAAAACCAAAGAGCTGAAGCAACATCAACAGTGAACCAACATGAAAGCCCAAAGTCAGTAACAGTTACCTCTTTTTAATCGCTGTGTGACTTCTACCAGTCAAGAACACCTGTTCCCCCTTGCCCTGAGGATGAAGTAGGACACATGGCATCACTCCCCAGAGGACAACCTAGCAGCCACAGAGTTACCTCCGCACAGCCTAGACCTCTCCTTTTGTGATGCTTATGATCTCTTTGTTTACCCCTTTCGAACACACATGAGTTGCAGCAGAAGCGTTTGGTCTCGTAATTCTATTTTGTTTCAGTAAGAAGAGCAAGCGGAGGGCCCATTCAGATGACTACTACATCAAGCAGTTGATAGAGAATGATAAGCAGATGCTGCGAAACCAGCAACGGCAGCTGCAGCTTGATGAACAAGTGTCAACAGCAGCACTGCAGTTCTTCAGTGTTATGACTGCATACCTGAACAAAGTAAACAGCACTATGCAACCCCCCACAAGCAAGGACAGTACTGTGCCATCACCACCTGGCTTGTCTAAGCTTCCCTCTGACACAGAGCCCAGCCCTCAGGCTCAAACAACACAAAAAAGTGACTCTGTTGCCCCTCAGACAGTGAGACAAGTGAAAAGATTGTGTACAACTGACATTTCTCAGAACCCGATGTGTAATGGAGTTAGTTATCTCAAGAAGAGATAAAATGATTGTAATTTGAATGTCTTGTGAACGTGACAATGTCATACCCAAATGAGTAATCCTCAACTTGTCAATGATGCTGCTCTGGAGAGGCAGTGAAATGCCTGCACATTTTTCATTTCTGTGTTTTAGAGGAAATCAAATGAAATGTGCCATTTTATTTGCAGGTTGCCAACTTCAAGTTCTTGTCTTTAAGCTTAGGTACATGCTTCAGTTTGCTGTCATTACGTGGTACTAAGTGGTATTGTGACTAATTATTCTCTATGTGTTCGTTACAGCAGGTGCCATGATTTCAGTTTTTACCTTCTCCCAGCAAGCTACACATTCAACGGAACTGGTTGGCATAGCAGTAATGCCTGAGACTTGTGTGCAGGAGGTGCTCAGTTTGAATCCCAACTGGAAAGCTGGCTATAATGACTAATATTGTTCATGGTTTTCCTTAGTCCCACTAAGCAATTGCCAGGATATTACCTCAAATTAAGCCACAGTCAGTTCTGTAGAATCCTTTCCAATTCATCTTCCATCTATGATCCTGACATTCACCGCTGGAAATAGTCTAGCTATGGGCAACACTGTAAAATATCCCACAAGAAGTGTGCTGTTTCTCTTTGGCAGTTCACATGTTGCCACTCGAGTCGTACTGTCGGTAACTACAAACAGTGTTACAGTATCAAGAGTTCTTTGCTCTCTGCTACTGGGTAAGTGGCACAGCAGTGACTGGGGGTGGGGGTGGGTGCAGATTAGGGGGTTGTCACATCATGGAAGAAGGAAACATAACCCTTGGTCGCTAATTCTTCTGTTTAAATGATCTGGCTAGGCTGGTGATGGACCTGGAAGCAACTAATGTCACAACAGTGCAGGTACATGGACACGCCCACACCCCAGCTTCAGTACTTGCTGTGTAAACACAGGCGACATGCCCTCCTTGCTAAACATAGGGCACATTTCAGCATAAACATATTCGTAGCACCGATGACAATACGAGATCTCAAGTTCTCTTGGTAATGAGTATCAAGAATTCAGTCATCTGGGATGTCACTCCATGTAGATACGTTACCGAGCAACATCAACAGACTGTAAACTTATTAGCTGTAATGATGTCTATAATTTTGTTGCATTTAGTACATGGACACTGGGAATTATTTCTGTTTATTAAGGAGTAGAAGCGATCCTCATTATATGCAACGGTTGCATCCTTGAAAATGTTCATGTTTAGCGCACTGGACAGACATTGAGAATGATGCAGATGCAGTAGAGAATGACATGATGGAATCGAAATAGTGGGGACAACTCACTGAGCATGTGCAGAAACTTGTGCCATGGTGTCAGATAAAATATTGCTGCTCCTTAGGACACTGAAAGAAAACCTCAGATAACGAAACCATGTACAGCTAGTCACTTGAGCTGTCTTATATATTACATAGGTATTACAACCAAGCATTTTGATGTGTATTTGTGGTTCTGTATAGAAATTGTTGGCCTACATATCTCAAGCAATAAAGTTTACAGTAAAAAGTCTAGTTATCATATTGATTATTGTTACCAGGTTGGTATACCTTCAGAAGTGGTCAGGACACTGACTGTTCTGACTGTGGTTTACACTTCCTTCCAAATCATTATTCACCAATCACCTAACTGTAACTAACTGCATTATGTAGTATAAATACTGACAGTGTTGTAAAATAAAACACAAGCAAACGCGTTGTTTTATATATATATAAAATTAACACAGCTGATTTTGTAGTTTGGAATGCATTATTTCTATGAAATGGCCGGGACATGTGGCAAACATGGGAGACAAAGGCAATGCATACAGAGTTTTTGTAAGGAAACTTGAAGGGCACTTGGAATACCTAGGAATAGGTAAAAGTTATTCCTGTAATGGGCCGTGGATGCCCATAGGTTTGTAAGACGTCGAGGCTCCCACGTTTTCTAGACAGTTTGCTCATAGATGGCGGTGATGTCAGCCTTATGCGCCGGCTGACCTTTACCCTCCCCCAGGAAGATTCCTGGTACTCATTTCTGTTAGAGGCTGAGTTGACCCCAGGTCCATAGTATGGCTGGAAGGATTAAGTAAATTTAAAAATCCAGACCGAGGATATGATAATGTGCTGCCTGCTCAGGGCTATGACACACATCAGAAGGCAGCGATAAATGTGTATGGAGCAATGGCTGAATGGTTATTAGCAGCAGAAAATAAAGAAAATCCCGCTCCAGTGTCGTTTTGTCCCCCACGAATCTCACATGAAGTCACCCGGGATCGAATCCAGGCTCGGCGGTGGGAAGCTGCATCCTGACCGACCGCCTCATTGACGCATCTGGGAGATTCAACACATCACTAAATAAACCAAGACTGTAAAACATTGCAGCGTTTCGCGAGACACAGTTTGTGAACCCCAGTACTAACGAGACAAGAGCAATATGGTCGGGTCCATCCATTCATTCGAATAATTATTATTTTCTTCCGCCACTTGCATGAAGATGCTACTCGGGGAGAAAGTGTTTGGACAGAGAGAGTAGAGAAAGTCCCATTCCTCTGACCTTCACTTGATAGAGTCCTGGTTGACCTTTTACATTTACTTTGACCGAAGACGTTCAGAATAAGTAACAGTCACAAAACCCGTTCAGAGCCGTACACGGAAAACTGGAGGAGTGCGTTCACTTTGTGCTCTTAATGACAGCTGCATACATTTGCAGTTTATTTGACGATCATGTCGGTCACTCAGATTGTATAGCAGGGCCTAGCCAAACTCACTGAACGTCGGAGTCAAATATGGCAGTTTCCATAAACTGTGGGGCCGCAAACGGACGTGGATTGGATGACACAGGTGTCTGGGTACAGGCTTACCACGCTGCGGAATTATTATATTTGATATATTTCTGAGAAAAAGAAGGGATTCCCTAATATGATTTTCCGCGACCCGCACTAGCGGTTCAAAGGATATATGCTATGAGTCACAGTTTGCCCTTGCTTGCTATAAAACGTCGAGTGATGTGTATGTGCAGAGGTCCTCGACAATAGATGGATATGAGTGCTCAGCTTCCCGCTTCTGTCGCTTTACCCCCGGGGAAAGAACCGCCGATACTCATTGTATAGGACGCTGGGTGGGCCCCAGAGGCGGTCTGGACGTTGCGGAGAAGAGAAAAATCTTGCCCCCGCCGGGAATCGAACCTCGGGCATCAAACTAATCGCTCGACATAATCTTTGGTGTGGATGTTGGGCTGTTGCTATAAGGGAGGTGCTGACATCGACTCTAGGTCTCTAGGCAGACAATGCTGTGGCTAGTGCACAGAGAAACCAATGCATGATCAGGCGAAATGGCCGTTTTGAATTCCAAGTTTAACCGCTAGAATGAGCCACGAGCATTCGATCATATGAGACGTCCGAACCTGTTTATATTACACGAGACACCTGATGGACTAAACTCCGCTATTTCTGACTTCATTGCTGGAGCTAGAGAAACTGAAATGTAAGTGTCTACTAATGCTGCACTGAACCTTTAAAAATAACATTAGTTTCAAAGTACGCATTGGACGCTGAATTTTCTTTGAGGTTATTTTATGACGATGTCACAATTCCATGACAGGAAACAGGAAACAAAGGATTGTATATATGCCACATCGATAAAGGTTTTCTTGGCTTTCTTTCCTCTTCAATCACATGAGCAGTTTGGTTGCCAGGTTCCAAGTTGCTACTGCGTGCTTCTCATGCATCCTTCCCAGTTCATCAAAAGCAAACACTTTCGTGTGGAGGCCTAAAAATTAGTATTCCAAATTATTCCATTCAATTAATCAGAAAATGAAAATTGCGCAGTCCCTATTGACAGTGGTTCTCGAAACTGCCTATTTAACATGAAAATAACGAAAGCTTTCCCTGAACACCGAGGCTAGTGAGCACTGTTCAGGTCCTGCATGACCTCCATGCTACCAGGCAGTTACTGTTTACACGTAACGGACAACTTCAAAGGCGCATAACAGACATCTCATTTCATAAGCAAAGAAGTTTTATTATGAAGTTTACGATTTCACTTGACAGACGTAGAATTGATTCAGTGATCTCGCGCTGCTTACTCTGGGACGTACTGTGCATACAGTTCTGGCGCAACTGATCCACAAATGCGAACTTGTGCGGATTGCGTGAAAGTTCCTATTGTTGCAGCGAGGAACCCGAGAGTCCTCGTGCTCTGTAGAAGAGTTACGCGAGGCACTGAGTGCACTCTCGGTAGAATCTCCTTCCTCATTCAATATTTGTTTTGCGGTGTCAGCAATCTTTCCCATTATATGGGACACTCAACTCTACCAGCGCAGGTTGCCACACAAGTGCAGCTGTTGCAACAAGGGCCAGATCGAATACTGCAATTAACTTCTTCGTTACGGCTTCTGAAGTAACGAGGTAAAAGTAAAAGCTAAGATGCCCCTGTGCTTTTTTAAGAGCTATGCCACAGGGGAGTGGAGGTATATCTCGACATATTATTAAGCTTGGCACCAGCTAAAGGTGAGTAGTAGGTTTCATGCTCGAACCCAAGCGCCCAAGAGGTTGGGTAGGCCCCAGGACCTGCCGACTTCTCTTGGGAAGAGAGAAATGTCTGCCCTTGTCGGAAATTTAATCCGAGTAGCTTTGCCCCAAACTAGTCGCTGTGCTGAGCTAATTTGTCTCTGCCCACCCAACAACACTTTCTGTATTTTAATATCCTTATAAAATGCATCTAAGTAGATCACAATGATAAAGGATTATCCTTGAGCCGTGCTCTTAAATGGGAAGATAATATTAAAATGAATCTAAAAACATTAGGCAGTCAGAACGTGGATTGGATTCAACTGGCCAGTAGAAGGACAATTAAACATTTATGTGAAAAATATAATGAACCCTTGGGTGGCACACAAGGCTGGGAATTTCCTCACTAGCTGGGTGGCTGCTACCTTCTCACGGAGTAGGTTAGTTTGTTTGTTAGACACGAATAACGACAGAATGCAAATGTTTGGTGTGGAGGCTCTTGTGCTCTGCGTCATTTGAGAGATGAATAAAGAAACCGGCAGTTTTACATTACTGATGCTACGGAATTAGAAAGCAGAGAAATGGACTGACATATTGCTTATACCACGTTTCATGACAACCTGTCAGTTGCTTCTTATGGAAGGGACAAACATGCGGACGTGTTGCGTCATGTACCATAAGCCTCTGTTTCCTTAAAAAGAAATACGAAAGCGTGCTAAAAATGAACGCTGCAATGGGCCTTGTGCTAAGGCAAGTTAAAATGTAGCACTTCATTTTGCTCATTGTATACAGAAACTCCGGGGCACGCGGTAGCATACCTGGTTCAGGCACTATGCTACAATCCGGAAGGCTGCAGGTTCGATTCCCGATGAGGTCACTGGATTTTTCAATTGACCTAATCCTTCTAGCCGCACTATGGCCCTAATAGAAATAAGTACCAGAAATTTTCCTGAGTGTAAAAGGCGGCCGGCCTGCGCGTAAGGCTGACAAACTCACCGCCATCTGTGAGCCGACTGTCTAGAAAATGTGGGAGCCTCGACGTCTCACAAAAATATGGGCCTTCACGGCCTGTTAGAGGGATAGCTTCACCTTTTTTTTTATACATATATTTTTCTGCTCCTGTTTCTACTTCCAGCCTGTCCCATCTTCAGTTGATTTCATCTCTCCAATTTGTCTTGGTCTTCCTGTTCTCCTGTGTCCTTCTTCGTTGTAATTTAATGGTGTCTTCGGGAGGTACTTTTCCCCCATTCGTGAAATGCGGACAATTCATTTTTCTGTTTCGTAGTTCAGAATCGTGGCCGACGGCTGGGGCGGGGCGGGGCGGGGAATCCTGGAGACGTCCATGTTCTCATCACAGGCACGTGAATGGCCCCATGTTTCTGTATTTGTTTCGAACTGCAGGAGGGCAAATACATTCACTGGTCCCCGGAACATCACTTCACTTTCTTCCTCTCTTTTATCCGAGAGAGTCAGTCTTCCGGTTACCTGTACTTCAGCATTGTGACTGCCATCGCTTCAGCTGTGCGCTTTGTACGTTTCCCCGAGAGTAAGGACCAATTACTTCTTATGTTATACAGATCTCGTACTTGCTTGCAAAAATGAAGGAAACAGAATGTGTACACTTTACGTACCGCCTCTGTGATAGTTGGATCTGAGTGTCTTCCTTTCTAACAGTGGAGCAGTAACGAATCTTTAATATCAGTTCATTACGCGGACGCCATATGTTGATGCCGGTACAACCCAACTGTTGCTGGACTTCGAGACGCGAACAAACCTATCCAATTCTTTCTTCCGTGACACCATTAGTATCCTCGTGCGTCGTGGCCAGAGAAATCAGGTAACAGAACGCGCCCTCTGCGTTACAACTTCAATATTTCACACACAACTCAGATCGATTTACATCAGCTCGCTCACATGTAACGCTAGTCTGCGTGGCATGAAACACATCTTCAGTGCTCGGTAAGAAGGGTTAAAGTCAAATTTTGTCAGTTTTTACTTATGTTGAGGTTTAAAGTTCTCCAAAGCAATCAACATGAACATTGCTGTCTCCTGGGATGTGATGCCATTTTGTTTGGTACAAAAGAACCCAAGATTTGGAGGAGCATTCAAAGTAACATGAGAAAACACAACGCATGCTTGTGCTGAGCTCCATATGTTTTGTACAATTAGATTTACAGCAATGGATTTATGTAATAAAGTAAGTGAACAACAGTGAGGAACATCAAAACAGCAAATAAATTATCTGCAGAAGCTGTACAGTCAAGGTGACATTCTCACTGTAATTCCTTACTGCTCTTCTGGGCATCGCTGCTTGTGCTTATTTCTTTCTGAGCGGTACTGTACTTGGCCAACCTCGTTTCGTATTCCCCTTAGGCTATTCGAGAACATCTCTGCATTGATATTTCTGAATATAAGCAGTTCCTAATCACGAATCCAATTTGGCGTCCATGAAAGGAACAGACACAGGGCGGTATGTTATCTCGCGTGATCTCTCATTCTTGTGGTTCGTGCCTCGACTCAAAGTTCCCGCACTCTAAACCCGTGTAGGTGTAAATCATTTGACCAAAGTGCTGCACGAACTTTGAAACTAGGATAAAACACTGGATACCATGACTATTTTTGGGCCGCGCCATAGCTCAAGCGGTTAGTCGCTGGCTTCCCACAGCGGCTGCCCGGGTTCGATCCCAGGTCTGGTCAAGTGGGATCTGTGATGGAAAAAGTGGCGCAGGAGCAGATTTTCTCCGAGTACTTCGGTTTCCCCTGCCAGTCTTCATTCCACCAATTGCTCCACAATCACCCTCACCTATCATCTGGGGCTGGTACAATAGGCCAGAAGCGGCCGCAGTACAAGGGACTTAGTCCCACCCCACCAGCACTAAAGAAATGCTATTTTTGCGGGGCACGCGGTAGCGTAGCTGGTTGAGGCGCTACGCTACAAGCCCGCAGATCGCGGATTCGCTTCGCGATGTCATTAGACTTTTCAGTTGACCTAACCTTCCAGCCGCACTATGGCCCCTGGGGTCGACTCAGCCTCTAACAGAAATGAGTACCCGGAATCTTCCTGGGGGGGGGTAAGGGCAGCTGCAGCGTAAGGCTGACAACCCCACAGCCATCCTTGAGCCGATTGTCTAGAAAACGTGGGATCCTCGACGCCTTACAACTCTATGGACCTTCACGGCCTGTTACAGGGAAAGTTGTACATATTTATGAATATTTTTGCGATTTTATTTCATTTCTTGACTAGTTTTGATTTAGTACTTAAAACAGACCATGACAAAACCCTCCTGCCAATATTTTCACTGCAGTTTTTGCATCTCATGTAACGCTCAAGTTGATATTAAATCCACGATCCTGAGGTCTTCTTGAGAAACTGATAGTCGCTATTCTTGTGAAGAAATTCCCAGCCTTTTAGGAAACTCGAAGATCCACTATCATATTCACAAGACTCCACCAACAGAATCTATCCTGAGTCAAATCAATCCATTCCTTGCTTTCATATACCCATATTTGTTTAATGTGCGTTTTAATATTATCCTTGATCTACGTTCAGTTTATCAGTTGCAAACGAACAGTTTTTTTTTTAATTTCAGATACATTCCAGTCCTTCTGCTGAAAATTCTATCAGTTTCATTTTGTGAACAATGTTCACATTTTTTCCAATTCTCTTGGTCAGGACTCTGCAACCATTGCAATTTAGTTTGCTTCTTTCCATCAAACAATTTTGAAAAACAAATTCGACAAAGCATGGTTATGATGATTTAACTCAAAATAATGTAAACTCTCTTCAGCCGATGTTTCGATATCCTCTCTGGTATCTAATCAAAGGTCTTCAAAGCAGTGAATCTACTTGAGACATTTACCGTGGCCAGTTCTTCCGGAGTCACAAGTCAACTTTGTTCCTTCACATTTAACGGCGACGCTGAGCCTCCACACGTTGCATAACTGAGTACTGAGTTCGATGGAATATCGGCATATCCCCGAACAGACGGAGAAAATAACGAGAAATTTCGGTGGCCACAATCAATTCGCCTTCTTGGATTCGAAACGAGGCCTGTAGGTCCAATCTCTAAGACGATTTGTGGCTTCTTTCATTCACTCACCCACTCACTCACACTACAACGTTCACGCTGAAGAGAACTGACAGTTGCATATCATGTCGTGTTGTCCGGAGAAGTTCTGCTTGCTCCTTAATTGGCTCACCATAAGTTCCCCCGCAAGTATACGAACTTCGTCGGACTTCACGGCGTCACATCCCGGAATATAACAACTGCTGTGAGAGCCTCAAATCATTCTCATGCCTCATCTGACCTTTGTAAAAAATACACTGTCGTTAAACAATAAGCGACACACGGAATCACCATCTTGTGAAATTAATAACAATATTAGCAGGATCAACCAACTGCACAGAGCAGTTCCTTCAACAGAAGCAACCAATCATCCAATTGGCAAAGTAATTAATTACATTATTCACAAGAGTCCGCCACTGGATCCTATTCTGAGCCAGCTGAATCCAGTGCGACCTATATCATTAACTATTAAGTCGACGTCAAAAATTCTAAGTACATTCAACAGTGCAGTTACGTAATAATTCATGCATTTAATGTCGGCCATGACAGTTGACACGATCCTGACAATTAAGCACTAAGAGAATACCACGGCAACACACCAACTTACCGGTATGCGAACACGAGACGCCACAGACGGTAATGATCGACTTGGACCCCTGAGAGTAATGCACTTGTATTTATAAGACTGAGTCTGGGGGGGGGGTTACGTGACCTACCTTGTTCACATCGGTACAGCACCAAGAGAAAGGGCCCTCTTCACTCTCGCCTTCAAACAAGTGACTCTCGCTTCTCATGAAGATCTCACAAACTTCAGAAGGCTCGTGTTTCGTCTGGGTCTGATTTGTGTCAGAGTTGAAGCGTCGCGGTAACAAGGAGGTTAGCCCAAATTAACTTAATTCCGAGTTAGAGATAATGAACAAAAAGTCTGAACGTACCGCAATAGAAGTCATTACGTCACTCCGAATGCTCTCCTCGCAAGCGAAAGTAACTTACGTCCCTGTGCTTAATTACACGCCAAGGCATCGAGACGTATGGAGTAATGGAGGTATAGCTCCACGCATAATTAACCTAGACGCCAGAGGGGCGGAATAGCAAGCTTCACGCTATTGCCGCACTGCACTTGGGGAATTCGGACAGGAAGCTGTGCGGCTCAGAGCCGGTCTGGACGCCGTGGGAAAGAGAAAACCTCTTTCCCCTGCTGGGAATCGAGCCTCGATTGCTCGGTCGCCCATCCTGTAGCCTAATCAGGATACAGACGTGAGCACAGCGTGGCACAACTAAACCAGTTCACTCACGAACTCGACGGGGAGGAATTCCATTTGAGAAACTGATAGTGGTTCAGCTGATCCATACCTCTCCCGTCTTACATAAAACCCGAGGTTTCATGGCCGTGTCTACGAAGTCCGCCACTGGTCCCTGTCCTGAGCCAGACGAATCTAGTCCATACCCTCATACTCGGCTATTTTTAGAATCAATATTAATGTTATCCTCCGTACTAGCCCCCCCCCCAGTCCTTGTATCAGTGCAATAAAGAAGTGTCCCGCGATTACAGTACCCGAGTGGCTTATAGTTCCTACTTCCCAATTTATGTCTCTTAGAGACCTTAATCATCCCGAAGAAGCCAGTATTTTGCTCTGTCTAAACATGTTCGAGGGCGCACCGTTTGCAGCATCAAAAGTATTTCCAGATATAAGTGTGCTGTTGAGTTCATGGAGGTTGGAAAACTGTGCAACCTGCAGCCAGTGGTCCCTAGAAGCGTCAGGCAGGATATCTGAATGCCGCGAGAAAACGAGAAGTATAGTAGTTGTCCCTGACGAGATTCGAACCGGGCACTTCTACAATACAATTCGAGAGCATTACCGGTTGAACCAAGTTGTCCGGTAATTTCGTTCGGTAACTTCCTGAGTAACATCAGGATTTTGTTTATATGCATAACGTGTCTTGGCCCATACAGCTCAGACAGCTGTAATTATCCTAACACAAATCCATGAACACAAGTTTCGCCGGAGGAGCGGATGGTCTAGCCTGTAAGGCGTTTTGCACCATTGGCATCCTACCTAGCTGAACCTTAAAATATCAAACACACACGCACACACACCTCGAAACCCTTCGTCAAAGTCCTGAGTTTTGGCACTGTGGCCACTTTCCATTGTTACCTTTGCACGAGCCTGGCGTCCCTATCGTCCACTAATACAGAGAACTGTTTCTGGAAGACCCACCCGAAGCAAAGCTGCGTCCTGTTGTCAGTAAACCGACAAACTGTGCGAGACTCTTTGGTCTCTTCCCGCCCATACCCTCCGCTCTTACGTTAAGAAACCCCAACGGGCGACTCAACAATGTTATTAAGAAACGTAAGGAAGTGTTCCCATCCTAATTATGTCACAGATTGAAGTAATTACAGAGTTTCACAAGTCTAGCCTGAATGAGATCATATTGGGAAGAAACGCGTCGCATTCCTCTCGTACAGTTCTCTCAGGAACGTGGAGGTTCCGGCTGGCACACAGCTCACTTTGCTTATGTGAGAAATGCCTCAAAGAGCAGACACCTCATTACTGAATTGAAATGAAAATCTGTTTGTAACATTCGAGAAAACGCACATGCGAATATGGCATTTTGCAACAACATTCCAGGGGAAACTAAATATCAAGATATAGGGCGCGCCATAGCTCAACCGGTTAGTCGCTGGCTTTCCACCGCGGCGTCCCGGGTTCGAGCCTCAGTCTCGTCAAGTGGGATTTGTGGTGGACAAAGTGGCGCTGGGGAGAGTTTTCTCCGAGTACTTAGGTTTCCCCTGCCAAATCTTCATTCCACTAAATTCTCCATCATCATAATCACCCGGGGCGGGTACAATAGGGCAATCAGTGGCCGCCGTGCCGAGTGGACCCAGTTGGACTCCACCCCCCACTAAGCGAATTTTAAAAGAAAAAGATCAAGACATAAAGCGTTCCTTGTTACAGACTCACACTTCACTTGTGGCCACTTCTGCGCTACCAAAGGCTCTCCACAACAGAAACATTACTGCTGATGTAAATGTTCCCGCTTCAGTGCCTCTGGCTGTGTCATTCACATGCGTAAGGTAATGTCGGTCAGGCAGCTGCCTGCAAACTTACGGTGATTCATACACTTCTGAAGAAGTTTACAGTTTGGGTATGCAAATCCTTTTCTCCTCCATAGATTACAAACTATTTCAGACAATTAAAACTACTAACTTGTTCCACTATCCTATCACTACTGCGCGTCTCGCGCATAACGGTTTCCGTCCCTCCGCGTTTTCGAACATATCCGCGAAAACTGTTGTACAGTTACGATTTAAGGTTTTCGCAGCGGTGGTTAAGAATAAAACTATCTTCTGGGATATTAACGCCGTGTAGCCGGCTGAAACTCAACTTACGTTTCGGAGGAACATCCCCCCTCCATCTTCATGGTTCAATAAGATACCAGCGTAAAAGCAGATGAAGATGGAGGCAGTACGTTCTTTCGAAACGTCGGTTGACTTACAACGTACTGCATGACATAACCCAGAAGATAGAATTCTTCAGAGGAGCAGTAACTAAAAGTATGCCGCATAATTAAGAAGGAAACACGCGACACTAGACAACGGAACGAAACAAATGTTAACAGTGTAATATTGCCAAATTGCAGTCACTTATTTTCCTTAACAAGTCTCTCGTGTTTTCGCCGAAATACAAGGGAGGACGCCCGATTTGTGCTGAAACGGCCTGCAATCACACACAACAATTGTGTAAATACGGAGTTTTGTACAGTGTGCATTGTTAGCAGCCAGGCAGCATGCTCTGAGTGCGCGCCGTTCCCACATTAAGCAAACCCATGCGGCCTTCTCGGGTCCTGCGATGTTACGTAAGCCTAATGACAGATGTACACAAATCCAATTGTCTACTTCCATAGCTTTTGTAGGAGTGAGGTTAGGACACGAAATTTGACCCGGCCAATTCATTTGTTCGCTTCCCGTCAGTCATTGCAAAAATGTTCGCGGTGCGGGCCTATGTTCCAGCCGCCGCACGAGTATTGCAAAGCGACTGGAAGGAAGATGTAGTGCCCTCAACACCAAATTTCATGCATGTCCATCCAGCAGTTCTCCGGTCGTTTCATGCAACTGCATGGACTGACTGCGCGCCGCAGGATTGCCAACATTCCTGAGGAGGGATGAAGTCCCGGAACTGTCCCGCTGTGGGAACATTTCCTACGCTGCTTGTGGGGCAGTCTCCCCGAAACATCTTCGGAAACGCCTCGAAGCGAGAACACAAAATGCAGAGCTATGAGCAATCTCATAATCTGAACGCACCTCCTTCTGGCAGATTCACTAGGTAGGGGTAACATTAATCCTGTGTTTAAGTGACGACCACACCAGGAAGATGTATGGGGGAGTGGAGATGTAGTTCCGCATATTCTTAACCTCTGCGGAAGATGGGTGTGAGTGGTCAGGTGAGCCTGACGCTCACCCCGGGGAATGAGTCCGCGGCACCCATTGGGTAAGATACTGGATGGACCCCAAAGTCGGTTTGAGAGCGGCAGAGAAACGTTTTTGCCTCTGGAGAGAAACAAAGTGCGATTCCTCCGTGATGCAGACCGAAAGCTAAATTCCATGCTCCTGTTAGTTGCTCATCAGCCAGCTCCTTGTTTGCAATGTGAAGGTGCAGAACTGGCAACACTGCTGTAGCATGTAGGTTGATCTTAATGGAGCCATTGAGCCCGGGGTCTCGGGTTGTGGTCCCTTTTATTGCGATGTGTCACTGTGACGCAGCAATGAGAGAGACAGATGTAGAGAGTGGGTTTCCCAACGAGGCAGGAAGTGTCTGTAGCGTGGTAAAGGTTTTACAGCCACATGTGTGAATATGGACATGTATGGGTGTGAAACTTGGTCTTTCACATTACAGAAAGAACATGAATAAAGTTTTGGAACAGGGTGCTGATAGGAGTATCTGAGTCAAAAAGAGACAAACTGACTAGAAAGATGGGAAAAGAACTGCGTAATGGGGCCCATCACAATTTGTAATTTTTGGCGAATATTATTAGGGCGATCAGAGCAAGAAGAGATAACCACAGTATGTAGCACGCACGGGTGATATGTGAAGTGCATACAGATTTTGGTAGGAAATCCTGAAAGGAAGAGACAACTTGGAAGACCTAGGCGTAGACGGGAGAATGGATCTAATTGGAACAAAATGGGAGAGTGTGGACCGGATTCATCTGGCTTAGGATAGGGAGCTTTGAAGGACAATTGTGAATAAGACAAAGGAGCCTCAGGTTGCACAGGAGAGGGGGAATGCTTTGACTAGCTGAGCGACTGCAGGCTTCTCTAGACAGTCTGTGCTGCATGGCGTTGGTAAGTTTACTTTGTCATTATCAGAGGCCCAAAGCTGCAACGGCAGAGGAGGAGCGACATGGTCAGGAGCCAAAAGATGTTACAGTCATGCAAGCTCTGCCTGTCAATGAACACGTGAAATAAAAACAAAAGCTGGAGATGTTGAAACATTAGAAACCGAGAAGAGAGCTTAATCATATTTCACTCTAGCAAACAAATGAACGCGCACATCTGCATAACAGTCCGACGGCTATTAAAATCTGAAAGGCTTCACCAATTGTTGTTGATGCGCTGTGACTTTCAGTTGCCGCAAGCGCAGGAAAGTGTGTCGCCATGTTGTCTGACCGACGCGACGTTCCACTCAAAGAGACGCGTGGCGAACAATGTAACCAGGATCATATTTGTGAGGGTCGGCGTTCAACTCCAGTCGCCGGAAATATCCAGGATCATTCTAACTAAATTTCATTACACAAGAAATGATCTTCCGGCTAATAAAGGAATATTTATCTCACTACATTTCGTTTATGAATATAAAATTATATTTCAGGCCCCTCAAAATGTCTATCAGTCCCAAAATGTATTCTTAAACTCGATAATGATATACGTACATTGCGATGAGTAAAAATTACAAAACTGGAGAATTTGATTGCTTCTGGGAATCTCTGATATTTCATGTATGTGCATTGAAATTGCAATGGAAATTGTTGCGGCCATGGGCACTACACTCGGTCACCCTGCGCTTCCCTCTCTGTAAACCATCTTCTCACATTCCTGCCCTTAAGGGGCAACCTGAGACTGCGATTTCACTCTATATGCACGGTATGAACTTCCGAACTTCTGGAAGCGCTGACAAACTTATACCGGGATAATAATTTCTGTAAAATAAAAATGCCCACTAAACAGTTCTGATATGTATCGTGCCCTATGACCACCTTTCGGCAAAGGTGCACACTGTAATACCGATTTAAGAATTCCTTCCGAACCCAACATTAATTTATTGTAATAAGAAAAGTGTAGTTAATTAAACACCACTCCATGAAAAAGGGTGTGTTGAGGTACAGCTCCACTCTCGTTAACCATATTATCAGACGGAAGCGAGTAGTCAGCTTCACGCCTCGGCCGCTTTACCCCTGGTATCCATTGTATACGAGGCTGAGCATGACATCAGAACCGGTCAGGACGCCATGAAGAAATGGAGAATCCCTTGCCTTTGCAGGAAATGGCGGTAGAGCAACCAGCAGCCCAGTTGCTGCAGCTCCAAGGATTTGCAAGGGGGGAAATCAAAACTGGAACCGAAAGAGTCCCGTTTCTTCTCGTAATGCGTGACATTTCATTTACACATTTGCTGCTTGCGATCGACTGGAAGAGACGACAAGAGGAGGTGCATATTTAGATATGTAACCGCAAGCTCAGAGCCACCTGCTTACGCGTTAGCGGATTGTCTTCAACTTTGATATTACACCAATGGCTACTTTCTGAAAATAGTACCTGAAGAGGGTGGCAATGTTTGTTTCGGTCGATACTGATCGATTCCAGTGACTTCTTTCTTCTAATGCTCCCGATGCATGGGTGTGAAACCTGGTTCCTCACTTGGATGAAAGAATTACAGAGACTGGAGAAAACTGTGAAATCACAGAACATGTGACACGTATGAAGAAGTTAATGAATGGCTACGAACATTGTTTGGAACAGGCGAAGAGAGGAGACCACCTGGGAGGCTTGAAAATAAACCTGAAGATAATATTAAAGTAAATCTTTAAGATATATGGTGCAAAGTTGTGCAGTGAAATCAAGACGGGTCCAGTGCAGACCCTTGCGAGTATAGTAATGTACCTTCGAGTACCATGTGATTTGGTTAATTCCTTGAATTGCTTAGAGACAATCAACTCATTAAAGAGTGCTCCATCCCATGGAGATGTTCACGTACTGCATATGGTGTCAAGGTTGAGAATATACGGAGATTTACCTCCAGTCTCCTGCAAGTCTGCATGGCATCGTGCATAACTGATTACATCTAAGAACCTTATTGACTTTACGTCCACCGCAACAAAGTGCTGTATATGTGTCCTTGGTTCAATCCGAGACCTGATGCCACACATGTGCAAATGTGGACGTCATATAGACCGAGAATTGTGTAATATACGTAATTATATGTTTTGTCTCGTGATGCACATCTGCACGTTCCTTTGTTTCTTATATATAAGCTCCATTCTGATGCTTCAGTATGGCCGGTCTAAAGCCTGCAATTAATACTTTTTGTTTTCTCGGTGAAAGTGGCCACCAAGACAACCGGACTTCAAAGCGTCGGCAAAGTTGCACATTTCCATAAAATTTGTAATTATAACTTGGGTTGTGTGGGCAGCAGGACACGTGCAAAAGTTAAAAAGAAATTAAAAATACGAATTGCGCAAGAATTCTGACGTCTTCGCTCACTCTTCCTCTCTCGAAAACTGCAAGACATGCGGCAACAGTGCCCCCCGGTGTTTCGCTCCTCTCTAGAACTTTTGTTCGGAACAGTTTTCCATCTGGTGAGTATGTGGTGATGCCTCTGGACTCCAGACCTTCCATGTGAGTGCCTCTTACCGCTCTTTCGTTCTGATTCTGCTTTTACTATTTTTACAAATTTTATTCCAAGTCTTCAGTATAAAAGGTAACTCTATCCCTGTAACAGGCCGTGAAGGCCCATTGGGTTGCGAGACGTCGAGGTTCCCACCTTTTCTAGACAATCAGCTCACAGATGGCGGTAAGGTTGTCAGCTTCAAGCACCGGGCGCCCCTTACCCCCAGGAAGATTCCTGGTACTAATTTCTGTTAGAGACTGAGTCCGCAGGGACATAGTGCGGCTGGAAGGATTAGGTCAATTGAAAAAATTAATGACCTTCTTGGGACTTGAGCCCACGACCTTCCAACTTGTAGCATAGTGCCTCAGCCAACTATGCTACCGCGTGTCCCCGAATATGCGAGTAATTTTATGAAAATGCGTTTGGTGGTTCATGCGGACAGATGGACAGACAGACGGATGGAAGCGGACAGACTTTCTTTGCAGTGCTCCGTTAGGCATTCTCGTTCGTAAAGTCCGAACCTGCGCGCGGTTCTGAAAATGAAATTATGTCTCGAGTGACACTCGTCGGGTTTAGGATCGGAAGGAAGTGAGACATGGACAAAAACGGCAGGAAAATAGAGGAAAGGAAGTAACCACGGAAGGAGGGACACAGGAAATATCCTTGCGGTAAGAGTGAATCTTGAGGTGCGGAAATAACCACGCATGTAACTGAAGAGCGAGTCTATATAAACTGGTACTTGTAAGTCGCTTTGGGCTTTCAGGTGACGTTTCGACAAGTACTTTCTCTTGCAGCCACGCGCTTTCATTCGCTGCGTAGAATTGTGGAAACTCGACTTCAGCGTTCAGCTAAACTGTCTGACCAAACAAAGGGGCAGAAAATGTGGGTCCATTTTCACTTTTTCTCCGCATCTCTGCAGCGTCAACTTGTCCGACACCGGTGTCATGAGGGTAGTCTAACTGCTTGGCTGCAACGGAACGGCTTACGATTTTCTCCTAATAATTCGAAGCCTGACATTCATCTAAATGGAATTATATTTTGTGTGTTACTTAATGACACTATCAGCATCTGTACTAATAGGACAAATTCGGAAGGATTTGAAATGTAGTTGTCGTTGCCTAACCAAGGCACTAACCAGGCATTTGACTGGAGTGACTTTGGCAAATCACGAAATCCCTTAGTTAGGAGAGCCGATGCTCCGACCGAGACTAGAACCGAGCACCTCCCAAACTCTGCTTATGGCTCTGCCCCTACCTTTCCTTTCCTATGTTATGTCCACATTTCTGCTCTCCGCCCTGAAGATGGAGGCAGCAGCAGGTTCCTACAAAATTTGGTATATATTTAAGATTTGAGGCTTTCACGGCGGTNGCAGATTTCTTATATTTTTTCTTCTACCTTGAAGATGGAGGCGATACGTTCCTCCGAAACGTCGGTTAACACCACATATACACGGTGCCAAATCCCAAAAAACTGCTTTCTTCTTGGTATATATTGCCACGTCGCGTAGTGTTCGCGACTCAGACGGGGTTTGGACTAGTGACTCCATTTATTGACCACTTCACCACCCGACTTTGAACTACAAATAATTACAGGGCCATCGCTAATCCTCACACTTCGCAATCACTGCTGCAAACATTAAGTTTCCTCCAGGCTGCAATGTCTTCACTAGCCGTTTCCTGGCAACGGCTTCTAACAGTTGAGATTCTTCAGTTTCCCGCACTCATGCTATTCCCGGCTGGCCACCGCCTCACAGCCTGCTCGGTAAACGTATGATTATTACAGCGCGCTGGTTCCAGACTCTCGTCTGGGAGGGCTTTGTTCGAACCCAGCTTGGGGCGCCAGCTATCCTGCCTAAGGGTTTCCTTCATTTCCCCTGCATTCAACTTGCAGGATAGTACCTTCATTACGCAGCGACCTCTTCGTTTCAGATCCTCTCCAGTTCATTAGTCATACCACCACCCCAAGCTATAGTCTGCGAGCGTCACAGAGTAACCCCCAGAAGTGAAAACGCGAAGCCGAATTATGAGAATCAGAGGCCCGCGCAGAAACAAGCTCTTTCTGTCCGAATGGAGCGCAATCAACGCGCTCGTTAAGCGCGCAAGAACAAGGCTACTCAAACACGCATAGCCTTTGAAAATGAAAGTTGATGTCCTCCGTCCTTCAGCTGCTGCTTCTTGCGGGTGTAGGCACAACAGGTACATCCCGGACATCACTAATGGTGAGAAACCGCTCGCGAGGTGCTCTGCTCAACCCCTGGCCGGGCCACCAGCTACCCGCACTGACATTTGTCCTGGATTTCCTCAGTTCCTCCGCGCAAATGCCGGGACAATACCTCGACTATACCACGACCAGTTTCTTCCGTCATCCAGCCGTCCAGCTTCGTAACATTGTTGCATCTATGCTGTGTGAAAATAGACGGGGTTTGGATTGCTAATTGGATTTATTGAACTCTCTGATACAGCGTGTGACTACTATACAGTTCACCATTACACACACCACACAGTGGTGTCCACAGTCGCGTCCTCACTTCCGTTGCTTTGTAGCGGCTTCCAACGGCGTATGTTCCCCCTCTTGTGCGTTTCAGAACGGTTCACGGCCTCAGCTACCAGCTTATAACAGCAACAGCTCACACCGACTGAACCACAGCAGTCCTCTAACTCAGTCACTCCAACTACCTCAGCTGACTTTCACCAACTGTTCTGCTTATAACATTTCGGCACGGACCGCGTAGAAAATACCGCTTCCCATTATTGTTGTGTCCAGTTGTTGCCGTAGAAACATTCTTGTTTGCTAAGACGTTACTCCGTTACGGCTGTAATATATTGGCTTATTTCGCGGTCGTTGCCTAGCAACGGGTCTACATACTACAATATATTCCAGTTACTGAGAGTGTAACCCACAAAATAAGTAACTATACTACAAGAGTCCCGATGCATTTCTCTGAAATTTGTCACTATAATCAGCAGTGGATGGCTCTTGTGAGCACAGTAATAAACCTTCGGGTTCCATAAAATGTTGGAAAGTTCTTGAGTAGGGGCGCAACTGGCGGGTTCTCAAGGTCTCAGCTCCACGGAGTAAGTTAGTCTCTAACCAATTTACAGCACGCTTTTATATTCATCTGCTCTCTCTTCAAAGAAACAAAGTGTATGGCACATCTTGGCGTAAATGGGAGGGTAATATTAAAATGGAAATCGACGTATACATTATGCCTGTGCTCGAAAGTCACTAAGTCTTAACTTCGACCCCAGTCCCAGAGTCCTTATCCTTGGGGGACCAGCCCTCGGTGCCCATTGGATAGGAGCTTGGTGGACCCCAGAGGCGGTCTGGACGTCGGGGGTTCGAATACCGCTTACCTTATGGTCTAGCCTGCAGCGTAGCCATTGCACTGATTGATAATCTTAGGGACATTAACACGAATATTCAAGAAACAGAGTGGGAGGGTGTATATTTGATTTATCTGGCTCAGGATAGAGACCAGTGGCGGAATCCTGTGAACCTAGTAATGAAATTGGGTTCTACAAATGGCAGGATATTCTTCAGTAGATGAGCAACTCTTAGCTTGTCTGGAAGGACTACTTTACATGGCGTTGATAATGGCGACTAAAGGTTTCGTGTCTGTGTGCTTGTCTTTCCGTGCGTCTCAAAGTAACAACATTTAGACGTCCATGTTCGCGAGCCTCGACGTCTTGTATTCGCAGTCGCCCTACGTGCCCGTAAACTGTACGCGGTGTTAACTACCTACCAATCCGCCTGCTGTTTCCATATTTTCCCGACTCGGATCGTTTCGCTTGGGTAACCGACGGCCCTCTTAAGGGCCTGACCGATTAATATTTCTTGGTTCCAGTCGATTCCCTGTGACTTCTCTTGCAGAGCGTGGTTACAATTACATTGACCCTCGCGGTGTCGGGTGAACTGCTGGAGGCTTAACCAGCACGGTCATTTTTGTTTCAGGCTCCGTGCATATTCGCCCTCTGAGAGCTGTGTGTGGCCTATATCAGTCCTGGGTTATAGGCCCGGTTCCTTCTACTTGCCGCCTGCATTTTGCTGGTTTCTTTCTTTGTTTACTCATCGATTCTGAAGATGACGGCGCTAAGTTCATTCGACACGTCAGCGAACTTCTACCGAAGTAAACGGCGTTACAACTTGGATACGCGACTGCCACGTTTCTGCTTTCGTCCCAATTGTTTGTCTCCGAAACTTAAGTTCGCATCGAGTGCCGACAGCAAAATTTGTCGGGTGAATAGAACTGAGGTGTCCCGCCCGAAAACGGGTTTAGGCAGTTGCATATGTTCTCAGAGTTGCAACGTATCGAAGAATTATCGTAAACTTTTCTATGACCATAGCATCTTCTTCGTCGAAGAGTAAACCAAGAAAGAAAACAACCACAAGCCTGCCGCTTGCTTCTGTTGGTTTCTTCAGGGACTAATCCCTTGACCCTGAGGTGGGGATGATATATTGCTTCAAAACGAAGGGCTTTCTCCGAACTGTACAAGGTTAAATCCGAGAATACCGTATTCTTCGTGGCGCATTCACGTCTTTATGAGGGTTATCATCAGTTTCAGTGACACAAGGAGAAATTTTGTCTACAGACAACTTTGTGGGGCCGAGTGTCTGGAAAACGACGCAACTGTCGTCTTCAGGACACAAAGTAGGAGCATGTCTAGACAAACAATATTCAGTTAGCGTCATTGCTTTAGTTTCCAATGCCTCTGGTAGATGGAGGAAATATCAGGTACCGAGGGCCGACCTCGTTGGCTGAACGGGTCTGAGAGCACACACCAGTACCGGTANATAATAATAATAGCGTCATTGCTTGAGGCAGCTTCTGCGACAAGTGACTGACGCCTGAGTCAGTTTCGACTGCAATAGCAGAACTTCGGACTCTACAGCCGAGCAACTGCCGTCTGCTCAAGGAACGAACGCTCTGTGGTGGGGGGTGAGTCACGTTCAGTACATCTGTTTCTATTCCCACGTGGTCACATGGGTTTCAGAGCCGAAAGGCTAGCCAATATATAAACACAGGGGCTGAATGAACCCCGTGACACGACCTTCACACCGAAGTTCAGAAAGATCGACTAATTGGTCCGCAATTTTAAGGACATACAAATTGTACAGCAAAACAAATACACGCAACTACTGTCGTAAGGCGATTATAATGTGGAACCTTGCCTAAAATTCGTCTCTGCATACGGTTCACGACTCTCTAATGTCAAAGGTGCTGCACACGTCACGAGTTCGAGTCCAGCCAAAGTTACGTAACAGACGTGTTGACGTTTTAGAATTGCTTCCTCTACCGCATGAAGGGTCACTGACTACACCTCTCTCACGCACATGCGCAGTACTACCAGTCTGCTGGCTGGGCACTTACGTAGAGATATTTGTAGAGATATTTCTCTGAAGCCGCCGAGACTCAGATGAGGATAACATTAAGATGGGTGTTAGGATGGGCGATCATGCCCCTCAGTCCTGCGACCCCCATTGTAGGTTGGTGCCTGTTCTCGGCTAGGCCCGCAGAAGGGAAAGCCAGTGCCCGAAAGGGGTACCGATATTCACGAGGCCCCGTCACAGCCGCCCCTCGCGACCCTCTTGCTGGAGAAGGCACGGCGCTGTAGACTTGGCCTCTGGCTCCAACTCAACATGGCACAACTTCTCTCGCCCTCTTCTCTTATCAGTTTCTTCTCACTTCTCTCTTTCCTCAATTTTCATATTCTTGTTGTCCCTTGTTTTCGTTATATCTCCTTCAGCGTCTTTTCCTATTTATTGCTCTTCCTTCCCTTAAGCTTTTTTTTTGTCCTCCCTTCCTTTTCTCTCGTTTCTTTCCTATTTCTCCCTCCTTTCTCCATCTTCATACACTTTCCGTGACTGATTTTCATTCTCTTCCTTCTCTCTTTCTCTAGTTCTTTCTTTCTACCTTTCTTCTATCTTATAAATCACATTTATAGTAGTTATTTAAAACTCAAGCTCTGTAATTCAAATTATGGTCTTCTGGAGCAACCATGAAGACGGAAGCAGTACGTTCCTTCGAAACATTTGTAACCACCTACAACACGACACGATGTCACAACCCAGGAGACCAAGATATGTCTATCAGTCTGACACGTGTGACGTAGGTAAAGTTGTCCTTGTGCTTAATTAAGCACCGCGCCATGATGACGTGTGGGGGAGTGACTATAGATGGAGGTGAGTCTTCGGCTTCACATCCACTGACAGCCCCAGAGCCGGTGCGTACGCTGTCGAGAGTAAGTGGAACCGAACCTCGATTCGTCGGTCGTCTCTATACCGACTGAGCTGCCCCGCCACCGTTGTGTAAAGTAGACAAACGTCAATTAACTGCATACACATATGTGCAGCTGCGCAGCTCTTCCCGCCCGAGGTACTGTTACGTCACTGCGGCTGCGCGCACACTGAAGTGAGCAGAGCTGCCAACACGGCCAACAAAACACAACTACCTGGCTTGCCCGTAACTTTGTGTCATCCTAGCTTCGCATGGCGGCGAATCTTTTGGGATGTAATGCCGTGTAGTCTGGAAGCTGATTATCAATCTTCAGATGAAGTTTGTTTGTTTCTCTTAAATGTTGGTAACCATGTGCAAGACTACATGGTGTCACGTTTTAGTAGACTACAGCCTAAGACACCCGTCACCATCGCCTGGTCGTACATCTCCCGACTACCGACTCTGTACATGTCTCTGTGCAATTCAATGGTGGGTGTGTTAGTGGTAACACAGCGCGCCAACAGAGCGCTGCACACGCTTTTGCCGATAGCAGAAATTATGGCAGTAAGTGAATCTGCCAACAGTAGTCTCTCTGTCGTCAGCTGCCGGCATATTCATGTAAATATGTTACTTAGAACTTGATGAAACCTGCATCTTTGGAGAGTATTGCCACGTGTTTCTAGGTGTGACTATAGACGGGGTTTGGATTGGGGAATGGGATTTATGAACCACTCAGAACTGAAGTAATTACAGCGCTGTTGGCTGAGTGGTTATTTGCCTGAACGAATTGCTCGTCTGAGTCTTCGGCTGGTTGTGTCTGTTTCACTGCTAGACTCACTGGCTAAGTACCTGGAGGCCGTTCAGTGTAACGCCGGCCCGCGCGTTCCCCTTGGCTACTGTGTGCCCAGTTGCAGCGCCGACCCCACGAAGGAGGAACAGTGTCAAGGCGAGCCACTGCGCTGAAGAGCACAGAAATGTCTTAATGTTCGGCCCAATGTGGGGCGCACTCCCCCAGCATTGTGCCCTATTTACGTATTTTCATATCGTTTCTAAGACTAGCGAAACAGCCGCTGAGAGAATTCGAAAGGGAGTCCCATCATTTGTTATATAAACTCTTAACGTCCCCCGTTTCTCCCGTACTCCTTCCCTCTCGTGCATGCCACGGTAATATCCCTACACTTATGATGCGGGACAATTTTCCGATATAATTGGCCTTCAAGTTTCAGGTATCCGTATTTGATATGCCAACTTACAGATCCATCATTATTGCTGAACAGTCTGAGAGATTGGTGAGGCGCATTATAGAGTACAACTAAGACTAATAATGGTTACTCTTAAAGCTTTTGTAAAAGGAAAACACGTAAGAAGCCACCATTTGCATTTGTATTATACGGCAAAACACTGATACACAGCTGTCGCGCATTCAAAAACTCGTTTTCTCAAACCGAGAAAGTTACTAGCACATCTGACGCTCTGCTACACTGCTTTGAAGCGAACTGATGCACATACAATTAGTTGACGCTGAAACGTCGAGACAGTCATTTGTTCCAAGTTACGAACACTGTTGCCACACGACTTACTTACTATACGGGGAAAATTATCGGAAAGGGAACAGACAGGAGCTGCAAATGTGCAGCGACTCATAGTCCAGAGCTACCTGCTTCACTTCTTTAAATTACAGAGCCCCCTAGTAGAGTAACCAGCAAATGAATATATTATCTTAAAATTAGTTAATTCAAACAGATTTCGGAAATGTGGTAATATCTTAGGCTAATTTATTTTTGAAACTGCAGGCTATAGGAGCGTGTAGTCCGCTAAAGTCAACAGACGTTTCTGAGGACAATGTCGCCTCCATGTTCAGGGCCCAAGAATAAAATAAGCTAGAAACCAGGGTGAAGTAGATAGCAATAGATCGTCTTGACGTCAGAACACACCTAACATGTCAGTCCTGCGCAGTGAGGTCCTCTGGAGCTGTCACAGGCAACACAATTAACACGCAATGATGCGTAAAGCCTGAGACTAAATGAAGAAAAGTGCTCAAGTAACTCTGATATGTCATTTGCAGTCGTCACAAAAATGTCAAGATTCTCGTGGGCACTGCAAGGAGGTGAAGGGCTTGTCCCAGTGAGGAGAAAGTCTGCACCAAGTGCGTCCACTCAAGTCCACTGTAGACACAGAGGAAAGGAAATGCGAGACGTTCCGGGAAGAAACGGCGATGACTTCCTGTCAGAAAAACAGAAGAACCCATGAATTAAACATTAGGGCCTATGTCCTCTGAGAGTATATCTGTATGCTTACAAGACACGCCACGTCAAAGTTAAAAATGCTTATGGTTCATGAGCTACAGCATTCAAATAAATTAAAAAAAAAATGGGTTTTGCGTTGCCTTCGTGTGAGAGGAACGTGCCCAGCGCCGCTGCACACTGCACTCATATCTCTCAAGCATTCCAAAAATTTCAGATTCCAAACAAACAATTATAATCCTGTCAATGCAATGCATCTCCTTCTGTTTCCTCCTCTGTGTGAAAGGTAAAGTTGTCCTGTGCTTAACTAATTAAGCACTATGCCACAAAGATGTGGTGGGGGGAGGGGGGAGTGGATGTAGTGTGAAAGTGATTAGAACCATAGGAACAGCAGACAACGACTTACATGGAGGTTGCGTTTATTAACAATTGATGAATTTATACGTTTGTAACTACTACTGAAGAAAATCACGAGAAACTTATGGATGATAGAACTCCCTATAAAGCTGTTTCGTCCGTCTGTTCGTCACTTCTAATAAAATCGGATCATCCCCTAAACATTATCGTAATTTTGTCGAATTTGTATGAGACATTGCCGAACCGCGCATCACGGCCCGAGAAACACTGATAAGCTGGAAGTTTTATCTTTTGAAGGTGTGATTCTGTATCTGTTGAGAAACTACAAATACATTTGTATGTCATGTGTACCTGAATTTTATGTGAGCATTGTCAAATTTAAGAGAGAAGTGAAAGCCTTCGTATTTTTCCTCTTTTTCTTTTGTAAATCCAAACGACCAGACGGGAGTGGGCATACGTATACGAGTATGAACGTACAAACCATGAATTGTAAGATTTTAGGCTTTCGCGGCGGTGACTATGAAGAAAGCAGTCTTCTGGGATTTGGCACCGTGTATATGTGGTGTTAACCAACGTTTCGGAGGAACGTATCGCCGGTACCGGTTCTCATGGTCTCTTCGCTTGCGGATTTCTTATATTTTTCCTTCTACCCTGAAGATGGAGGCGATACGTTCCTCCGAAACGTCGGTTAACACCACATATACACGGTGCCAAATCCCAGAAGACTGCTTTCTTCAAACCATGAATTGTTAGTGATTGCCGGCCATGCGTAAGAAGAGAGAGGAAACCAAAAACTGCAAGATTAAAAAGAAGGTTAAATAAATGCTAGTTGTTAATGGCTTAATCAGATTGCAATTTGTACGATATTATGTGGAAATTACAATAAAATAATTTCTATAATAAACTATGCTAAAATAAAGCACCTATGATAGATAAAACCATAAAAATTCACATTAAAATTAGTAATTACTATTAAAAAAATCCTTCAGTGAATAAAAAGAATTCAATAGAAGGTAATTTTTTAGAGTATTTTTAAATTGATTCTTATTATCAGACAATTTTTTGTGCAAGGAGGTAAGTGATTAAATGCCTTTATACCTATATAATAAACACCATTTTTATAGACAGACAGCCTTGGTTGTGAAGGTTAAAAATTATTTTTACCTCTGGTGTTCATATCATATAACTCTGAATTTGTTTTCGATAAGGAAATATTTTCAATTACAAAAAATAGTAATGAAAATATATACTGACAATAAAACGGTAATATATATAGTTTCTTAAACAACTCCCTACAGGAATCCCTATTTCTGGAATTTGTAATAATCCTTATGGCCTTTTATTTTGTAGTTTAAATATATTGATACTATAAGGGGAATTCCCCCAGAAGATTATACCATATGACATAACTGCATGAAAATAAGAATAGTAAATCATCCTTAGTGATTCATGGGACACAAAGGGTCTTAAAGATCTAATAGCATAACATGCTTTGCTTAATTTAACCATAAGTCCATCAGTATGATGCTTCCATGACAAGGAGCTATCAACTTCAATACTTGTTATTAAAATCTACACTTCTTTCATTCATTCTTCACAGATTACAATTTTGCTTCAATAGTACAGTTCTGTATTCATGAAAATTCTTGAAAGGATCATTTCAAAAGTATTTTTATTGAAGGTTTTACAGACTTTAAATGTAAAAACCCTTTTACATTATTTCATTTTTGATCTCTATGCCTGAGATAGAATTCTCAGCCTCTTTAAAAGACACAGTTTTCATGATCAGTGTTTTAAAGGTTTCTGCAATTAAAGGAACAAAGTTAGCATTATGTTAGTGACGAGAACTGCCTCGAATCAAGTTTCCCGCCCATTTATTTCAATTTGGAGCTGTGTGCCAGAGTGCTGCAGCTCTTTGCTTTTGGGACTACATCCATACCTCTGTCTGACTCTAACATTTCATGTTCAGGGGTTGTAACATGAAGTTATGAACAAGCATGACAGTTATTTTTATCAGTTACATGTGATTTGTTAATACAGGGAATATTATTTATTTCAGAAAATTCAAACCATCGAATGTCACTCAAGTTTATTTGGAAGAGAAGACTAATGTCAGATAGCAGAAGGTAACAGCATTTAGAAGATTCTTGGACCCAACATTGCTGTGAAGATGAGCCATCTGTGATACAGATATCTTAATTTAAAGATAGGACATTATTTTACGGAATTTTATTTGTTTAATTCTGGTCAGTCACTCTAACAATTACAAAGACAAAAACAACACCGTCCAGTGTGACTACTTAAGTTTTATTATTTGAAAACTCATCACCCTTACATGTTTTGATCCCTACGGATCATCCTCAGAGGTCATCAATACTTTTTCCAGAAACTACTATTACAATAGGTGTCAAATTATATACATACACATATAATGTCTGAAATACACAATGTATATGATGTTCAACTTTTCACAGTCACAGCATCCTTCCTGGTATTAAAATTTTTAAAGTTTTTTAAAAATGTTGTTGTTTAAGATTAAAATTTTTAAACCATGCAGGTTCATGTCAATTCTCCTATTGTCTTTCTTGGAGGTGGCTGATCTTGTGCCTCCTGTCTATCTTGAGAAAGGAGATTCTTAGTATTGTCCATGTTTGCTCGTTGTTTGCTGTGTACACAACACATACTTTATAAATTAAGAATGCAGAGATCTCGTACAGATGGTTATTGATTCTTTTCTACAAAATGCGGGAGCCTTGAAGACTCACAACCCTATGGACCTACACAGCCTGTTAATGGGATAGTTTACCTTTCTTTTTCCTTTCTTTACCAGTACAGCCTATCCAAGTTTCCCATAGTCCTTAACCTAGAAAGATACCCCACTTCAGTCATGTAGCCTGAGCCTAGTCTAGCTAACATTAATGTGAGATGTTCAGGCTGACTTGATCCCGCTCTGAACTGCACAGCCAGGGCATTCAGCCACCATGAGCTTTGCCTAGGATAGCTAGGCCAGACTAGCAGGAGACCTAGCTAAGGCAAGTGAAAAGCCTAATTTTCCCATGTTTCCAGGCTTAAATAGCTCATTACTCCCATCCCTCACCCACAGCAAGCAGGCCAAATCTAATTGTCATAGAATTTAGGTTCTGACAGGGACTTGAAGTGGCTAGATTAATGACTGTGGAACAAGCATATATATTCCTGAAGAATAACCTAGCCTGGTCATTGCTGCACATGACGACTAGCCTGAAAATAGCGTAGCTATCCAGGCTAGTCAGCTGAGATCTAATGTATCTTAGCAATAAACAAAAGCAGTTCAAAACCTGCCTCCATCTGCAGATAGTGTCATAATCCCGACGACAGATGTCACGAAAGGCCAATCGTCAAACCACGTGATCATATCGACCAATCACAATCGCTGTAAGCTTTGCTGAATTTGGGCCAATGATAACACAGTTTGTGTCGAACAGCAAAAGTATGATGTGGTGGTAATCGCGGTAAGTGCAATATCTCGCTACCTTCGTTGATGGATTTAGTTTGGTTTCGCTTATTAGGTTGGTCAGATGGGAGGAGGCAGGGGTGAGTTTGGTTATGTTAAATTCAATTAAGGTTAAAAGTAAAGTAAAGCTATTCCTCTAACAGGCCATGAAGGCCCATAGGGTCGTGAGACGTTAAGGGTCCCACATTACCTTGACAATCGGCTCAAAGATGGCGGTAAGCTTGTCAGCCTTACGCGCTCGCCGCGCTTCACTCCCGAGGAAAATTATTTAATTAATTCCTGGTACTCATTTCCGCTCATTTCTGTTAGAGGCTGAGTAAACCCCAGGGCCTAGTGCGGCCGGAAGGATTAGGTCAATTAAAAGAAATCCAGTGACCTCATCGGGACTTGAACCCGCGACCTTCACAGGATTTTAATTAATTAGTAATATTCGGTAATATTTACGTACGTTGAGGTAGTGTGACGTTACATTTCATAATGTAAAAGCTTTCTGTGTATGCCTTGATGATTTGATATAAATTTGTTCAGTAAGCAGGAGACGAGTGTACTTGACAAATATTGTTCATCGTACATCTTCGTGAATATATAAATTTGAATCATATAGACTCTTATTGTAGGTGCAGCTGCAGTTCTGCAGTTGGGTTATGGTTAAACGTGTCTGTGCTTCAGCTCTGAGGTGGTTGTAAAGGTAAATGTAAGCCCGTCACTGTGATCGAAATAATTAACAAACTCACAGTATGCTGCGGAATGAAACAGATATGTCATGTAATAACAGAGTTATAGATGCTGATTTCATGTGCAAAATAATGATTACTCTTAATATTCTTGTTAGAAATTGAGAATTTGAAGTATGCCATTATGGGATCATATTGGAGAGAGAGGGAAGGACTTCTTAGAAATGTTATGCAGGTTTATATGATTCGTTATTAGAAGAAAAGATTAATATTATTACAGGTACTTACGAAACAGCACTTCACAGTATAGATTAGCTTGTATTTGGCTCATGAAATTTGGCGTTGTAGGAGAGTTTATAAGTAGATACAAATTTTGTGTTAGACACTTTTCTGTATTGGTAAATATGAGTTTGGTCATAGTGAACTGTAAGTAATGAAGCTTCACTGTTTCAGTTACTTTCTTTGCAAATAATTTTGCAGTATGAAAGTATGTGTTGACTCCCATCAATTCTCCATGCCTTACATAGTCGTTTGAGTGGTTTGTAGCCATATTGTATTAATTGTTGAGCAGAGTGTTAACACTGTGTAATGATGGAACTGATACATAACTCAGGTCCTGGGGAAGATCAGCATTTTCATTTTATGAGCTGATTGTCCTTGACGTTGGTTATTGTGCTTGAATATTCTTGTTCAATTTGTTTCCGGTTCTTCTAGAACCAATATTTGGTCCTCGCTAATAATCTAATGTAGATAATTGCATTTTATAAAATCTGTAATGTTGTATTTTAGCGTCCTGTTACACTGATTTTCATCCATGATATGTATGCCGTGTCCGTCTTGTGCACTCAATTTCACCTGTTATTTCACAACATGTTTCGGCAACATAGTGCCATCATCAGGTGCTCCATTTACATTAATCTATTGCATTGCTTGCCATTATGTCATTGTAAAATTATTTAAAAAATATTTTTAAATATTCGTCAATTACAATAAATTTTTATACACTAAAATCTTGTTAAGATATTCATCTTATATGTCCCAATTCAAACCCACGCCTGGTTCCTCCACTATGGGAGTCGTGTCTTTCTTATGTAGCTGCGTGCGTTGTATTGCTGGATGTACAACACACGCAGCTACATAAGAAAGACAGTATATACACAATTAAAACATAAGAACGACTCCCATAGGGGACGAATGGCGTTACACAGGAGTTTGATATATGACATGTAAGATGATAGATCTTAACAAGTTTTAATATATAAATGTTATTATTGAACAACGATGAACATGCATTTTATATCATTTTATAAATGGACACTTGTTGGCAGGCAGTGCAATGGTTTAACATTATTGATACACCTGAGGATGGCAGAATGATGCCAAAACATGTAGTGTGAAGTGACAAGTGAAATTGTATGCACTAAGAGACAGTAAATATATACACATTATGAATATGAATCAGTGCAACAGGACGCTAAAATACAACAAGCATAAGTTCTTCCATGAAATTTTTTATATATAAGTAGTGCAGTATTGCATGGCTTGCATTTGTAAGGGAATGGAAATTTATTTTCCATTTTAAGGAGCTGAAGTCTTTACTTTTATATATTATTACAGTGTTCTAATATGGAGATATTTTTGAGCAAAATTTGCTTAGTGTATGGGTATTATGAGCACCTTTTCTTTAGGCCAGTATGTATACAAGCAAATACTTGATCTGTATTGACAAGCTTCTCAGAAGTCTCACACATTTACCATTGCACTGTATTTTTCAGTCTTGAGGCAAAAACTGAACCTGAGAGTACCAGCAAACATGTTTGTGTGTATGTGTGTGTGGGGGGGGGGGGGGGCCAAGTATTATCATGCAGGAATGTTATGTAACCATAAATTTTTTGTGTCATTGCAAGCCACATAGGAGTTTTACATTTTGTTGAAATTAAAATTGGATCAAGTTTGAAACCATACATACAGATTCGCATGCAAATCAGAACCTGTTTTTTAATGCTATACATGTAATTGTTTCAGGCCTGCAACTCACCAGCACAAGACCTCAAGTGGCTCGTCTGCCATAAGAGGAAGGAGTTGTTGCTGTACAGTCATAACGAGCAAGTTACAGCATTTCTCTGACATCCAATATGCTGTCCTATCATCCATGCATGGCTCTTTCAGATAGCCTTTTCTCTTGCGGCTATGCCACCGGAATCTATGCACGTCAAGACTGAAGTGAAGATCTGTGCATGTCAGGACTGAAGTGAGAATCTCTGCGTGTCAAGACTGAAGTGAAAATCTGTGCATGTCAGGACTGAAATGAAAATCTGGGCATGTCATGGCTGAAGTGAAAATCTGGGCATGTCAGGACTGAAGTGAAAATCTGGGCATGTCAGGACTGAAGTGAAAATCTGGGCATGTCAAGACTGGAGTGAGAATCAGTGCAAGTCAGGACTGAAGTGAAAATCTGTGCAAGTCAGGACTGAAGTGAAAATCTGTGCAAGTCAGGACTGAAGTGAAAATCTATGCATGTCAAGACCGAAACATGACAGGAAGATACTATTACAGTATTACAGGAAGAAATGTCAGTTTGATGTGTGTGACCATGTCAGACTGATACTTATTTGTCCAACAAACTGCCTCTGTTGCTTTACTGTTTGCATGTAGGAGGGTAACACATATGCGTGATATCATCCGACTTTGTGTGTTGCTTTGATGCCGTCGATGTGCAACATCGGTTACTATTCACTTGCTTTTCTTTATTGCCACTACATGTTTCAGCCCAACCAGCCATCTTCAGGTGTACAGGTTAGATTGTAGAATCTGCTGCCCACTGTAATGCTGTTTTATTTCCGTTACGTGGAGGCCTCGAATTGCATCTGGTTATGTGGGTTAGTTAACTTTTTTTTTTATTTAGGTGTCCTTGAGCTGCTGATGTTTGCTTCATGGGTTTGTTTGGCTGTGGCTGTCTTGAATGTTCTTGCTGGTGTGAGAATTTGTTGTGTTGATGGCCAACCACAGTACAACAAATATGCCCAGCTCAAGGACACCTAAACAAAAAATGGATGGTTAACCCACATAACCAGATGCCATCCGAGGTCTCTACATAACAGCAACAGAACAGCATTACAGTGAGCAGCAGGTTCCTTGATCACAACAACCTGTACACCTCAAGATGGTCGGTTAGGCGGAAACATGCAGTGACGACAAAGAGAAAACTGTGAGAAAATGTGAACTGACGTTGCACACAGACGGCATCAAAGCAAAATGCAAAGTCAGATTTAAGCAATGCAACAGAATGCTGCACTGTAACATTATGCCTGATATCAGTTTTTATGTCAAATTCATTCATGAAGCTTCTCATTATACAGTTTTCTCCAATCTCCTGTCACTTAATCCCGCTTTAGTCTAAATATTCTCCTCAACACCCTGTTCTCAAACACCCTCAGTCTATGTTCCTCCCTTAATGCTAGAGACCAAGTTTCACACGCATACAGAACCGCAGGCAAAATTATAGTTTTGTATATTCTAATTTTTATGTTTTTGGACAACAGACAAGAAGACAAAAGGTTCTGGACTGAATGGTAGCAACATTACCCGAGTTCAATTGCCTCTTAATTTCCTCCTGAATCAGGTTTTGATCTGTTATCATTGTTCACAGATATCTGGACTGTGCCACATTTTCAAAACATCTGTTTCCTATCTGTATGTCATGATGTTACCCTGCATTTTGGTGATGAGACAGTAACATATTCTTAGTTTTCTCTGTGTTTACTTCTAGACCAACCTCTTTACTTGCGTCAATTAAAGTTTGTGTGTTTTTCTTTATGGTATCTACGTTATCACCCAGTAGATTCACATCATCGGCATAGGCCAACAGCTGATGTGTCCCGTTTAGTTTCAGTCCCACCTGGTTTCCCTGGACCTTCCTAATTGCATATTCTAAGGCAAAGTTGAAAAGGAGTGGTGATAAAGCATCTCCTTGTTTTAGACCATTCTGGATAGGAAATTTATCAGACAGATGTTTGTCTACACGGACTTTACTATACATTTCATCTAAACACATTTTAATCAACCTAACTAGTTTCATGGGTATCCAAAACTCTATCAGAATATTGTACAATACTTCCCTCCTAACTGAATTGTAGGCTTTCTTGAAGTCTATGAATAACTGATGTACTGTCTCATCCTACTCCCATTTTTTCTCCAATATCTGACGAATGCAAAAGATCTGATCTGTAGTTGATTTGTTACGTTGAAACCCACACTGATGATCCCCAATAATTTCATCTATATATGGACTTAACCTTGAAAGAAGAATATTGGACAAAATTTTATATGAAGTTGATAGCAGTGATATCCCCCGATAATTACTACAGTCAGTTTTATCACCCTTCTTGTCAACTGGTACAATAATATACTCCTTCCACTGATAAGGCAAATAGAAGTAATTAGATTGTGGAACTTAGAACGAAATATTTCGCCTCCTGCTTGAATAAGTTCTGCCGGAATTTGATCACTACCTGGCAGTTTATACCGTTTCAATTTTGCAATTGCACTTTCAGCCTCAAAAGGGCTAGGATCAGGTATTAATGGCTCAGCTGTATCAATTTCTGTCTGCCTAACAACACTGACCCTATGTAAATTCAATAACAGAGAAGTAGTTCCTCCACCTATTCAAAATGTTGTGGGAATCTGCAAGCAGATCACAATTCTCATCCTTCACTAAGTTACTGCTAGGCTGGTAACCCCTCTTAAAGTCATTTATTCCTCTATACAGGTCTCTAATATTCTTGTTCTTACTGTTCATTGCAAGCTCATCAATTTTGTCTTTCAGATATCCCCTCTCTTTGTTCCTGAAATGCCTGCTGGTTTCATGTCTTATACTCGTATTGTTTAGATTATCCCCATTTAACTCGCTTGGATCCTGTAACCACTGCAATCTGGCCTGCTTTCTTTGATCTAATAATTTTGAGCATCCTTCATCGAACCATGGCTTATGCTTCTTCAGTTCATAAAAAACCTAGATTCTCTTTGGCAGACATTTTGATATTCTCTCTAATAGTTTCCCAAGTTTTATTAACATCCACCTCAGTGTCCAAGTTTTCTACAGCCGCAAACCTATTTGAGATTTCAACACGATACTGCTCTTTACCCTCTACCTCATTTAATTATAATCCAATTAATGGTTACTTACTTGTGTGGCAGCTCAACATCCTAATAATAATAATTCAATTCATTTTTATTTACGTGCAAACTTAACAGCACAGAGGCCAGTTAAAAGGTTAGCACGAGTACATAGAAATACACAAAAATAATTAAAAAAAAAAATACAAAATTTGAGAGTCTAGAAATTGATAATAATGCCAAGAAAAATTAAAGTTACCAGGAGATAAAAATAAAACAGGACCAATACACTTACATACACAGACCACACCACAGCTCAAGCGGTTAGTCGCTGGCTTCCCACGGTGGAGGCCTGGGTTCGAGCCAGGGTCTGGTCAAGTGGGATTTGTGGTGGACAAAGTGGTGCTGGGGTATGTTTTCTCCGAGTACTTCAGTTTCTCCTGCCAGTCTTCATTCTACTAAATTCTCCATCATCATAATCACCCAGGGCAGGCTACAGTAGGCCAATCAGTGGCCGCTGTGCCGAGTGGACCCAGTTGGACTCCACCCCCACTAAGCAAATTTAATTTAAATTTTACGTACATACACACATGTAATAATAGGAGTATTATCAAATATTATTAACAATTTTAGGTTCAATGTGATTGACAGAAACTGTTCCAATTGCAAATATGTCGAGATCTTTACCCACTGCGTTGGCAGCATAGGCACATCGAGCAGAAGGATAGTGTTTATGGGAGGGACAAACACCAAACAATGAGAAGTCTGTAGGATTGCTGGGAGGAACACAAAGGGTATCATTTTCCAAAAGAGAAGCGCAGGATTGAAGACGAAAGGCCTGAACAAAAAAAGTGCATCAAGGTGATGTCTCCATTTATGTAAAGAATGTAGACTTAATTTCTCTAAAGCATCAGTATAAGTACAGTGGAACCTTGCTTAACACGCATAATTCATTCCAGAATCTTACTCGTAATTCGAAACACTTGTTAAGCGAAACATTTTTTCCAGTATAAATTAATGTAAAATACGATAATGTGTTCCATGCAGAAAAAAATACTCAAAAAATTTTATGTATAACATTTATTCAAATAAAATTATATATATACATTGTTAAGGAGCGTGAATCATCTTCATCTTTTCTTCTATGTGGAATGAACCAACCTGGAATGCAAATTCAATTTGCAGAAAAAAAATCAAAATAATTAGTTTATTATTTGTGATACATATCTAATTCTTTTTTACTAGAAAACTGTCTAGAGACATTTGTGTTTGCCGACGCTTCAAAATTTGGTGAAAATGCGACACAGCATTATCATTAAATAAATTTGTAGCGTGCATAGCCACTGCCTTATTAGGGTGTTGCTTCTGAATCTATGATGCAACAGTTTCCCATGCTTTCAGCATTTCTCTTATTGCGCCCGAAGATGGTTGCTTTGCTGTTACCTCCTCCTCCTCCTCCTGCTCCTTGAGGATAGTTCAAATCGTTGATGTAGACTGATTGTATGTGCGTGCTAGATCAGCCATGCTCACACCTCGTTCTCGCTTTTCAATGATTTTACGTTTCACTTCTACGGTTATTTTTATTCTCTTATTGCTGTCCTTTTGCAGATATAAATCGGGAACATTTTTGCAAGGGTTATTAAACTTTGCACAAAAAGAAATCACAAATAATATGTCTGAACACAAGTTTGGAAAAATGTGTGATCACAAGCAACACTAAGATGCTAGCGGAACAAGTGCAAAACACAAACTGATGTAGCAAGCGCACTATTCGGGACTTCCCCTCTCGTCACTCGTTATGCGAAACGTTGCTCATTAAGAGAATCATTTTTTTTACAATTTTTTTTTTGCTTGTTTTGCGGATTACTTGTTATGAGAGGTGCTCATTAAGCGAGGTTCCACTGTATATGGAATATGAGGGAAAAAACTATATAAACAGACGGACGCACACTTCTGTTGGATGTCTCAAGCTTATTGGCATCAGTTGAGGTCTGTCTTACAGAAGTGTTGAAGTTACAAACATTTAGTAAACTTTTTGTGTATGTGTAAAATGGACTCTGTATGCTTGCACCTTACCTCTCTTTCGCTAGTTTTTATCGAATAAAGTACAGTCAGTGATATCTCTTTCCCAAAACTCATCCTGTAAACTGTGGCTCTCATAATTGCATACAGCATCAGCATGTGACAATTTGGATTAATTGACAGTAACTGTTATCTTTTTAGATGTGAGGCCATGTAGACTGGTAAAATGTTATCACCACTTTGGAGGAACATGTAAAGTGATAAGACCATGAAGACGGAGGCCTCACATTCCTCAGAAATGTTGGTAACATTCTACCAGACTACATGGTGTCACATCCCACGAAGACTGAAATCTTCGTGGTTACAGCCATATTCCTATGGAAGATCTTAGACGAAGACTTGTTTACTTAGAGAGTATACATTGTAATTGCACATACAGGGAATACACAGTCATGAGTAGATAACAGTTGGTTTTGATTTGACATGGGAGTTAGTTGTAGGAATTGAGAACTGAGAGTTGCGTGTCTGTGTTTGTTGATACTTCTGAATTGTATGGCGACAGTGAGGAGTCTACAGCTGGTACTTGGAATGAAGAGTATAGCGTTCTGAGTTGTAGCAATGTGTATTTCGGAGAGAGCCCCACGTTTTGGAGGTGACATATTCGTCCTAAACATTGGGCCATCTCCAAACTACATGTTACTACAATGCAGGACCCTGAACTCCTTATAGATATTGCCATGAAAACATCAAATCAAACATGGTACTCAGAATGTCTGTGTAAGATATGTAAGTTGCTGTCTGATTCCAGAGGTAATTGTAAGTATAAATTGGATAGGAACTGCTGCAGCTTTGGGGGTTGGTGGGGAGATGTTAAGGCATTTTTCTAATTGGTACAGTTAGAAATTTCTTGACAGCTAATTCCTCAATAATCTGACAAGCCATAGTGGATAGTTTAGGCATCGTATTGTTGTAGAATTCTGTAATAGAAGTTTATGGAAGTATGACTGCCATAACTTGGTTATGTTAAAGACATGGGTTGCAGCATAGTGAAAGCAATATGAATCACCTTGTTGAATTGTAACGTAATCCATAGAATGTTTGGCAGTTTAGGACTTACTGTTGCAAGATATTTTACATTCATTGTATCCAAAAATTATATACACTGAAGCAAATATAAACATTCTGATGTTTGTGAGGATATTTGGATCCTTCTGGGTGGGATATTTGTAATTTATTGTAATAAACACTCTTCAGAGCCGATTATGTCTTTGCTTCATGTTTTAGGGCAACCTGTCACGTGTACACCCAAAGGATGTCTGTACAGATACAGATGACACATGTAAGAGGAAATAAGAATTTTACGCACATTATCGAGGGTTTTATTTGATAGATCCGTACAGGTCAGTCGACTCCTCTGGTGCAGGAGAGTTTGATCTGGTACAAGCCTTGCGTTGTCACAGGAAAATGCGGGTCAATATGGGCAGAACATTAATGTCATGAACAGAGTTTGAGGTCACCTGAGACTCTGTGCATCTATGACAACGCAGCCAACTAGTTCAGCCTTCATCCTTGCCGATACATATTTCTGCTTTACAGCATGCTGTCAGGAATGACTGGAGTTGAATGACCCCAGCTGAGTGCTGATGGCCGTAATACAAACAATAAAGAAATAAAAACAAAGTTGTCCCTGTGCTTAGTGCAGCACTGCACTCAGGATATGTACAGGGTGCAAATAAAATGAAGTATATGAGAACATACAAAACAACTTCTGCTAGAAGATTGACATTGTAAATACAGTTAACAAATAATTTTAAAATATTTAAGAATTGTAATGTGTTGGATGAATAACGTTGAAAAAGTAATTGGATTGGGAATAAATTCTGGAAATTCTTGTCCTTTTTTAAAACCTATCTTGAATATTTCAGAACACCAAAACATTAAAATTCAGTGGCATGTTGAAAGAATACATGTTGGTTGTGTTTATGGAGGTAAGTAAAAATGCTTTCACCTCAACGCATAAAAAGCTGCAGTCACATTCCCCGTGGACATGAACATGGAACCTTCAGAAGGTAAGTTCGCTGCTCTGTCCCTGAGACCCACACATCTACTGGTTGAATTTGCTTATAAAATTACATGTGCAGTGAATTTACAAATATCCTCAGAGCCTGACTGTTTGAAGTGCACTTAATGATCAGAATGAATGTAGAATAAATCCTTACAAGACCAGTCGTGTTACACAACTTAATATGAATGGTCTGTATAAAGCTCAAGACTGAATATACCAAACTGTTTAACCTGTACTGAATACAGCAGTCATGACAAGCGTTAGCTCAGTGGTAAGGCTTGTATGCACGAGAACATGGGTTCAAGTCCATGTGGATGGGAATAGAATAAAGTAACCAGTCATTATGAAGGGGTGGGGCCAAGTTAATGTGCATGAAATTAATACTTAATGCACGATTTGCAGGTACAGTAGGAAATGCAAACAAAACCCTGTACTTTTTGTTTCAGTAACCTTCAACAACCTTCAAGAGCACAGTACTGAAACAGCAGCCACAAGCTTTCAGCCTGGGATTTGATAGTTTGGCTGCAGATGTAGCTGTATTTCCGAAGAAGGGGATGCAGTGGCCAATCAACATCAACAGTCAGAGCCAAGTTAATATACATGAATCTAGTGCTAATTGCAAGAAATGTAAACACCCCCCTGAACTGTCTGAACTTGTAACCTCCAAAATACCTTCAAGAGTACATTTATAGCTACAGGATTACTGAGGAGTGTTGCGGCTGAACGTTTATGTGTTAGACAGGATATGAGGATAAACTCTGTTTCCTTGATTCACCATCTGTGCAAGCCAAGTGGTCAGTCCTCGTTTAAAAACTCTTTTAATTTAAGCTGAAATGTCTGCCCTGGGGAGTATCATTTATTCTGTATGTCTCCTGTGAGGCATCAGCTAACTGGTTGACCACAACCACCTAAATCCCAGGGGTAAAGCACCATTTCCTTGTGCACCTCAGTCATGAGGTTTCGTACTCTTCTTTGTATGGGGTCCAAAGCTTGCCTTCAGTGTAAATCAGATGAACAGAGAGGATGAGAACTGACCAGTTGGCTTGCAAAAATGGCTAATTGAAGAAACGAAGCTCATCCCCATCTAGGGGATTTATCTAGGAGATAAATGTTCAACTGTGGCAGTGATGTTTAATCCTCGTCAGAAAGTTCACAGCTTTGGCTTGAAATGTGCTCTTGAAGATTTTAGAGGTTATAAGCTCAAAACAATCAGGGTTATATATACATTTCTTGTATCTTCGAAATATTTGCATTTAGCACTACATTCATGTATTTGTACATAGACTTGGCCCCAGACCCTTGATGCTTACTGGCTATTGTAACTCATTTTTTGGAAATAAAGCAACATCTGTGGGGAAATGCCCAGAGCTGCAACAACTCCTGTTCTTGATTGTCCTTGAAGGTTATTACATCAAAAAATTAAGGGTTTTGTTTACATTTCCAGCTGTACCTATAGTGAACTATGCCCAGAATTCATGTGGACTCATGTGTCCCCGCCCCTTAATATTGGTTGGTTACTTAGTCTACGTCATTGGGGGGGAGGGGGTTGGATGATAACACCTCTGACCTCCCCCGAAGGCGTGGTTTGGCTTACTGTTCCCACTGAAGTGGCCCCGCCCCTTAATGCTGATTGGCTACTCATCAGTCATGGTCATGTAACTTCTGCATGTTCGTGTTCCTGCCGCGGTGCATCGGAAAGTACCTGGTTTTTGTTTACTTTTTGCCGCGGTGCATCGGAAAGTACCGGGTTTTTGTTTACATTTTGCCGCGGTGCAACGGAAAGTACCCGGTGTTAACGAAAAGTTCCGGGGATTTGTTTACATTTCTTGCTGTATGCACAAAATCTGCAAAAGTACTGCCCTGCTTCGGGTTTTCCAAATAACCTCCGGGTTTTCACAAAAAACCAATCAGGTTTTCAGAAAAACCTTCCGGGTTTTCCAAGTAACCGGGTTTTGTTTACATTTCTTGCTGTATTCACAAAATGTGATCAAAGAATGTCTTGCTCCGGGTTTTCCAAATAACCTCCGGGTTTTCAGAATAACCACCGGGTTTTCCAAATAACCGAAGACCATTAAAACGAAAAGTACCGGGATTTTTAAATTTAATTCCTCATTTGCCATCAATACTGTACTCCTGAAAGTCGTTCAAGGTACCAGGTTTTCCTGATAACCGTAGGCCATCAAAACAAAAGTATCGGCTTTTTCTGCTAACCGAAAACCATTGAAACGTAAAGTACCGTTTTTTCTTAATTTAGTTCCTGATTGCGGAAATTTTGCTTAGCTTCTTCCATAGCTTTTGTAGTCGTAAAATATGAAGGAAAAAATGTATTGATGGGTCTAGATTAATGTGGGTGGTAAAGTGGTGCTTCTTGAAGACTTTACTCACTACCCGTAGAAAACTGCCATCACCCTTGTTAGTAGCCCAAGCAGCAGTAGCAGCGGCAGCATTACTGCAAAATACTTGTTCGTATGTCATGTTTCCTTTCTACTCACTGTAACTGACTTACCTGTAGGAATATTTTAATGATACATCAGTCATGGCTCAATAGGTTCAGGGAAGGGAGCATACACAGACAGCAATGTGATCTCATAACTCTGTTTTAAAGGAAAAAATCTGTGACATAAGCTGATAAAATATTCCTGGGCTATCAGCCATGTTCAGTGATAGGGAGAGAGATGGTCCGTGCGACATCGGTGATATTTATCCAACTGACACGGCTGAAAGCCAGAGCAGATTTCAGCCACTGCAGCTGCCATGGAAGCTTCAGCTCTTGTGTTTAACGTGAGGTTTACACTGTAGTTAAAAAGGTAAAGTAGGGCATTTTTATTTCTGATGTACACAGTATTTGTTACATGCCACAGGAAATTGACTAGCCATACATTAATAGAGAGCTTACAGCATTTTTTTCTGAACTGTTATAAAAAACTGGCACTTTTAATATAATATTACTGTTAAGAGACAAGTTATGGCTGCCATAGGAATTCTGTGTTCCAGGCAGTGATGTGATACAATGGCAAGTGTCCTCTGTACGCAGGACGCCACTGAAGGTTAAGCAACAAATATTTAAATATGGATTCCAATCACAATGTGGGATATTTCATTGGGAAGTGTATATGTCTCCTCCTGGTGACAGAGCTTGTACAAGGACATGCTGAAAGTAATGACTCCCAATTTCTTTTCCATAACAGCAATTTCATTGAAACAGAAATGGCTACCTTCCTTGAACTTTGTTCCCTATTTTATACAATTACCTCAAACAACCACTTCTGCAGTCCAGCCACAGCTTACATATTTCTTGCACAGGTATTCGTCAATTAATGCATTAGTTGTATTCCCAAAAGGAGTCACGGGGTGCAATGACATAAATGATATCAGGTAGGCCGAACTTTCTCTTCTCCCCGTGCATTCCTCCTCCACACCTGCACAGCATCCTAATCCCCCCCTTCTTCTGACCTCTCTTGATGGGCCAGCAATTACTTCATACTAAAGCAAGTGTTACAGGTCTAAATTAACTGACTGCATTAAAATGAAACATGTTTCCAACTTGCATATACCAAGGAGTACCTGTACTTCTGTAAGACTGGCAGGACACAACTACATTTTCACCACTGTCTTACGGAGACATTACTTGTCAGCATACCCTTGCAGGATGAATGTTGCTAATACCAAAGCCCACCAGTGGACACATCATGATCCACAGTCTTATACCCAGTTTCGTCAAGATCTGGTTTGATATCTTCCTTCCATCACTTTTGTTTTGCCAAGTGGATTCTTTCCAGCATGTTCCAACATAAATATTGTACGTACTTGTGTTCAATTATTTACTGGAGTCCGTCATATCACAACAACATAACGGTCATGGTTAAAATTACACAGCTACATGTTTCGGCTATTTAAAGCCATCATCAGGCAAAACACATGATTACTATATTCAGACAGAATTAGTAATCATGTGCTTTGCCTGATGATGGTTTTAAAAAGCTGAAACATGTAGCTAGGTAATTTTAACCTCAACCGTTATGTAGTTGTGTTACGACAGACTCCAATAAAGAATTGTATATATAATAACACAACAGGATGCAAGGAAATGAAAAGTATTTGTGTTCCCCCATCCCAGCTACAAGTCCTTGAGGTAACTTTCCTGACAAAGCTGGAAAGCTGTATGATCATCAAGTTCCTTGGTGGGGACGCTGTGTGCTGTAACACTGTGTTGTAGTCTGGCATGCGGATACCAGGGTACTGGTGAAACACACCACGCTGCAGTCTGATAGGTGGATACTAACGTTTTGGTGGAATGTGTGCCTCCATCTTTAGGATGACTCCAGATATCAGACATTTAGATTGCATAGGTACAGATGTCTGAAGTCACAATATGAAATCAGGTCATCCACAAGCAGCAGTTTCATTTGGCTGATGATATGGGATATGATACTGTGTAGGTTGGTACAAGTTTAATGACATTTCAGAGGAACACAATGCCTTCAGCTTCAATTTTCCATCCTGAAGACTGAGGAAGTACGAAGGCAAATCGAAAAGTCTTTGCCCCAGTTTTTCTTTTCAGCCACAATACACATACGGGGAAATCAAAATACAGACAGTGTTCTAAGTACCTTTGACTATTTTTCCACATAGTCACCACCTCGGCTGAAGCATTTGTCCCATCATGCCACTAGTTTGGAGATGCCGCTGTTGTAGAATTCGGTTGGTTGAGAGCAGAACCACCAGCAGAGAGCAGTTTTCACTTCGTCGGAAATGAACCTCTGGCCTGCCAGGAACTTCTTCAATGGACCGAACACGTGGTAATCACTGGGGGTGAGGTATGGACTACACGGTGCTGGCGCCATAATCTCCCATTCGAATGACTGCAGTCACTCCTGGGGATTTTCATGGATGTTGTGGTTCTCCTCCATGACAACACCAGGCCTCATGTGGCAAACAGGACCACCGAACGACTGCAGTCATTCGGATGGGAGATTATGGAGCATGCATCATATAGCCCAGACCTCGCCCGCAGTGATTACCATGTGTTCGGTCCACTGAAAAAGTTTCTGGCAGGCCAGAGGTTCATTTCCTACAACACAAAAACTGCTGTCCGGCAGTAGTTCTGCGCTCAACCAGCAGAATTCTACAACAGCGGCATCTCCAAACTAGTGGTGCGATGGGACAAAAGCCTGAACCGGGGTGGTGACTATGTGGAAAAATAGTCAAAGGTACTTAGAACACTGCCTGTATTTTGATTATCCTGTATGTGTATTATTGTGTCTGAAAAAAAAATAGGGGCAAAGACTTTTCGATTTGCCCCCGTATATTTGTCTGCAATGTTGGTTAAAACAAATTACAGAGCATTACATTTCAGAAGCTTTGTTAGCATGTGATAGAATGTATGTAGTAGAAGTCTACCCTTATGAAGGTGGCAGTACGTTCCTCCTAAATGTTGGTGGACTCCTACCCACCTACACAGCGTCACTTCCAACTTCCTCATGATCACTGCCATGAATATCTGAAATCTTGCATGTAACACTGGTGCTTGTAGCTGACTGTACTTCTGTTTATATGAACAAGAAATATTGACACACTACAACCATACAGTAATTGTGCTGTACTGATTAAACTGAACTGTGATCAGTACAGATGAATTACATTACATAATGAAATAAATTTGTCAGAGCGTTGTTTGAACAAGTCTTCATCAAAGTAGTGAGTCTGTTAGGAAATCTGTACAAATTAATAAGAAATTGCAAGTCTACCATTGCAACCATTTCAAGCTACGGGCCTGACACTTCAGTGGCCCTGCCTGGGCTCCAACTGCACACGGCCACCTCAAGTTTACAGTGAAACTTTGAGTGCATACAAACATATCATGAAATTTAAGCATTTTTATATCATTTTTCCTAAAGATGATATACATTTAAATACTACACCAAGCAAAACTATTTTATTGTTATCTTTCTCAACAGGATACTGACCAATAAACAAAATCTTCAGTTTCTATTGATAGGTGTGTCATACCTTTTGTTTGAAAACCATTTTCTGAAAAATTAATTACCTATGGTAAGGACGGATAGTAATGACCATCAATTACCACAAGCAGACTGCTCTGAGTGAGAATGTTACAAACTAAATTCAACTCCACACATAATTCCAACCTTGCAAGTAACTGCACTAACTGAACAACATATTCTGCATGCACCTAATGGAGTAGGTGTACATGCTTTAAATTATAATCTCTATTTCATGAGGAAATACACAAATGTAACAACTTTTGTAATAAGGTGATTTCAAGTTAATTTCTATTAACAAAGACTAAAACATACTGTAACTGTCTTAAATAATTAGGTGGCTGGAATATATGTGACTGAGGTTGTCAGCTTACAGTTATGCATTACTGATATCAAGAAAAATGCAAGTTTGGGAACACCTGTAGTCTGTTCGTGTACCTTCTTAAGTGAAGATTAGTAGCACATCAGGATTACAATTCAGACTTCAGATAATGTTCAGCATCGACTGATATATTCATTTTGGGTTCAAATCATTATCACCACCTCCAAGAAGATGCCTTAAGATCAGTTTTACACAGTTTCATGGCCTGACATTATTGGCCGAGTCTCTGTGTCTTTTGAGTTTTTGTATACCTACAGAAGACTCTTCATCATCTGCATGTGGATTAAACACAGGACTTTTATAACCACATGTAAGATTTGTAACCACTGTCCAGTGCGATTGATAAAAGTCGTTTCAGTCAAAATGACCGTCTTCAGAAGGATATTATCAACACGTACGGAAACTACTGTTATGTCACAGATATATGTTATATCATTTAACTAATATTAAGATGTGCAGCGATTTGTTAAAACATCTAAAATTATTACAAAAGTGTAAGGACAAGAAACCACATTGGTTCTAGTTTAAAACAAATACCGAACATTATTTTGTAAACAGACTAACTGTAATAACATGAAACAGTAGTTTCCATACGTGTTGATAATAATCCTTCTGAAGATGGTCGTGTTGACCAAAACATGTAAAGTATAAAAAATTAAAAACGACTTTTATCAATCACACTGGACAGTGGTTAAAAACCTTATATACATTTACTAGTGCAACGGACCAGGATGAACCAAGTTACTTTTATAACACATTACAAATGTTTCAGTGATATATCAGTGGTGCTTTACAATGATTTGCAGTAGACTGTACATCTTCTGATTCTGTTGCTTGTATAATTTTACAGCCTTTCATACTGGTCTACAGCTCAACAAGGGCTTCTTTCTTCCCTTGGAAGGATACAGTATTGCTACTGCAATCAGGAAAGGCCAAATATATTTTTTTCTTTTCTTTTTTCTCTTGGCACTACAGCCCCAGTGGGCCTAGGCCTACCTCCATGAACTCTGTTCACCAAATATAATTACTTCATGTCTGTTTTAGCTTAGAGGCTGTTCATCTGCCTCAAGTCCTATAAGCAAGCAACTGATCACTAGAAATTGTACTTTTCAGCTTACAGGTGCCAACAGGTCACCTAAGGAAGCAGGAGAACCACTGTACTCATCTGAATGAGACATGAACTCTGTGGTCTTCCTTCCAGTACACATAGGCACTGTCGGCAGCTGCAAGCTGTGTCTTATTTAAAAATAGAGACGATATTCTAGACAGTAAGAAACAATAAAGACATAAGTCCGCGCTAAAGTTGAGAGTTGGTGCCAGCATATTTCATGAAGAATTTGCAGTTTGGTTTTTGAGATGGCTGCCCTGAAAAAGAAAGAAATAAAGAAAATGTAGTAATGCTCATGTTAAACTTGAAGATCTCACAAAAACCTCACATTGTGGTTTTCTTTTTGAAAATTAAATTTCATATTCTGCATCAAAAACAGAAATTTTTACTAAAGCTTCACAGTACCAAGGAGGAAAGTCTTATTAATCAATCCATCATTAAAATGACACTTTATAGTGTACAGTCTACAAATTACAACAAGATAAGCGACATGCTCAGAGAAAAACAAATATTTATTTTGCAGCAGTATAATCACCATATGACATTATCGACATTACTATATGGCTTCCCATCTACTCAGCCTTTAAGTTAAAGCTATGAATTACTGTTATTTGCAATGTCAAGATTAGACAAATTTTGAATTGAGTTCACTGGTTTCATCTAGTAATCTGTGTTCTCGTGTCTAAGTCTGTCAGTTAATGAATGCAATTTTTTTTTACGAAGTGGCTGACTGATCTGCTTGCTGTGTCATGCAGTGCAAGAGACACGCAGCATAACAACCCACCATTTCGTATATACATGCACACAGAAGGGACCGCATAGTGAAGACCAACAACCAGAATATGGTAGCACAGCAGTTTCCTCATTTATAATTTTAAAACACCTGATAATGGACCTTATAGGTCAAAACATGTAGTGAATTACTTTTAGGAAGTTTTACAGAAGGACATGCTGCATGTGAGACTGTGAAACAATTTTGTACTAAATGAAGTGCAACAAGGTGCTACAATATACTAAAGTAAAGTAAAGGTATCCCTGTAACAGGACGTGGGGGCCCATAGAGTTGTGAGATGTTGAGGTTCCCACATATTCTAGACAATCAGCTTACAGATGGTGGTAAGGTTGTCAGCCCTATGCGCCGGCTGCCCTTTACCCCCAAGAATATTCCTGGTACTCATTTCCATTACAGGGTGAGTAAACTTCAGGGCTATAGTGCGGCTGGAAGGATCAGGTCAATTGAAAAAAATCCAATGACTTCATCGGGACTTGAGCCCATGACCTTCCAGCTTGTATTAGAAATAAGAGCCCATGACCAGATCTGGACTGATACTCACTCCCTCCTGTTCAGTTTTCTTCATTCGCTTCCCCACTTTATTTTTGCCAGGTCCCTTTCCATGAAATTCATGAGACTGGTATCTGAAATGAGAAATAGAGACAACATTAAAGTCACAGTATTTTAGGATCTTACAGAATGTGGCCATGTTTCCAAGTAACACGTAAAATCCTTTCATCCTGAAGTTTCAGCCTTAAAGAAGGGTATGATCCATATATAGTTGAATCTGTTATTTTGTGAAATAATAAAAATATGTAACATTCCATTTTCCAATGCAACTTACTCATACAACCAATAACCAGAAATGGGCATGCTACAGAACATTAAAGTTGTAGGGACTGAAATGATTAACACAAAATATTTTAACAAAAGTACAATGGGACAATAATAATTTTGAGGTATGTTTCTTCCTAATTCATGCAAACTATCTGCAAAATGAACCATTTTGCCACATTCTATGCCTGCACAACAAACTATATCAGGTACAAAGTATTTACACACTCAAATGTCACAATATGTTGGCTAGTTACAAACTGTCACATAGAGAAAGGGAGAAAAGGAAGTCAAAACAACACGTATATATCAAAATGTTCTACTGAAAGCATCTGAGGTGGAAGACAATAACCTCACCACCCATGATAGGGTAATCATGATAGTGCTGGTCAGCAGAGGGACCCTACAATTTAACATGGGCTCTAAACCATTGGGGGGGG